>NC_033797.1:93851921-93928027 GCF_001876935.1 Asparagus officinalis | reverse complement strand
ATAAAGAGAACTTAAGAAAAAAAGTATGAATATTAATGTCTAAGAAAATGGAGAAGATACTACTGACCAATATCATTTTATTAAGTCACACCACCACTTGACCCTCTGAGGATAAATGTGGGTTTTCTCTTAATCATGTGCAATAAACTTCAATCTTCCACTTCGAAGTATAGATACACTCAATAGACGAAGATTTCCTTTTAACCATTCTCATTAGCCAATATCTTCACAGTATACTCTCCATTGACTGTTGACATCCACTTAAAGTCTTGGAAAGCTCTATTGCATCATTGTTCGGAGAGAATACATAACTCACAGTGCTAGAATAGTTAATCTAATGGGTTTCTCCCCCTTTACCTTAGTCCAATTTCTCTTCCTTCTCATCCCCTCCCTTGTTCATCCCTCCCGTCCGACCAATGGCATCATAACAGACCAATCAGCTCTTTTAGAATTCAAGAAAGGAATTGTTGCTGATCCACAAAGTTCTCTTAGTAACTGGAACAAGGCGAATCATGTCTGTGAGTGGAAAGGTGTAACTTGCAGCACAGAATCTGGAAGAGTAACTGAGCTTGATCTCAAAGGTAACTATCTTCAAGGAACTATCTCCCCATTTCTCTCAAACCTTTCTGTCCTCGAGTTACTTGACTTGTCTGATAATTCATTTCAAGGTCCCATTCCAGTGGAGCTTGGGACTTTGTCTAGGCTAGAGTTACTTAGTATAGCTGGGAACAGTGTGCGATATGAAATTCCTGAGAGTTTTTCAATGCTCTCGGAACTTCGTTATATCAACTTGAGAAATAACCGGATTCAGGGCAATCTTCCCACCTCTTTATTCTACAACTGCACTCAACTGAGCTATATAGATCTTTCCAACAATTCATTTACTGGTGTCATTCCTTCAGAAATCGGAAATCATCTCCTTTACTTGGAGAACCTTCTTCTTTATTTAAACCAACTATCAGGTTACATTCCAGTTTCGCTTTCCAATTCAACACAGATGGTAGAGATTGATCTTGAGAACAATTTCTTTAAAGGCACATTACCCTCAAACATTTTGATGCATATGCCTTCTCTTGAGATACTTCATCTTTCTTACAACAATTTCTCAAGTGATGAGCATAATTCCGATCTCAGCTACTTCTTTGATTCAATTGCAAATTTGACTCATCTAAAGGAGCTTGAGCTTGCTGGAAATCATCTAGGAGGTGTACTACCTTCAACATTAGGCCTCCTCAGTGTCAACATTTCACAAGTATATCTCCAAGACAACTTCATATATGGAGCAATCCCATCAAATATATCAAACCTTTCAAACTTGATGGAATTGAATCTGTCAGACAATCTTTTGGATGGAACAATTCCCTCGAAAATTATTCTCTTACCCAGGTTACAAAGGCTATGGTTATCCAACAACCTACTATGTGGTGAGATTCCATCTCCTCCTGGTGTTCTAAATAATCTTGGACTGTTAGACTTATCAAAGAACAAACTTTCTGGTGCAATTCCTCCATCTCTGGGAAATCTGATTCAGCTCAGGACCCTTGTTCTTCACAGCAATTTGCTCTCAGGGCCCGTTCCACAAAACCTAGGAAATATGAAGTTAGAGCTCCTTGACTTGTCTCACAATAGGCTAACAGGCAACATACCAGTAGAAGTTGCAAGCTTGTCCACGATGGAAATATACTTCAATTTGTCGGATAATTTAATTGGAGGAATACTTCCAATGGAGCTAAGCAATATGGACAAAGTATCAGCAATTGATCTGTCTTCTAATCTTTTCAGCGGCAACATTCCTCCGAACCTGGGTAACTGTGAAGCAGTTGAACTATTGAATCTTTCTCACAATCGGCTTGAAGGACAAATTCCTGTGTCCTTAGGAAATCTACTAAGCCTCCAATCTTTAGATCTCTCCTCCAATTTCCTTTCAGGGCTAGTCCCAACCTCACTTCAGAAGTGCAACAGTCTTAAGAAACTTAATCTCTCATTCAACAATTTCAGTGGCGCCCTACCAAAAGGTGGTATATTTGATTCATTAACAATTGAATCAGTTGAAGGAGACCATCTCTGCGGATCACTTCCAGGAATTCCCATCTGTGATCATAGGAAGAGAAGCATGATACACTCTCACACATTCTTGGGCATTCTAGTAACTGTAGTATCTGTCTCAGCATTTTCTCTGACAATCATATCTGCTCTAGGCTACCAGAAATTCATCAGAGCTGTATTACTTCGAACTGATAGTGGCGTTTTGAATACATCTGCAATTGACCTGTCAACAAGTTACCCAAGAATAACTTATAGAGAACTTGTGGAGGCCACAGGAGAATTCAACCAAAGCAGACTAATTGGCTCCGGAAGCTTTGGGCATGTCTACAGAGGGGTATTGAGCGATGGAAGTGTAGTTGCAGTAAAAGTTCTTCGGATACAATCTGGAAACTCCACAAGAAGTTTTAACAGAGAATGCCAGATTCTGAGGAGGATTCGGCACAGGAATCTGATGAGGATTATAACAATCTGTAGCCTTCCTGACTTCAAAGCCTTGGTGCTCCCTTACATGTCTAATGGGAGCTTAGAAAGCTATCTACACCCAGAGGAGTGGCATTCTGGTTTGCAACTGGGCTTCATGGAAAGGGTGAACATTTGCAGTGATGTCGCTGAAGGGATGGCCTATTTACACCATCATTCTCCAGTTCAGGTCATCCACTGTGACCTGAAACCGAGCAACATTCTCCTTAATGATGACATGACTGCTCTTGTGTCAGACTTTGGTATTGCTAGACTGGTCATGACAACAGATGAAAGAACTATGACGGCTGAAACTGCAGGCAACTCAATGGCTAATCTCCTATCTGGGTCAATTGGCTACATTGCTCCAGGTATTATTTTGTTTCTTGTCAATGCGCTTTGATCAGCCTAGTTGAATGTATAAGCATATCCATAGTTCAGCTGATTGTACTATATCAGTTTCTAAGCCTAGTCTATTAAAGAAATTTCTTTTACGAAATGTTAATACAATCTCATGCGGAATATCTGTTTGCATGTGAATCATCTAGAGTATGGATATGGTAGAAGTGCATCCACAAAAGGAGATGTCTACAGCTTTGGTATTCTTGTGCTTGAAATTGTTACAAGAAAGAGACCTACAGATGACATATTCAATGAAGGTCTAAGCTTGCATAGATGGGTGAAGAACCACTATCATGATCAGCTCAGTAAGGTCGTTGACTCCTCCTTGATGAATAACATCAGGGGTCTGAACCCAGAAATAAAAAACATGTGGGAAGTTGCAATCATAGAGCTACTTGATCTAGGACTTCTTTGCACCCAGGATGCACCTTCAAACAGACCAACAATGCGAGATGCTGCTGATGATTTAGACAAACTAAAGCATTACCTTGGAGTTGATACAACCGCGACATTTACTTCAGCCCATGGAGTTTCATCCTCTACTATTACAGCAGGTGATTCTTGGTAGCCTTAAAGTCATTATGTACAATTTTTTTTCATGAAACTAAGTGGTTATGTTCGTAAAACTAGTAGCAAACATAAGATTTAGAATAATGGCTTGCAAATTTCATGATGTCAGAGAGGGAGAAAAAACATAGAAAGAATTAGAGGAACTAAATGTTAATGTTGTTATTTTTGTTGGCCCAAATAAGTTGGCACGTTACAATGTGGCCCAGCTACCCACTAGATTT
This sequence comes from Asparagus officinalis, assembly GCF_001876935.1. NCBI lineage: Eukaryota > Viridiplantae > Streptophyta > Magnoliopsida > Asparagales > Asparagaceae > Asparagus > Asparagus officinalis. The sequence goes on along the minus strand of NC_033797.1, from coordinate 93,924,329 downwards.
GTCCTAGCCCCCTCTATTCCTCTCTTCATACCCGATGGTACTCAATCCTCTCTGTCGGCCGCCCTCTCTCCATTTCGTGTCCTTCGATGCCTCCGCTTGGAGTCTCATCTCCTATCCCTGTAGCACGGCTCCTACCCCTCGATGCCCTAGCCCATCCTCCTGTGTCGGCTGCCCCCTTCTCTTATTTAAGGAGAAGGGTTGGTAGTAGCTCAGTGGTGGGAAGAAGAGGGAAGGAATAAGATACCTTAGTCTTTGTGCCCTAGCTTGTGTGCGATCCCCACCCTTATCTGAGCTTTGTGCTCCTATGAGTTTGTGCTACTGTGAGCTTTGTGCTCTCACCCCTTTGTGCGAATCCCCTTTCCTCTTTGTGAGTGATTTAAGGTGAGAAGATCAGTGGGCTCCCCTTTGTGTTCTTGGTGGTGCACTGTGAAGGAAGAACAGGACTGATTTCAGCAGGCTTCTGAGCCAAACAACAGTGACGACAATCCTCAACAGTGGTATCAGAGCAAGGTTGCTGGCTTTATTTTTCGGGTGACTGGTTCTTTATTTTCGCTGCGTTTAACTGCTGAAGTTAATATCTGCTTGTGCTCGTGTGAAAGAACAAAGAGATTGAAACAAGAACTTTGTGTTCATCGTTCTTCTCATTTGTTCGTTCTAGTTGCTTCACACGTTTCGAGCCGGATAATTACCGAAATTATCGTGCTATTTGCTGTTTGTTTTTCTATGTGAAAATTGTCTACTGCTAATCAATATAGTATGATTCAATATGGTATGACTCCGTTCAACGGATAATCTGATTTTAGCATTTGGAAACAAAAATTAAAATGCATTTTAATTCAACAGAAGTCTTTTAGGGCTGTTGGTCAGACTTATTTAACTTCTGACAATGAAAATAAACGGGCGGAAATGAACGAAAATGATTGTTCCACAATTTATTTGAACTTATCTCTCTGTGATTATAAAAGTTAGAATTTTGGAAACCTCTTTGCCCAGTAAAATATTTTTGTTTGAAAATTTTTTAAAATTTAGATTGGATATGTCTAAGGATATTGAGGAGAACCTAGATGTTTTCACAAAACTTATTTCAGATATTAAGTTAACTAGTGATAAACATATAGACGACTACACTCCTATTGTCCTTCTAAATGCTATTCCTGACTCATAGTGATGTGAAATCTGCTATTAAGTATGGTAGAGATGAGGTTACCCTTGACATTATGGTCAATGGTCTTAAGAGTAAGGAATTAGATTTAAAACATTCTGGGGGAAATAATAATTCTGGTGAGGTTATGCATGTGAGGGGTAGGTCTCAGAATAGGTCTAATAACCAAAAGAATGCTAGTAATGAGGAATCAAGTAAGAAAATATTCAAAAATGAAAGGGGTAGATCTAAGTTTAGGTCTAAAGTTAGAAGATGCTATAACTATCATGAAACCGGTCACTTTATTAGAGATTGTCCTAAGCCTAGGGAAATCAACAAAATGATCATACTAATATGGCTGTCTGTGAGGGCGAAATGGGTAAAATTTTCATGATTAATAATCTGTGTGATTATGCATATTTGACCTCTGTATTATCTGATTCTTTGTGTAAATCAGATTGGTTAGTAGACTCTGGTTGTACTTTTCATATGACTCCTTTTAAAAACATGTTTTCAAACTACAAGAAAATAGAGAATGACTTTGTGTCAATGGCAAATGAAAAGAAATGCAATGTTTTAGGAACTGGTAATGTATGCCTTAGGTTTTCTTCTGGTTCTGTATTTACTTTGAAGGATGTTAGGCATGTTCCTGATTTACGTTATAATTTGATTTCTTGTGCATCTCTAGAAAATGATGGTTTGGAGGGAAAATGGGGTAAAGGGATTATGAAAATTTTGAAAGAGTCTCTTGTTATTTTTACTGCTGAAAAACAAAATAACTTGTATGTTTGTCATGCTGAACCTGTGCTTGATTCTGTTAACTCTATGATAGGTGATAAATCAGTTTTCTGACATAATAGATTAGGTCACATCAAAAATAGAGGATTAGAAATTTTGCATGAAGGTAGTCACTTTGGTAGTGACAAAGGATCCTCAACAGAGGATGAAAAATAATTTAAGGATTTTCGGGAGTGCTGGCTATGTGCATCAAAGGATTGATAAGTTAGAACCTAGATCTAAGAAATGTGTTTTCTTAGGATACCATGAAGGGGTAAAAGGTTATAGGCCTTGGAATAAGAGTGAACTGGGGTTTAAGGTAGTAATAAGTAGAGATGTTATTTTTAATGAAAATGAATTTCCTTGTTTACCTTTACCTGCCCCTATTTCTGAAAATGATGCTCCAAATGAGGTGGAGCAAATGCCTATTATTAATCAACCTGAATCACATCCTGAAGATATAATTATTGAAAATCAAGATGAGATTATTCCTAATGAGGTGGAGCATGATATGCAGGAAATAGATAACATGCATGATTTGAATGATTATCAATTCACTAGGTTAGGAAACTTGAGAGATATAGAGATTGCAATTTGATTGATTGTAATATGTCTGAGTTTGCCTTTAATGTGTTTGAATCCCTTGAGTGCAATGAACCTAAGACTTATAGGTTTGGTCCTTTGTGGACTTGGCATTGAATTTTGATTTTGGGTAATCTTTCCTTTGCTTTGTGTGTTGCCTTTGTGGCCTATTAACTTGCTTTGTGCTTGTTAGTAGCTTTGTGATTTTTTCCCTTTGAACTCGATGACCGTTTGGTAGAGTTCAGTCCTTTGTGAACTTGGTATGTTTGGTGATCTTACCCCGATCTTTGTGATCTGAGTTTACTTTGTGTATTCTCTCCCATTGCTTGTATCTTCTTTGTGATCATACAGGTAATGATTTGGCGATGATGAGTCCTGCAGTTCCGTGTTTTTCCTCTGTGCACTACCTTGGGCCAAAGGTGGAGATTGTTGTTATTTTTGTTGGCCCAAATAAGTTGGCCCGTTACAATGTGGCCCAGCTACCCACTTGATTTGCCCTAGCCCTCTCTATTCCTCTCTTCATACCCGATGGTACTCAATCCTCTCTGTCGGCCGCCCCCTCTCCATTCTGTGTCCTTCGATGCCGCCGCTTGGAGTCCCATCTCCTATCCCTGTAGCTCGGCTCCTACCCCTCGATGCCCTAGCCCATCCTCCTGTGTCGGCTGCCCCCTTCTCTTATTTAAGGAGAAGGGTTGGTAGTAGCTCAGTGGTGGGAAGAAGAGGGAAGGAAGAAGAGACCTTAGGCTTTGTGTCCTAGCTTGTGTGCGATCCCCACCCTTATCTGAGCTTTGTGCTCCTGTGAGTTTGTGCTACTGTGAGCTTTGTGCTCTCACCCCTTTGTGCGAATCCCCTTTCCTCTTTGTGAGTGATTTAAAGTGAGAAGATCGGTGGGCTCCCCTTTGTGTTCTTGGTGGTGCACTGTGAAGGAAGAACATGACTGATTTCAGCAGGCTTCTGAGCCAAACAACAGCGACGATGATCCTCAACAGTTAAGTGCTTATATGATTAATCAGAAAATGTGAGCAAGATATCAAGGATGACATCTGTGTCTATGTATTATACCAAAAGATAATTAATATTTAAGAATGAAGAGATTTCAGAATCTCCTGTTAATTCTCCTTCATTTCTCCTTCTTCTTCCAAATCATAACGAGTTTGTATCACCTCCAATAAAGCATTCTACTGATTCCCCTTTTTCCAATATATTCGTTATAATTGCTTAGATCGTTGGATCAGTTGTAACTAGATTGACTAACTTCAAAGTTTTTGCTTTTCACAAGTAGCTTTCAGTTTAAAATTATCTTGATGGAATGAATATTCCATGGCAAGATGTTAGTACTTCCTAGCCTACTTTCATCACAGTGGAGAATATCCATGACAGCTATAGTTTACTGAAATCAGTACTGAGCTCAGCAGGATGATACCCATTGCTACCTCCTCTATTTTTTGTATCCATTCTTAAATGAAATCACCCCCCACCCCAAAAGACCCGCACATCCAAAATAAAATCCTTCACCAAATAGACAGTTCCGGAAGTAGTAATTTTACAATAGCACCCCCAGTAGTTAGCAACATGAAACAGTAAAAAAAAGAAATGGAAAAGTTCTGAAGGACACATAAGGGAGATAGAAAAGCACAGGAATATGAAAAAATGTCTAATAAGATTAGGTTGTAGGTGATTAACGTATAACCAGTTATATTTGTCTTTATTTTAACCTATGGTTCTCATGTTTTATGTGCAATCATGCTAGATAAACTTTTAAAATAGGAATATTGTTATGGATGGTCCGAAGGTTATAATAGGAGAACAAGGTCGTGAGCAAATCAACCTACAACATTTTTCTTTTTTCTTTTTTCCCCTCACAAGTAGTTTTCATTAAGAGAAAATATGAGTAAAAGTCAAAAGGAAAAAAAGCACACAATGATATATCTTTTATCGCAAAAGCATAAGAAGATGAGAATCAATGCACATTAGAGACTTTAAAGCTTTTCTGCTGAACACAGTTTTTTATATACATGTAACGTGATCACAATGTACATCATTACAAAAAAATGAAAAGTTGTATGATTAACAAAGTATTATGGTTCCTTCGCCGTAGTAGATCAAGAATAGGTAGTGTTGCCTGAGATGTACCAGCATGGAACAATTAAATCGAAAAGAATAGCATTGCCTGTTGGTAAAAAGAGACATCAGAAAGATATACAAGAGAAAGCATAACCCAACAAAAGTCCTTTACATGGAAGAATATTGCATTAAAACGGTAAATATTATGAATGTAAGATTTCATTCAGTAAGAAGGTTGATTTGCACACTATATTTTCAGAAGAAGTTTAGCTTTACTGGTTTAAGAAACACTAGGGAACCAAATAATTTGTTTTTTTCCTGGTTTGTTTATAGAAAGAAGTAACTGAAAATAGAGCGGGAAGAAAAAGAAAAAAAAATGGGAGAACTTTGACATATATAGACTCTCCCTGAAGACATGAGATTAGAATAGATGCAGTGAAAATGCAAGAGGTACGTGATTTTTGGATGGTTCCAATTGATCTGATTAGAGAGAACATGATTGATAACGTGTTTTAGTAGTATTAAACTGCAAATCTCGGATTTGATTAGTAGATGATAAGTACCTCCATGACCGAGACTACTTTGGAGTCATCATGTGGAGAGTGCTTTTTGGATGCCGACCTTTTTATAAGTTTTTCTATTGTGTCGAGCTGCTTGAATATATTCCTCAACAATGTCAACTGTTCTTTGCATCTTTCAGTATCTTCCTGCATTACAGTTCTTTCTTTTTCAAAATGCTTCAGGCAAAGTTTTAGCTGTTCAAAATCCATCTGAGAAGTACCAATTTCTTCAGCCTCAGGGTCACTAAGAGTCCAATTATAACCAAGAGAGGTTACTTTACTTGGTGTAGACAATTTGCTTCCATGCTGCAATGAAGGTGCTTTTCTAGGTGGAGCCAACTTGTTCCCATAATTTACATTTGTGAATTCTTTGTTCAACCAGTCATCGCCTCTAGGAAAGCAGTCCATAGATTCTTGTGGCATTAGATTAGGCATCCCTAACATGATACTGTCACTATGAACTGGTGCTTCAAAAACATGGTTACAAGGATGGTTAGGTTTACAGTCTTTGTGGATGTCTGAGATTTCAAATATGTCATGTAGACTTGCAGGGTGGACTGTGTTTCCATTTGATTCAGCTTCCAAACAAGAACTAGTAGCCCCAGCAGACTCTGGTGCACTCTCTGAACCTCTAACTTGAGAAGGTAAACATGAAACAGCTCGATTATCTAACTTCTTCCGGAGACCTCCTGACTTTGACTCAAAAGATGTGCCACCACTTGCTGCTGAATACCATGAACATGAAGCAGACTCTTGATCTGAAGTCATAAAGTCAATAGATGGAGGCTTGAGGACTTCAGTAGTAGCTACATCCAGAGGAGACATAGCTTCTTCAGTGTTTTTGGCCTGCATTAACTCTTTCAACGTATTGTTTATTTCCTCAGCTTGTTTCCACAGATGCTCGTGACTTTCTACTATTCCACATTCATCACATTTAGTGTGCATCTCAGAGCACAACTGGTCCAACTGAAAAAGAGATGGCAAGGAGGTGTTCTTTCTAAGAAAACCATGAAAGTTTTTCTTGTCTGTAAGGGCATTCTTTCTGGTAAAAGACCATTCCTCAGATATGTTGATTTGTCCATCAGCTGGTGTTTTGATGCCATGGCTTGCTAGTTTCTGCTTACAAATCTCAAGCTCATACATGAGTGATGAAATTTCCATTTCATTCTCCTGAATAACTTCTTCAAGGATCTCCACACTCTCTTCGGCATGATGCATTTTCTCCTCCGCCATTCTCCTGTATTGACACAATTCCATCTTCTCAGCAGCCTTTTCCCTTTGAAGCCGAAGAATCATGGATAAAGCTTCACTTGCTGCACTAGCTGAGGCCTCTCTTTCCTCCTCTAGTTCAATATAGAGATTCTTCATAATTATATATTGATTGCAAAGAGCTTCTTTCAAAGCAGTAATTTCAAATTCAGCCATAGCTAAAGATCAGCCAGGTGCAATGATAACCCTACAGAAAAAACCAGAAACAAATAGCTCCGACTTGTGTCACTACCCCCATAATAAGTTTTCCTACAAATAAATAAATACTTTCCCTAATGACTTTTGTGATGCACTACAAAGCATTTAAGGCCTCCGAATCCACATTCAGAAAATAGTTATCATAATCACTTGTGATACATCATTAGACAGCAATGACTTCCATACAGTTGCAAAACATCTTAAAAAGGAGGAAAATACATAAATCGTTCACAACAAAATTCCCTAAATAAATTACTTTCCTAGGACAAAAATATTCGCCGAGGCATGAAGATCTCACATGTGAATATTGAATTAGTCAGGAGAATTTAAAAAGAAAAATCCTAAGTTAAATTATTGTGTTACAGCAGCCTTCTCTGAAGAAATGCTTGGAATAATGAAGGGGATAATCCTAAGAAGATTTATTGATTTAATCCTTTTGCACAAAAGATAGATTCTTGCACATAAAAACGAAAACTTTTTTCCTAATCACCTAAAGTTCTCGATTTTGGAATTGGCGTTTTGCTAGATAGTAAATATACCATTCTAATTAAGCAAGGAAAAAAAAAAGAACAGAAACCTAGAATCCAAAGAAAACAAAGAGGGAGGTTGAATTGTACCAAATCAACAGCCCCAGAGCACAAGGCTGTTCGGGGTCTCAAAATCCTGTACAAATAAATAAAGAAATAAATTAGGAAGTAGAAATTAAACAATAAAATGAGAATTGTTGGATAGAATGTTAATGAGGAGCCGACCTTTCTTCTTCCTCTTCCTCATAAAGCTAACTCCATGGTTTTGCTTTTTGTGGCAAGTTTCTGGTTACCTACAAGAGAGGAGAAATTTTCGAAAAAAACAAAACTAGAGATAGAAATAAAAGGGGGGAAATCAAACTTTTTAAGAATTAATAATGTTCGGTGAAAAATTAGAACGGTTTTAAAATAAAATAAAAAAAACTCTCGCCTTCTCCAAACCCTTGATTCCCGCTCGCCCTCTCTATGCATTTCCCTTGTGAAATTTCGCCGTTTTTTAAAGAGAATTAAAAATAGAAAGCATAGAGCTTCGCTTTTGTTATGTGTACTCAAAACCAATGCAATAATGGTACACGCAAAGCACGTGAATAATTTGTAATAAAAAAATTTCTTAAGGAACCAAAATATGGTACCAATAAATATGACAAGTGAGGTGTCTCCCTCCTATTGGATAATGAGTTGGTCATCATTAATGATGACCAACTCATTATCCAATAGGAGGGAGATACCTCACTTGTCCCCTCTATTGGTCTCATATTTTGTCCAGGTATGTACAAATTATATGCGGTAAAATTATTCGGATTAATTGTGGATAGACCCCTCGTGGTATCACATAATTTCCTAATGGCCCCTTGTAGCTTTATTGGTGCAGTTAGATCCCCAATTGCGGATAGATCATCTTGGTGAAATTTTTGACTCTTTTAAAAGCTTTAAAATTGAAAATAATAATAATAATAATCGGGGTCTATCCACACCAATAGACCTACGCAGTGTCTATTTGCTTTATAAAACATTTTTTTTTTCTTATGTTAAGAGAACAAAATCCACTCTGCACAATTATATCGGTAGGGGTCTATTCGCAATTGATCCTACAAAGGGTCATCCATAATTATCACTTAATTATTAATACGAATTTATATTGCTAGCTCAAATGCGAAATGCTTTTGTCTATTTGTTTATGCTGACCTAGTTTGAATCACACTTATTACATGTTTGGGCTCTACATTGTACTCATATACAGTAGGCACCATGGGATCCACTTCAGGAATTATTCATTGAGCTATAAATGAACACTCTAAATTGTCAATAATTTTTTGGGAAAAATAACAAAAGGATTCACATAAATGTTGGCATGTGCGTGAATGATCCACCTTTTTATGTGCATGATTTGAAGTTTCAACCAAGGAAAGAGATTTCCTCATTGAGCTATAATTAAACAAAAATTATTTATGCCCTTAATTAAACACTCTTACTCGAAGACTAGCAACCTGATTTTGCACTTTAATTATATGACTGAAAGATGGAAGCAAAAAATGCATCAAGTATCTCCGATAATTCTGGATCGCAGGCTCAATAATATATAATAAGTCGTTTAACAGTGAAATGAATTTAGCTGAGAGTTTCATCTATCCTTTGTTGTTCCTTTTTTCACAAAAGATGCAAGTTTTGTGCCTGAACTTCCCATTATCTTGAAGGAGCTCTCTGAACAAGAGTGAGGACTACTAGCAAGTAGGAGTGTATTCAATCCGGTTACGGCTCTTATATAGTACTTATCATATTCATATCCGCTTACTCATTACGAATACGAATACGGTTATGGGTATACCTCAGTAAAGAAAATTTATATCCATATCTGCTAAAATCTAATAAGGATATGAATATACATGCGAATATATAAGCGGATTTACATGTAGATAAAAAACGGTTATATGAAAACTAGATATATTGAAAATATATATATATATATAGTTCATGTGATACAAAAAGGTTCATTAATATGTTTGTTATAGCTAAAAAGCTAAGATTAGACATCTTGATCATCAAAATTAACCTCAAACGACCATCAGAATTAACCTCAAATCTATAATCTAAGGATTAAAACTATTGTAACAATATGACCAATATGTATTTGGATATTTCGGATATCACTATAAAACCATATTTGTAACCATATTTAATCAGTTGTAGATTTGAGTAATCATATCTGTATCCTAATGGATACAATTATGGCTATTTCGTCAAATACGGATACGGATATAGTTTAGCACACCCCTACTAGCAAGCATTTAACTTGGGGAGGTACAGCAACACTAAAGCATATAATCATACGACATATTAGTATGATTCCCACATAATGCAAGTAATGTATTATTAATTGTTCATAGAATTATTACAGAGAGCACAATAATTATTTTTAATATTCCAATCCAAAAAGATAAAAATGTCGTGTTTACCTCATCATTCATCCAAAATGCAAAAAAGGGGGATGGATTGTGACATTGTGTTTTCTGCAAAACAGACAGGAAGTCAGATGAGCACCTATTCTTACTCTGTCCCTGTGACCGAGTCAGTCTGGAGGCCATTTCCTTAGCAGATTATCCATGAACATGCTTCCGGCTGATTATCTGCATGAAAATTTAATTTCTAACGGCACTTTTATGTTAATAAATAACGACAGTTCTCGTAAGCTACGGATAGTTCTCTTTCCTGCTTCCCATTGTGTTTCCGGGGAGCAAGAAACAACAAGTTCTTCGTTGAGAAAGAAACGTCACCGATTAAGCTGGACAGGAAGTTCAACCAGGAAGAGAGCTCCGGCTCTGAGGAAGTGGCGAAGGAAAAAGGTATCGTGCGCGCGTATTCGCAACGAAGAAGAAGGCGGAGGAGGAAACTTCTAATCCTTCGTCAAGTAGTAGTTTTTCTCTTGGGATCGATTTTCATGGATGTTTTCGTCAAATGCGTCCAATTTTGAGATAACTTCGGTGAAATGAGGAGGAGTGATGCTTTGGAGGAGGGATGTGAATGCCAGATGCTCAGGTTCACAGGAGGGAATATAAAATGCCATAATAGCATCGATATTTCAGTATAGTAATGTCGTAACGAAGGAGCTTAATAAAGAAGACACGAGGTGAAATTATGTTTTAAGATTTCAAAATTAAACTGGTGCAAGATGAAATTTTGGAAATCAAACTCTTAAAACGCGTAAATTACTACTTGAGTAATCAACTTGACGATTTTTCCTTTTTTATAATTACACTTGGAAAAATGTAACATCTCACCAAATTAACTTCCCCTTAAGACATACCGAGCCAGTCGCTACTAGATCAAGACCCAATCCCCATGTGCCTCCAAGGAAAACAGTGGGGCCCACCATTCCGTTACATTCGGCGCGTATTCGCCACGCAGCGGGCAGAGGCACGTACCCGCGCCCCGCTCTTAAGCTGTACCCCGCGCGTGCATCCGATCTGACCTCGTGTTTTCTTCTTCAGGAACCGGCTAACTAAGTCGTACCTTCGGCTCTCTGTAGCTTTGACGTGTAGTCACGCTTGTCCTTTTGGACTCCGTCAAGAGGGGCAGCCGTTGGCCGCGTCGTCGATGAGATTAGTAACGCTTCTTTAGCCCTTAATTACATTTTTTATGTCCTAATTATGAGGAGTAGAGGGATTAACGGTTCGTTCTGCTCACCACCACTGAGGCAATTGATGCGGAGCAAGAGTTGACCCCCTGCTAGCTTGCGGGGAGGTGAGCTTAAGCGCGGTGACCAGACTAAATGGAGTTTTCTCCTGCGCTAGCGCCCTTTTTTCTCAAACTTTAAACAAAACAAAAGTTTGAGAAATATGTTAGTTTCGAGACTTTTCCTCTTTTAAATAGAGACTTTTGATCGAGTTCTTGCGGAGAGTCGCTGATCGCTGCGATCGCCTCCTGTGACTCTTCTCCCACCCTTGCTTTGAGGTTCGCGCTTTCCCCCACGAATTCCGAGGTATGCCGCTAAATTAACTAGGGATTTCTGTGCGCACGAAGTTCTAGGAAGAAAAACCTAGACTTAAATCTTTGATTTTTGTCGTCTGAGGTTAGTTTCGAGGTTCGATTTTGTTCTAGCTCGTCTGATTTTCGTTTTATTTTATTTTATTTTATTTTGAATTTATAAGAATTATTTTTTTCGATGACTGTAGCAATTTAACGTGACTGACCTGAACTTTAGAAGCTAAAATCTGTAGATACTGTTGAGGATTTTTCTTGTTAAATATTTAGAATTTTCGAGGTTTTGTTTTGTCCTGTTTAATTTATCCGTGATGAAACCAAACAAAACCGTAGGCGATGGATCTTTACTAGATGTCAAAATCCAACTGACTTGGTTATAATTCTTAATGAGGTTAGTCCATGATCGGAGTTTTCAACGCCCTGCACGTGGATCTCATAAACAGCCAAGCTGCCAGCTTTTACCATAAATAGACAAAAATTTAAGGAATCAAAAGGTAAAACCCTAATTGGTCCTTTTACTATTTAACCCCAATTTAAGAGAGAAGGAGAGAAGAAGGCACGTTCATCCTTCGCTTTACAGACCAATGTCACTCCCGTGAGAAGGGCAGACGACAAAGAAAGAGAGAATTTATTATATGGCAGAGATAGCATTAAAATATTTGAAGAAGAACATGAATCCTCTTTCGGCTGTAGTGTTGGGATGCCCTCACACACATCTTGCTCCCTCTACAGTGAACCGGCAGCCTCCATCTTGTCTGCCCTCCTTGATACCATCCAAAGAAAAATCTAAAAAAGACACAAAACACCCTCTGTGGATTTGGGTTTCTTGTGATGAATTTGGACATTTCATCTCATACGGACACATGCATCGGGCTATTTCTCCTTTTCCATAGGTCTATGTCCAATGCATCTTTCATGGGTATCTCGAAAAAACAACAATCTCTTTTTTTCTTTTTGTGGATTAATGTAATTGTTTTTTAATCTTTTTAATGGACTTGGGTTTTCTCTGATGTTTTCATTACACCAGTTTGATATCAGATCCTGGATTGCTCAACTTTACAAAAGCTGACATTACTTTTTTAATTTCTCTGAATTATGTCGACTTTATACTCTGTAATGTTGTAAAGCAGCAATTCTCTTGAATTTGGGATGTATTCTGGGCAATTCATCTCTCTTATGGACTCTAGCACTGTGCTCGTGTTCTTCAGAGATCTCTCCTTGATGTCCTCTCACTCTTTGCGTAAGATTCATCAGCTAGGTTTATTCTTTTTCATCATGAAATTCTATTTTCCTTGTCCCTGCTGCCTTTCCCTTTTTGATGGGTTCACTATTCAGTATCCATTTATTTTGAATAGCTTAAATTATGTTATACTTTATCTCTTCTTTGTATTTCTTTATCTTGTAGAAAAAAAAATTGATTCTTTCATTTCTTTGTTCTCCATTTTGCGGTGGCTATCTTCTTTTTAGTGTGGTTAGATATGTCTCTTGATTTGTTGCTCCCAAGAAATTGAATTTCTGGTTCTTATATGTATTCACAATTGTATACCTTGTGTGCGTGTGTGTGTTCATTTTTTGTGAGTTCTTCGGTAAAACCCATTCTATACCTTTACCTTTTACTCCTTAATATGACCAAGTATTTATCTTTTGTGCGATGATTCGAACTTTAATGATTCAGATTTAATTTAAGTAACCAGTCTACTCTCTTTGTACATTTCAAGCGCTGCTGAATTTTTCTGTCTATAGGTATTCTACATATAGTGTTCTTTTCACGGGTTTGATGTTAATAAAGCATATTAAGTTCTTTCTGCTCTTTAGATAAACCAAATGCACTTTCTTTGCTGTTATAATGAAATTCTCCTGACCCTTGGTACGACTATTAAGTGCAGGTTTATGAGTCCATTGCGATTGGTGTAAGTGCAGAGTTCTATGAAGAAAACATCAACATGGCTTAATCCGGAAGATTCCAGGGATGGATAAGTGTACCTTGGAGCCTTTACAAACTGTAGCACAGCTGAAAAAAATCCAGAAAAATGGCAAACCAAGGCTGCCTTTGGCTCCTTCGGAGAAGCATAATTCTGGGCTTGTTTCCCGAAAACATCTGACTAGAGAAGTTGCTTCAAGATATAAGTCTGGTATCACAACAAGAGCTAATCCTAACACAAATCCTAGAAGATACCCATCTCCAGATGCTAGTCATCATTTCCCTACTACTGGAGCTTCACTTCCTGAGAGAGCTCAATCTGCTGAGAGAAGGCCCTCTACCTCTTCTTCAAGATCCTCTAGTCCTAACCGATCTTCAAAGCCTTCCATGTGCTTGTCTTCATCATCAAAGTCAACAACGCCAGTTAATGATTTCGCCATGGAGATGCACAATACCTCATCACGGTCCCTAGCTACACGTACTCTTGATGGGTTGTGGCCTTCTATTAGAAGTCTTTCATCTTCTTTCCAAGCAGAATCTTTTGCTGGTAAGAAGGATAGGATGGTTACCAATGCTTCTTCAGATCAAGCATTGAAGTCTTCTACCAATATGGTGACTGCGAGGAAAAAGACCCCTTTGGGAGGGAGGAACTCATTGGATCTTTTTGAGAATTCCAAACCTGTGGAGAATTCAACTACGAGACCCGTAGATAAAAAGATGTTGCCTGGAGTGATGGATGGGAAAGTGACCTCTACTAACTTGGCAAGAAGCGGAGGTATTTTTGATAAGGTTTCACAATCTGCCTCTTCGTTGATTTCATCGAGGGGAGTTTCACCAAGGAGAATGCCCATATCCAGAGCCATTCAACAGCCAAGAAATGAGATGGCCAGAAAAGTGTCCCTTAATGCGAGTGGAAGAGGAAAACACGATTCAATTTCCAGTCTAAGTGCTCCTTCACACCCAGTTAGGACTCAATCATCTCCCATCCCCAGATTGCATCGTCTTCCATCTCCTAGTAGGACTTTATCTGCACCATCCCTAATCTCAAAGACAATGCAGAGTCCACTCAGAGCATCATCAACTCCTTTCTCTTTATCAAGATGTAAAACAAGTCAAGTATCTGCAACTCCATCTGTTCTGAGCTATATTGTTGATGTTCATAAAGGGAAGAAGAGTGAGAACCATGTAGATAATGTTCATCAGCTACAGCTGCTATACAATAGGGATTTGCAGTGGCGCTTCGTAAATGCACTAGCACTGGATGCATTGTTCATTCAAAAAATAAGAACAGAGGTAGGAAAACTTGATGCATTTCAGTTCTAATGGCCTGAAATTCTGTATATTAATTCATGCCATTGTTAACTGATATTACTTATAAAAGAAACAAATGTGTCGTTCATTTCTTTAGATACTTGTAGATGATGCATTATGATTTATTTTTGTTAGAAGTAATATGAAACAGTTTATTTAGGTACATGGGAATATGGAGTCGTATAAACTATAAACTAATACCCCAGTGCACGCAATGCATGACCCAGAACGTGGAGTGACATAGTCAAATTCTACTGTAACATATTCTATAAAATCTAATTTGACATTAGATCTCAGTGCAAACCTGGTTGTTCTATAGCCTATAGACATCTAGATATGTTCAGAATTATAGCAGCCTTCAACTGGGATGGTTAAATGGCTTTGATTGGGCTGCCAGAATGCTTGACCTTCTAAATTCAACCGTGGAAATTCAATCCTCTGACTTCGCCATATCCGTGCTTCAGATACCTCTGACTTCGCCATATCCGTGCTTCAGATACATACTTTTTTAGGAGGCTTGGAGACACACAATTCCATTTCTGCAGTCTAGTTACTGGAGTTTGAGGGTGGAATGTAACAAAAAGAAAATAACCCCATATTGACTTTATCTTTGGACATTTGTGAATCAAAATTCAGTGTGCTTTTATTGGTTACATATGATTCCATTTATACTCTGAAAAATCTGGTTTTATTGGACATAGGCAGTTCATGACACTTTGCCCCCTTAATGAAACAGAATACACTATACAATGTCTGGGACACTACTGCAGTTTTGTGGGAATCTGTCACCCTTAAAAGAATCTGTATTCAACAACTGAAGCAAGAGATGAAGCTGAACTTAATTCTGAGAGAACAGGTAATGTATGGTCAGTATTTTTCTTTTTCTGGCTCATGAATGTACTTGATGAATGATTCTTCTGTTAGATAATTCTGTCCACGAGTCATGTCATTGTTAAAGTTCCAAATAACAATTATCAATTATTACTCTATATGTTGAAAATATTAACATATATTGCCTTAATTCCAAAATTATAAGAGAAAAAATTAATTCCAATGTTTACATACTCCTATTGTCACGACCCCAAATTCCAAACCTAAAAAGAATATTAGAGCCGGACTAAATCTGTGAAAAATCCTCCAAAATATGCATTCATTAAAAGACCATTAAAATAATCTCTTCATTGATCTAACACCAACAATAAATATTCTCTATAATCCAAAATGTCAATATTAATCCAATTAACTTGATATAACAAATATTCCTCAACTTGAAATAAAACTCGCCCTAAAGGAAAAATCTCATTATTACAAAACTCTCAATATCAACTAAGCATCAAGGACTTTATTCAATATTCACCTAGAAAATAATAACAGGCCTGAAATTTATTCCTTGCTCCATTCTATGAATTTGACAAATCCTCAATTCCACCTAATCCCGAGTCTCTGAAAAGAAACGAAAATAACACAACGAGTTCACAACTCAATAAGTGGATAAATTCATACATTATACACTGATTTTGCAAAACTAAAATATTTTGACAAGAGATAAATAAAATATAAGAATGATAGAGACTCATCAATGAAGTCTAGTACTTGATGCAAATATTTAAGAAAACTAAAAAAACATGGAATGGAAATAAGCAGGCTACATCTCAATGCGGTCAACACTTCATATTCCGGTTGACTTGGTAAACCCTATAATTATTAAGCCCGTGGATCCGGGACGGTGAGACCCAAGCTAGGCTCTTAGCGCTAAAATAAAAACCTCATAGAGACACATTGAGCCATGTTTTAATAGCTTGTTTATATCCGACATATACCGATATATTGACTCGAGATGCATATGTTTAAAAAAAAGAAAAATGAACAAAGTTCATATAACCAAGTATGTTATACAAAAATACCAAAGGCCAACCAATAGTGAAATCAATCAACCACATATGCATCTTAACCTACTACTATATGAAAATACATAATAATTGATTGAGAAAATAAGCATAAACTTATACCAAATAACCACGTGCATTCATCCAATCAACAATTAGTATGCAAGCAACCATACAAAGGGTATAATCCATCAGGAACAAACTTACATATAGTCAATATAATTTTATATGAAAAATACGCAGCGAATAATATACAAATTCACCACTTACAATAAATCCGAAGATAATCCGGCTAATCCTCACAATACTTCCTCGGAATTTTGTGGAATCCCTAAATACGACATACAAAATAATCATCAATATAGTCATCTCACTAATTATAATACATACACATATCAAATCATTTAATACGACTATAGTATAACAATAACTTAGTACCTCAATTGTTATAGCTTTGACATAATAATAATTTTTTTTAACAAATCATGACTGATCCACACAAGGAGACAAAAGAGCAATTTTGATTGCTCCATTTATGCAACGTGTAGGTATGTTGCTAAAATTAATTAGTGATGTTAAGATGAGGATTAAATAAAGGTAAAGCTTGGATTTGTTTGTCTACCTTTCCTCCCAGGTACGCACTCCCTCTTGAAGTTGATGTCCGGTTCCTTTTTTTTCTTTTTTTTTAAGAGGCCGAAGCGGAAGCCGCGGAACACATACGGGAAAGAAGAGAAGCGGCTGATGGAATTAGGAGTTGTGTAGGGTTTGTGGGGTATTTATAAAGGCTCTTTTTGCTATTAGAACCCTTTAATAACTTTTGCATAAAAATCCTTATACTTTTCCTTATATATATTTATCTAAAAACTTAAAATTATTACATACTACCCCTCTTAATAGAAGTTGTCCTTAAAACTTGGACATACCTGAGTCTTCAAATAAATTAGGATAATTTCCCTTCATCTCATCTTCGTGCTCCCAAGTAACTTCTTTAGTTGAATAATTTTTCCATAAAATCTTCACTAGCTTAACAATTCTTGACCTCAAAGCTTGCTCCTTTCGGTCCAAAATTCTAACTGAATACTCTGAATATGTCAAATCTTCCCTAATCCCAAGAGGCTCATAAATCAATACATGACTCGGATCAAGTACACACTTCCTCAGCATTGATACATGGAAAACATTATGAATTTTAGCCAACTCTGGAGGCAATGAAATTTTGTATGCTACAACTCCAACCCTCTCCAAAATCTCAAATGGTCCAATATATCTCGGACTCAACTTGCCCTTTCTTCCAAATCTCATCACTCCCTTAGTAGGTGATACTTTAAGAAAAATATGATCGTCGACTTCAAACTCCAACTTTCTTCTTCTATTATCAGCATAGTTCTTCTGCCTGCTTTGAGTTATACGAAGCCTCTCACGTATCAGTTGAATCTTCTCAGTAGTAATCTGCACTATCTCAGGACCGAGCAACCTTCTTTCTCCTACTTGATCCCAACAAATAGGTGATCTACATCTCCTACCATATAATGCTTCATAAGGGGACATATCAATACTGGAGTGATAGCTATTGTTATATGCAAACTCCACCAAAGGTAAATGTTTTTTCCCAGCTACCCTTCAAATCCAAAACACAAGCACGAAGCATATCCCCCAATATCTGAATAGTCCTCTCCGATTGCCCGTCCGTCTGCGGATGATAAGATGTGCTAAAACCCAATTGTGTTCCCAAGACATTATTCAGACCTTACCAAAATCTAGAACGAAATCTCGAATCTCTATCTGATATAGTAGTCACTGGTATCCTATGCAATCTCACAATCTCCTTAACATATAATTCAGCAAGCTTCTCAAGAGAATGAGTAATTTTACAAGGTAAGAAATGAGCCGATTTAGTAAGCCGATCAACAATCACCCATATAATGTCATTATCACTCTGACTCCTAGGAAAACCAGTCATAAAATCCATTGTTACCTCCTCCCACTTCTACACAGGAATTGGAAGAGGCTGAAGTAGTCCGTCAGGCTTCTGATGTTCAATCTTGACTTGTTGGCACATCAAACACCTAGATACAAATTCTGCAATATCCCGCTTCATATCATTCCACCAAAATGTTTTTCGCAAATCTCTATACATCTTCGTTGATCCAGGATGAATTGTATCGCCGAACAGTGCGTCTCCTCTAGGACTTCTTTCTTCAACTCCGGATTATTAGGTATACATAAGCGGTTTTTAAATCTCAAAGCTCCATCATGAACTACAAAATCATGTTGAAGTCCCTGTTCCACATCTGCTTTAATTTTTACAAGAACCGGATCATTACTTTGTGCAGCCACAAGCCTGTCAATCAAAGCAAGCTGAATTTTAAGATGAGCAAACATCACTCCAGATCCTCGAAGTCGAATATCAATATCAAGTCTCCTCAAGTCCTCCAGCATATGCTTCTGACTTGTGATCAAAGTGGCTACACTAGCATTGGACTTCCTACTCAAAGCATCAGCTACTACATTTACCTTACCAGGATGATAATGAATATTAAAGTCATAATCCTTCATTAGCTCCAACCATCGCCTTTGTCTCATATTTAACTCTTTAAGTGTGAAAATATATTTAAGGCTCTTATGATTTGTGTAGATGTCACAAGTCTTCCCGTACAAATAGTGTCGCCAAATCTTCAATGCAAAGATAACAGCAGCTAACTCCAAATCATGTGCTGGGTAGTTTTTTTCATAAGGTTTAAGTTGTCTGGATGCATATGCTACTACTTTCCCATTCTGCATAAGAACACAACCAAGGCCAATATGAGAAGCATCACTGTATATCACAAATCCACCTGATCCAGAAGGAATCGTGAGTATAGGTGCAGACACTAATCGATCCTTCAACTCCTGATAGCTCTGTTCACACTTCTCTGTCCAGTGAAACTTGACCCATTTCTGAGTCAATCGAGTCAAAGGTGCTGCGATGCAGGAAAATCCTTCAATAAATCTTCTATAGTAACCAGCTAATCCCAGGAAGCTTCGTATCTAGGTCACGGTGCTAGATCTCTTCCAATCAACAATTGCCTCTATCTTTGAAGGATCAACCGACACTCCTTCTTTAGAAATAACATGCCCCAAAAATGAGACACACTCTAACCAGAATTCACACTTCATCAACTTTGCATACAATTTGTGTTCCAAAAGTAATTGCAAAATAGTTCTTAAGGGTTCTTCATATTCCTCTCGGCTTCTAGAGTAGACCAAAATGTCATCAATAAAAACTACAAACTGGTCAAGAGTAGACCTGAACACCCTATTCATCAAATCCATAAAAACAGGTGGAGCATTTGTCAATCCAAATGGCATCACCAAGAATTCATAGTGTCCATATCTTATTCTAAATGCAGTCTTTGACACATCTTCAGGCTTAATCTTGAGCTGGTGATAACCAGACCGAAGGTCAATTTTTGAGAACACCTGGGCGCCCTTCAACTGATCAAATAAATTATCAATCCGAGGCAAATGATGTTTGTTCTTCACAGTCACCCTGTTCAATTCTCGGTAATCTATACAAAGCCTCATACTCGCATCTTTTTTCTTCACAAAAAGTATTGGAGCACCCCAAGTAGATACACTCGGCCTGATGAAGCCCTTATCTAACAACTCCTGTAATTAAGTCTTTAACTCCCTCGTCTCTACTGGTGCCATTCGATAAGGTGCTTTTGAGATTGGCCCTATTCCTGGAATTAAATCAATAGCAAACTCAATCTTCTTGTCAGGTGGTAGCCCTGCCAAGTCTTCAGGAAAAACCTCAGGGTATTCTCGAACAATTGGAATTTTATCCAAAATGATTTCCTTCTCGGTACAAACTACACTAGCAAGATAACCCTGACAACCTTTTCTTAGAAGTCTACAAGCTCACATAGCTGAAATAACACATGGAGGTACACTAACACCCGTCCCCTCGAAACAAAACTCGGACTCCCCAAGAATTCTGAATGAAACTCGCTTATGAAAACAATCTAGATATCCATGATAAGTAGAGAGCCAATCCATTCCAAGAATAACATCAAAATCATGAATATCAAGTAACACAAGATTCACAAGCATTGTTCGATCTCCCACTACAACCTCACATCCCTTAAAGATGTGATTAGTGATCATACAATCGCCAAATGGGGTGAAAACTGATAGTTCAGATTCTAAAAATTCTGGAGTTCTGCCCAACTTACTAGCAAAACTATGAGATATAAATGAATGAGAAGAACCAGAATCAAACAACACATGTGCGAGCTTAGAGGAAATAACGAGTGCATCTGTAACGACAGAGTTAGATGCGAGATCATCATGTTTCGTCAAAGCAAATACTCTCCCTTGTGCCTTAGATTTTTTACCATCATTAGGTGTAGGCTTCACTTTCTGATCATCAGTCTTGGTTCCCTTCTTTGCTGGACAATCTCTCATAATATGGCCCTATTGGCCACACTCAAAACAACCTCGGAATAAAGAACAAGCACGGCCTTTGTGATTTTTGCCGCATTTATAACACTGTCCATCATGTCTCTGAATAGGAGGACCTGTCCTCTGCACAAATTGCCCCGATCTCTGCACTGGAGCTCTTGACCCTCGAAATGTTGGCTTCTTAAAAGGCTTAAAAGTTTACATATCTTTTTGATTACTCTCGTCCCTTATCCGCTTCTTCTGATCCCAGTTCTTGTTTGGTTCATCTGTAATCTTTTCTTCCTTACTAGCTTTTTCAGCCCTTTTTGCTCGCTCCACTACCTCCTCAAAAGTCTTTGACATGACTATTGTGACCTTCTGATGGATTTCGGGCCTCAACACATTCTCAAACATCTCTATCTTATCAAATTCTTCTATAACTAGCTCAGGTGCATATCAAGATAATTCATTAAACTTAGCTTCATATTCTTCCACTGTCATGTCACCCTGCTGCAAATCCATAAGTTCTCTCTTCTTGCGAGATCGGACGTACAAGGAAAAATATTTGTCCCTGAATAATTTAACAAATCTGCTCTAAGGAATATCCTCCCCCTCAAGTGATAAACTAGCCTCCTTAGTTTCCCACCAGATCTCTGCATCTCCCTCTAGCATAAAGGTAGCATAAATAAAATTTTGCTCCTCTGAACATCCCAAGGCTCTGAAGTACTTCTCCATTTTCTTCAGCCATTCTTGTGCCACTGTTGGATCAGAACCTCCCTGAAAAGATGGTGAAGATATCTTCTTAAACTTTTCAAAGTCACTGCCAATAGGTTTAGTCTTTTTTTGTGTATTTAGTGCTTCGCTCAGCTTCTCAGTTGCCTTTGACTGTTTTTCAAGGATCTCTATTTACCTCTCCATAAAACCACTCTGCATTTCAATGGCGAGTCCTTCAACACCTCACTGAGCTCCAGTATTCCCTCTCGTAATCCTAGCAGTACGGGTAGCCATACCCCTACGAGTTCGGGGTCCTGATCTTCCCCTGACATTCCCATTAGGAGCCTTATTTGTAACATTTGGGGTCTTAATGTTTTGTTGACCTGTATCATCATTTCCACCAACCCTAGTCCGGGGACACCTACTCGATTGGGGTATACTTAAAGGAAGCGTAACCCCTGCATTAGCCTCAAGTCTAGGAGAAGACCTCTCTTGCCACGAGCCATCTCAATCTAACATTACCAAAAATAAATATGTTTAGTACAAAATATTCATCGTATTAATATTTATTAAATCAATTCATAACATATTCATCACAAGCATAAGTAATCAAATAATATTTTTTCATGAAATGCATACACTAGTCATACCTTAAACTACCCAGACTAAGTCTTTTACCTTTAAGACAACAAAACTAAAGAGACTACGTGATCCATGGTTCTAATCTTATATATTCCTATACCTGAAATTTGATCTAATAGTGTTCATGTTGTCCTCGATCACACTTTAAAATGAAAACATCAACTTTCATTTCTAGGCATCAAAATCCAATATATTTTTCTTTCATTACTTAATCATCTCCAAAATCAACTAGGACCTACAACCTAGGCTCTGATACCATTCTGTCACGACCCCAAATTCTAAACCTAAAAAGAATATTAGAGTCGGACTAAATCTGTGAAAAATCCTCCAAAATATGCATTCATTAAAAATTAAAAGACCATCAAAATAATCTCTTCATTGATCTAACACCAACAATAAATATTCTCTATAATCCAAAAAGTCAATATTAATCCAATTAATTTGATATAACAAATATTCCTCAACTTGAAATAAAACTCGACCTAAAGAAAAAATCTCATTATTACAAAACTCTCAATATCAACTAAGCATCAAGGACTTTATTTAACATTCACCTAGAAGATAATAACTAGACTGAAATTTATTCCTTGCTCCATTCTATGAATTTGACAAATCCTCAATTCTACCTAATCCCGAGTCTCTGAAAACAAATGAAAATAACACAATGAGTTCACAACTCAATAAGTGGATAAATTCATACATTATATACTGGTTTTGTAAAACTAAAATATTTTGACAAGAGATAAACAAAATATAATAATGATAGAGACTCATCAATGAAGTCTAGTACTTGATGCAAATATTTAAGAAAACTAAAGAAACATGGAATGGAAATAAACATGCTACGTCTCAATGCGGTCAACACTTCATACTCCGATTGACTTGGTAAACCCCACAATTATTAAGCCTGTGGATCTGGGACGGAGAGACCCAAGCTTGGGCTCTTAACGCTAAAATAAAAACCTCATAGAGGCACATTGAGCCCTGTTTTAATAGCTTACTTATATCCGACATATACCGGTATATTGACTCGAGATGCATATGTTAAAAAAATGAAAAATGAACAAAGTTCATATAACCAAGTATGTTATACAAAAATGTCAAAGGCCAACCAATAGTGAAATCAATCAACCGCATATGCATCTCAACCTATTACTATATGAAAATACATAATAATTGACAGAGAAAATAAGCACAGGCTTATACCAAATAACCACGTGCATTCATCCAATCAATAATTAGTATGCAAGCAACCATACAAAGGGTATAATCCATCAGGGACAAACTTACATATAGTCAATATAATTTTATATGAAAAATACGCAAAGAATAATATACAAATTCACCACTTACAATAAATCCGAAGATAATCCGGCTACTCCTCACAATACTTCCTCGGAATTTTGTAGAATCCCTAAATACGGCATACAAAATAATCATCAATATAGTCATCTCACTAATTATAATACATACACATATCAAATCATTTAATACGACTATAGTATAACAACAACTTAGTACCTCAATTGTTATAGCTTTGACATAATAATAATTTTTTTTAACAAATCATGACTGATCCACACAAGGAGACAAAAGAGCAATTTTGATTGCTCCATTTATGCAACGTGTAGGTATGTTGCTAAAATTAATTAGTGATGTTAAGATGAGGATTAAATAAAGGTAAAGCTTGGATTTGTTTGTCTACCTTTCCTCCCAGGTACGCACTCCCTCTTGAAGTTGATGTCCGGTCCCTTTTTTAAGCCGCGGAACAGAGACGGGAAAGAAGAGAAGCGGCTGATGGAATTAGGAGTTGTATAGGGTTTGTGGGGTATTTATAAAGGCCCTTTTTGCTATTAGAACCCTCTAATAACTTTTGCATAAAAGTCCTTATACTTTTCCTTATATATATTTATCTAAAAACTTAGAATTATTACACCTATTATATACACCATCTTAATACTAAGCTGACAACTACTTTGTGTGACTATTGGGGAACCCTAAGGCAAAAACATGGACTAAAACAATATCGTATGTACATACATGCATACATGCATGAAAGCATGCATACATGCGCGCGCACATTCACATACATATAGAGTATAGACAGATACATATACATACCATTCATGGATTTCCGTCTTTCATCCACGTGAATATG
Source organism: Asparagus officinalis (assembly GCF_001876935.1). NCBI lineage: Eukaryota > Viridiplantae > Streptophyta > Magnoliopsida > Asparagales > Asparagaceae > Asparagus > Asparagus officinalis. Next base: position 93,900,179 of record NC_033797.1, on the reverse strand, counting down.
CATGGTTTCGGGAAGGGTGATGAAATTTTTGATGATTCCCCTTTCAAGATGGAATTCCACATGTATAGTTCTAATAATCTATTTAAAATATGGATTGTAGTCTTTGTTTAGTGAGGGGATCTTTTGAAATACATTCGTCCAAAATAATAAATTTCCATTTTATTCTTATATAGAATACTACATAAATTAAAATTCAAAAGACTGTTTTGTGCACATATAATAAATTTTAAACTTTTGAACATGCATTGTCCTGCAGCTGATTTATCAATTCTTCTGTCTGTGATTCATATTAATTAACACTCAAATTATTTACATACGGACTCCTTTAACTTATCCTTTGGATATACAGTATTATGATAGATTTTCCTTTCTAAAAGCCAGTAATCCTTTATGGTGCAAAACACTTGTTGGAAGAGCCAAAGACTCATGGTATATTTCACCTTAATTTGTGATCAAGCTGTATTCTGCAAACTAATCCGAATCAGAATCAGAAGAAAAATGATGTCATTGCTTTTTGAATTTTTAAGCATCAAAATTATCTTTTTTTCTCTTGGGAAAAGCACTATTACAGCCTAAGGAAATATATCCTCGTTATTCAGAGCATCTTATGTACCTTGAGGCTCTAGAAGTCTACCGTTTTAAAGTGGCTACCTTGTACAAAGCATCAGGTTACATTGTTGACCCACTAGTTTAAGCTTTTGAGTAAGGTGATTATTTGACAGGTTTGTAACAGTTGCATTACCCATATTTGTTGCCTTCTTTATTTGTCTTATTCGTGTTCTAACCTTTCCTCCTATCTCATCATATGGTTCTTATCCTTCTCCTCCTTTCAGTTCATGATGTTTTTATTTATGTTTTAAATCAATAAATTTCCTGGGTATCTTGCTTGAGTTGCTCGGAAATCTGTAATAGGATCTTCTTAAAATTTAAGCTCAGTTATCTGAAGCTCTTGCGTGACATTCAATTTTCTGCAGACATCATATCTTGACGAATGGGCTGTATTGGATATGGATTACAATAATTCATTATCGGGGGCAATTGGAGCTTTGAAGGCAAGCACACTCCGACTTCCAGTTTCAGGGGGTGCAAGGGTATGATTGATTATCATGTGATCAGAAGCACAATGTAAAACATGAATTATCATTTTTATAATCATTCATGATAGGTTTTGGGAGAAGTTTATTAATTTTCATAGAAATGTTCTCAAGAGTTATGTCATTTTATGTTTGCCTCCTGCTTTTACAGGGTGATGCACATGCTGTGAAGCATGCTATTAGTTCGGCAGTTGATGTAATGCAAGTAATGGGATCTTCCATCTGCAACTTGCTATCAAAGGTGAGATTGGGCTCTGTTATTTTTTCACTCTCCGTTTCTGAAGTATTGAAGATTTAAGTATAGATATTATGCAAGAACTTTGGGTGGGAAATTTGTGGTTTTGAAATAGTAGTGATGAAAATATCATACATATGGAAGGGATGTTGGCTTTCTAGGGGAATTCCATGGATAATCTTTCCTTGTTGTCTCAGTTCTTTTTAATCTTCCAAGTATAGATATTATGCAAGAACTTTGGGTGAGGAAAATTTGGGTTTGAAATAGTAGTGATGAAAATATGATTACCCGTTAATAAAGGCAACTAAAAGAAAATGTGAGGTTCATGATAATTATTCCTAGACAACAGACCTTGACAATCACTTCCTCTTATTCTTCTGCTCCTTGTAATTATAACAGAGTCCTGAACATATTCGTAACTGTACACTGAGTCTATCATAATCTTTGAAGCGACAACATTTCTAGTTATTATAGTTTGGGCTTTCTTAAAAAACCTGCCTTACCTACTGTGGCTTCATGTTTTCCACACAATTCTAGCATTAAATTAGTTGGATCATTTGCTTAGATTCCACTAGAAGTTTGTCTGATCTTTACTATTCATTGCAAGCACTATCAAGTTACTTCAATGAACTTGCACTGAAAAATATGTGCCTGATGGCGTGGTTTCCAATGGTCTGTATCATATGATATACTATATGGTGTCTGAGTAACATAATATTAAATTCTGAACCTGCATGGACTAACTTGATGGCCAAGTGTATAAGCTGGTACCTGTCTATAGTAAAGCAAAAGCAAATATTGATGGAAAAAGCAGAAGCCTCTCCACATTATAAGCTGGTACCTGTCTATAGTAAAGCAAAAGCAAATATTGATGGAAAAAGCAGAAGCCTCTCCACATCATTACCAACATAGGTATCTTGGCTTTTTAAGTCATGATAAGAACAAGTTGTAAAACCTCAAGTCTAGATTTGCTGTTTTCATTGCCTAGTCCATCACTAATTGCATTTACTAAATAATCACATATAATCTAGGTACTTGAACTCACATGTAACTGAAATTCTGTGACACTAGGTAACTCCCATGTAGCTGAAATTCTGTGACACTGGGACTTAATTGAGCTTGAATAAGCTTTCAAGTTGGCCTTTTAATAGACATGTTAAAATAAGTGTTCGTATGGATTTTTCGCTTTTAGTTTTACACTCTTCTTCCTAGTCAGCTTTAGTTCTTGATTAATTGCTCAAATTTATATTTCTAACTTGTCTCCTTCCTGATACATAGTAGATATGTATAATTTGGGTTTCATAACACTTGGATTGAGTAAATAACCGATTTTTATGAATTAACTAGTCTTTGATTTGTCTAGTGAAATCGATTCAAATTCAGTATGCCTTTCCAGAAAATGCTGAATTATAGTTGTAGCTGGGTGTTTGCGGTCTCAAATTTTGTAATATGACTCAGATCATATATTTCGCAGGTAGAAAGTACGGGAGTGCTTGTGTCTGAACTTGCGGCTGTTGCAGCAAAAGAGAGAGCCATGCTTGACGAATGCAGAGAACTACTAGCTTCAACAACGGGAATGCAGGTAGAAATATAGTTGTATTTGTTTTGCATGCAGAAACCAAACATGTAGTTTCACATTGTAAGATGTGAAATATTGTTCTAATATTTTTAGCTGGAACAAGGATTACACCCCATCAATATTGCTATCAACTCGATTCCATGGACCTACCATCTAACTTCAAACCTAACTATCTATTCATGGCCGGCAGTTTGATTTAGGTGTGAAATACTACCTTGCTCATCGTCATTGTAATTATGTAGAGTATTACATATCACATTGTACATGACTGCCTTTACTAAGAATTGTGCAATTAGAACTGCTCGAGTCTCTCTGAAAATGGGAAAAGGGCATAATTACATTGTATTGTCCCTCAAACTTTTTTGAAAGGTGTATTGTATTAGAGTTCGTTGCTTCTCATTTTGTATTTGCTGAAATCAGTATCCAGCTCACTAGTTTCAAAAGCTACTTGCAAAAGACACAATCTCTAAAATAATCTCCTCCTATTTTTGGTCACCAAACAGCTCTACTAGCTTATTGACCAAGTCAATAAGACACAAGCTCTTAGATAAGACACTTTTTTTGGTTGCCAAACAGTGCCATAATACTACAATTTATAGCTGAAGCTGATGATCTATTGTCAACAGGTTCAAGAATACAGCCTCAGAACACAACTCATACAACTGAAACAGAGAGATCGTAAGGTTCTATAGCGACCGTGGACTCATACAGTTGAAGCCAAGAAGTTTACAAGGGGGCCGTGACATTTTCTCGACCCGCGCCCTCTCTCATTGCTAACAACTTACATCTTTTAAAGTAAATACATGTTTGTGCAGTGAGTGTAAATTCGTTTTACCATGGTGGGAGATTATTCTTCCAGATCCTAATGTAATTTTTGTACTACTCACAAACAAAAAGAAGAGAAAAGAAAATAGGAAGGAAGTAAAGGGGATAGAAGCATTGTGCACTTGGTGTTACTAACTACTCATCATCAGTAACAGCTTCAGTTTGGCAGGAAAGCCATGATCACTGAGTATAAGTAAAATTGAAGCTTTAAGGGATATACCTTCATGACCACAATGTTCTCGTTTTGCTTTGTAATTTGCTATGATATTTTGCTTCTGACTTTGAAGAATTTGGCTGGGCATGATGATGTCCTCCCCAAATACCATTGATTCAATTACCTGTACAAATGAACTTTTCCTTTTTTTTTGGTGATAAGCTCAGCTGATTACTGTTGCGTCTTATGGGTTGTAAACTTGTAATGGTTTGCTGGGGACTATGGAGCACACAAATAACCACACACACTAAGGGGTTGTAAACTTGTAATGGTTTGCTGGGGACTATGGAGCACACAAATAACCACACACACTAAGGAGTGTAAGCACCAACAACGCAGAGTATTTTATGTGGTTCGATCAGATGTGCCTACATCCACTGTCCCTCAAGTGGGATATCCACAATGTTCACAAACCAATATGCGGTGCAGCAAATACAAGCAATACAAGTTTTGCATGGAAGAAACTTGAAACCCCTCACACATCTCACATCTTTCAAGGAATATGAGAATACCGATCACTCAAGATCTTCAATAGACCATTATCACACTACACAAAAAGAACCCGAGAACACCAATCACTCAAAAGTTATAAGGGAAGGCTCCCTCTCACTTGGAGGATGACATTCTCGAACACAACCATTAATAGAATGGCACAATATAAGAGGATGGTGCTTGACAAGAAGGGTATGAAGAAAATTGCTGACTTCGAAAAACATATTTTTCTTGAGGAATGAAATGTTATTCTAGAGAAAGCTGAAAGTTTAGCTTACCATATGCAGGCTATACACCAAGTGTGTCATGCAAGCCAGTTGCAAAACGTAAGCTGACATACAGGATGCGCCAGCTAAGGAAGAACCTAGGCCTAACAAGAAGGATTGGCGAGGGAATAAGGTGGGAAAGAAGGGGAAAGTCAAAATGGCAAGCCACAACAGTGGGAAATTGGGATACTTTACACGTGAACGCATGCATCAAGAAGGCACTCACCCCATCCTTAAATGATGCATTAGTTTGCGGTCTAATTTTTTTTTTTTTTTTTTTTTTTTTTTTTTCTTTATTTTTTTTTTTTTTTTTTTTTTGACTTCTACTGATTCTCCTCATTTGTCAGTTGCAAACTCAGGATGCTCAAACCATGTAGTCCGGGAACTAGCATAGATTTGTGGAGTGTTATAGCATTTTGATAGAAAATGAGCAACTCTTCAAGGGAAAGAATATGGAAACACTTGGCCTTCTTCCCAAAGTCTTGCATGTTCAAAAGAATAGGTGAAATTCTTTTAGTGTTTGGGGTATTGCATTTTGGTTATGATGTTCATTTTTAATAAAAATATTTTATTATTATGGGACATAATTGCCACAATATTGGACAGCCTTTGAGACGATTTATTTTTCGTTGATGTGAACAATTTTGTTACAAAATACATGTAGGCTGTCTAAAAATCACAACAGATAGCTAACCCCTATCAAACTTTAATCAACATCCCGACAATGAAAGTTACAATCAGACGACTTTCACGTCAACAAAACGAAAGCTGCAATTGGAGGATTTTTATGTAGATTGAGAAATGTTATAATTCAACGACCTTCACGACGACTGGTGAATGCTCTGATTCAATAGCCTTCACAATCAACTGTGAGAGTTACAATCTGATAACTCTCATATCCCAAAGAGCTAAAGCAAAGATTACAGAACAACGGTCTTTACAAACGCTCTAATAGAGGAGGTTACAAGTCAATAACCACTTCTAAACGCAGAGTTCACCTCTGCGTTCAATTTTCAAAACATAGGCGGCCCCTACGTTTTCAATCTTCAGCAGACGCCCAACTCTGCGTCTCAAGCCTAAGACGCAGAGTTAGGGCCCAGAACGTCGACCTTGGCATTTGACTCGTTCAAACACGAGCTAAACGGTTTCAAAACTATTTTCCCCACGATTTGTGGGAATCTCGCTCACTTAGGAGCGGGTTGTTGGGAATTTAACGCCGAAATCCCTAATGCAACGGAAACGCAGAATAGAGAACAGTACACAAGATTTACGAGGTTCGGCAACTGCCTACGTCCTCGGGAGCCACACAGTCAATTTCTTATTTAATCTAACAAGAAATTACAAATCAAGAGCAAATCTCTAAACTGAGATTCCTCAAATGAACACTGTAGCTACAGTGTTAATACCCACTATAAAATCCCCTTTTCTCTCTCTTCTTAAATCCTTTCTTTATCTCCCCTCAAAACTGTTGAGAGTTGGAGATCAAAAGGGAAAATCGCTGCTGCGATTTTAGGAGATGAATGCTGCTGCGTTAAAGGGGGATCCGCCGCCAGAGAAAAGTCGGGGAGGAGGAGCAACATCGAACCCTAGGACCGGGGTTTGCTTTTATAGGGGATTACGATGGGCTGGCGACAGCCTGTCGCCAGCGGATAAGCCCGACGCGAGGGTCGGAGTGCTTCGAACTCGTCGGAGCTCGTCGGAGCTCCTCTTCGCCGGACGGAGGTTGGTATCCACCCTCAAACTAACAATCTCCCACTTGGAGACCAAACCGACGTCAACAGCCTATCTCATCGAACTCCTCTCCTGTGTGGCTCCGCCTTCATCATCTATGCATGAAGGCCAACTGAAGTTGCACACAACTCCAGTTTCTGAAAGGTCGCTGCCTTTGTCAACATATCCGCTGGATACTTTCTTCCTTGGATATTCTGTTGAAATCTTTTGACAACTCGTCGGGCTCTGTATCTTCTGGAACCATTCTGCACCTTTTTCACTCGATACACCCACTTGTTGTGACGTGCCTTCTTCCCCATGAGAAACTCAGCTAGTCCCCATGACTGGTTGGAGATCAGAGATTTCTTCTCTTCTTTCGCAGCAAACTCCCACTTGCTCGCATCTCCACTCTGACAAGCTTCATCAAAGCTTTCAGACTCTCCTCCATTTGTCAGCAACATATAATTCATGTATCTGCTATTAGGCACAGGAAGACGAGTAGTTCTCCTTAATATCGGAGCTGGTGCGTCGGGCTCCTGCGCACCGTTCTGTCCAATAGGCTCTTCTGGCTGAGGACCTTCTGCATTGGGTTCTTCAGAGAGGTTATCTGGGACATCATCTGCATCTACAAATGTTAACTCGCTCTCTGAGTCACCGTCATCTGTCTTGTGCATGTCCTTGTACATCACCTTCTCGTTGAATGTCACATCTCTGCACCTGATCACCTTCTTGTTTTCGTTGTCCCAAATGCGGTAGCCGAACTCGTCTTCACCATACCCGATGAATGTGCATATCTTAGACTTGGGATCAGGCTCATTCCTGCCTTGATCACTTATATGCACATAAGCTACACAACCGAAAACTTTGAGATGTGAGAGGGTTACCTCCTTTCCGCACCATACCTCTTCTGGTATTCTGTGCTCCAATGGAACCGATGGACCTCGGTTGATCAAGTAAGCTACTGTGTTGACTGCTTCTACCCAGAACTGCTTCGGTAGACCTGACTGCATCCGAATGCTTCTGGCTCTCTCTGTCAACATTCTATTCATGCGCTCAGCCACATCATTGTGCTGAGGCGTGCCGGGCACGGTCCTCTCCATTCTGATACCGTGCTCATAGCAGAACTTCTTGAATCTGGTGTCTTCATACTCACCACCATTGTCTGTTCTGAGTTTCTTTACCCTCAAATCGGTTTCATTCTCGACCATGGCTTTCCATCTTCTGAAAGCCTTAGACACTTCTGACTTTTTCTTTAGAAAGTAGACCCATACTTTCCGAGAGTGATCATTAATAAAAGTCACGAAGTAGTGTTTCCCACCAATCGACGTGGTGGTTGTTGGTCCCCAAACATCTGAGTGAACAAGCTCTAGCTTCTGCTTCCTAAGGGGGCTGTCACTTGTCTGAAAGCTGACTCTCTTCTGCTTTCCAAGTATGCATTCTTCACACATATCAATCTCTACTGATTGTAAACCTGGGAGTTTTCCTTTTGTGTGCATAATCTTCATCCCCTTCTCACTCATATGACCGAGTCTCTGGTGCCACAGCTTTGAAGTCTCATTGCCTGCTGCAACTGAGATCGAATAACGTGCACCTGCTGTCATATACAGGGTACCGGTCTTCCTGCTTCTGGCAATCATCATTGCGCCCTTCGAAATCCTCCAGTCATCGCCATGGAAAGTCATCGTGTAGCCTTCACTAGCCAGCTGGCTTACTGAGATTAAGTTCCTCTTCAGGTCGGGAATATACCTGACATCCTTCAGCTCCCATACTGACCCATTCAGCTTAATCTTCACTACACCTTTGCCAATAATGGCACATGCTTGATCGTCACCAAGATATACATTTCCAAGGTTTCCGGGGATATACTTCTCGAGGAATTCTTTCTGAGAAGTAGCATGGAATGATGCTCCTGAGTCCAACACCCAAGACTCCTCCTTGCTCTCCAAAGATCATATCAGCGCATCATCTCCTCCTGAGGTGGAGGCAACGTTCACATCTGCATTTGCCTCCCACTCCTCCCGTGCACTCCTGCACTGATTCTTGTAGTGCCCGGTTTTCCCGCACTTCCAACACTCGATAGCCTTCGAACTGTTGGGATTTCTGGATTTGGATCTCCTATCATCTGATCCATTTCCTTCGGTTGAACTTCTACCTCTTGACTCTGTATGCAATACTGAATAGGTTGTAGCTTCACCCGACTCTCTCCGTCGGATCTCCTCACTGAGAACCAGATCACGAACGTCGTCAAACTTCAACTTATTGCTTCCCGATGAGCTACTCACAGCTGTGACCGTAGCGTTCCAACTCTCTGGTAGGGAAGACAAAAGGATCAACGCTCGAACTTCCTCATCAAACTCAATATCAACTGAACTCAATTGGGTCGTGACTGTATTGAGTTCATTGAGATGATGTGCTACCGATGCACCTTCCGCCATTCGCAGATTAAACAACCGCCTCATCAAATGGACTTTATTTGAGGCTGATGGCTTCTCATACATATTGGAGAGTGCTGCCATAAGATCTGCCGTGGTCTTCTCCTTTGCAATGTTAAAAGCAACATTGCGGGTTAACGTCAAACGAATAACCCCGAGGGCTTTTCTGTCCAGAAGATTCCAATCTTCTTCCTTCATACCCTCCGGCTTCTTCCCCGAGAGAGGTTGATACAGATTTTTCTGATACAGATAATCCTCTATCTGCATTTTCCAGAATCCGAAATCTGATCCATCAAACTTCTCTATTCTCACCTTTCCCTCATCTGCGGCCATGGCTCCCACTTGAATCTGACTTCCTCTAGATCGTTTCACGCTCTGATACCAGTTGTTGGGAATTTAAACGCCTAAACCCCTAATGCAACAGAAACGCAGTATAGAGAAAAGTACACCAAGATTTAACGAGGTTCGGCAACTGCCTACGTCCTCGGGAGCCACACAGTCAATTTCTTATTTAATCTAACAAGAAACAGGCTGGCGACAGCCTGTCGCCAGCCACGCGAGCGTCCACGCTCGACGCTGAGGTCGAAGTCGCCAGACGCGGACGTCGGAGTCACGGACGCGAGGGTCGGCATCGTGGACGCGAGGGTCGGAGCTTGAACGCGAGGGTCGCGTTGCCAAAACGCCGAGGGTCGCGTTTCCCACGATCTGAGCTCGCCTGCTCGAGCTCCACCTGAAACTGCGCCTGCAGTTCGCCGTCGACTTCGCCTGAGTCGACGTCCACGCTCGCCTGCGTGGTTCTCAAGCTCATCGGAGCTCCTCGCCGGACGGAGGTTGGTATCCACCCTCAAACTAACACGGGTTAAGGGGTCAGTTACACCCCTTATCTTCCTATAAATCTCAATAAACTCAACAGAGTTAGGGGCTGGCCTTTTGGATCGGATAAAATCACGAGGAGATCGGCTAGAGAGAACTTCTTGGCAACAAAGAGATCTTGAGACATCCTTCAGCAACAACAAATTCACTTGGTTATTAACCGAATTCTTGGTTCAAACAACTCTTTTCATAGAGTTTAAACTCGTTTTGAGTTCATAAATTTGTTAAGAGTTCTTTTTCATACTTACCATGTAAGTCTATTGTTCCAGTAAAAAGAAACGTTCAGATCGTCAACGGAGAGCAAACTCGACGCGAGCATTCAAGGGAGGCACTCCGTCGCCACCGTAAAGAACCCTAAATTAAATAAAGGGGAGAATTTATATTGAACCTCTTCTCTTTTGTAATCGAAATTCAAATTGTAATCAGTTAGAGATCGAGAGAGTTGTAAAAATTCTTTGTCTAAGCAGTTAGAGGGAATAAATCAAATTTAATTCTTTCAATTGTCTTCTTATAGATTTTCCACCAAACAATGCCAATAAAAAGATATAGTTATTTCTATGAAATATGTTGCTGTGAAATGATTATGTAATATGGGATGTCTAGATTAATGCACATAATGCAAGAGAAGATGATCCGTCTAGCTCAATGTGAACTTCTCAATTTGCTCGCTAAGGTCATTTTCTCCACTTGGGAGCCTTGCTTGCAAGCAAAGCTACAAAAGAACCATTTGGAGTAGGGTACATCGACAGTGTTATCTAACTCATCCATTTTTGACATTTACTGACCATTAAGTGTGATAGGCTCAGACTTAAGTCCCTTAGTTCACTACATTCGTTGATGATTATTCATGACACAATCTCACACAAGTGTGAAGCTCTGAGATGCTTTTAGTGCTCCTTGAATGAGATTTAGAATCGATTTGAAAAGTGCATAAAACTATTAGGACCCGAGCGTGGTTGAGAATATCTATCTGAGCAGTTCAATGTACTATGTGAGAAGAAAGGATTGTTCGTTAGATGACTACTCCATATACTTTGCAAATTGTGTGGCAGAGGGAAGGAATAGAATATTATTTAATGTGGTGAGGTCCATGATAGCGCAGGTGAATTAATCCATATCTGTTTAGGGAGTTGCGTTATTAACTGCTACATATGTACTAAATCATGCGCCTTCCAAGGCTATTAATTCTATACCTTATGAGCTTTGGACCGGATAAAAACCTAACTGGGTAATTTGTGACCATGGGGCTTGGTGACTTATATGCACACCACATCCCACTCACATGAGAAGTTGGCCCCAAGGGAGAAGAAGTGCATAGTTATTTACTATTCAAAACATTTAAAGGATTAAGTGTTCATCACAACGCAAGAAGATGGAATAACTCATGAGATTATATCACGAAATACAACGCTTCTCAAACAAGATTTTCCTTGTAAGGGGGAGATGAGCTAAGACTTTGATTTATTCGAGATGGATGAAAGCACACTAAGAGGCCCGGTCGAGCATGAGGACCAACATTCTACGCTTCCTGGGGACGGTAGGAACAACATTTCCATTATTAATCCTGAATCCCCATCACAAGAATCTCAAGAACTCATATGAGGTAGTCACCAACCAATCCCTTGTCATCGTTTACAGATTGAGAGGAAAGTGTGTATGGTGGCACCGCATGATATAGCGGATCCAAAGTCTGGCCCTAATACAGATAAATGGATGGATGTCATGAAAGATGAGATGGAGCCTATGAGGACAAACTAAATCTGGGACTTAATACACCTTCCAATTGAGCACAAGGCTATCAGAAAAAAGTAGAATCTGAAAGTCAAGCAAAAGTTAGATGGTTCTATTGATAGGTTTAGAACGCAACTTATGGTGAAAGGATACCTGCACTGAGAGAGATAGACTATGAGGAAACTTTCTCCTTTGTGATGAGGTTTGCCTCGATTCACGTGATTTTAGCGTTGGTCGTTCACATGGATTTGAAACTTGTCTAGATGGATATAAAACTACATTTCTCCATGGAGAACTAGACGAGGAGATATTTATGGATCAACATAAGGTGCTTCTATCTAAAGGTCTTGAGCACAAAATCCACAAGCTCAAAAAATTCATATATGGAAAACAATCATCTAGGCAGTGGTATCTAAGGTTTCGTTTAGCTGATATTTAGTTTGGGTTCATCATGGTTGAAGAGGATCACTGCATGTATATAAAACAATCCGCGAATCTCTTTGATCTTGACCTTGTATGTCTAGACATGTCAACCAAAAGAATCATCAATTAAGCCTTGAATGTTGTTTGAAGTTAGAAAGAGAACAAAAGTACATGACAAATGTCCTACATTCAAACTGTATTGGGTGCTTATTGTATGCAATTATGTGTACTTATGCCAATATTTCCTTTGATGCCTACAGCTAGTCGAACTGGTGCATTGAGCTATTGTAAAAGGGTGACATGAATCTAAATGGTACACAAGATTATATCTTGTGCTATATACACTCAGATTTGTGACTCAAGGGATACACAAACAATGATTTCATGGTTGGCTTTTATAACAAATATGTATTTCTAGATTTCATTGTGAATGTTATGAAATGTCATGGAATGTCTTTTAGTAACAAATGAGCAAAATAATTAAAGATGTTCAAACTCGTTAAAAGATTGGCTCACTCATATGAGCAATCGCCTTTGGCACTATGACTGAGCCAACAAAGATGAGATAGCTATGAATTGTCATGAATTGTGGTATTATGAGTTACGCGAACAGTGAGCTACATTCATGGATGAGTTATATCATCTCAATTGAGAATCAAGGTGAGATCATTCTTAAGAATGATCGATGAATGACCTAGGTTTGTTACAACCTGTTCAAAGCCAGATGTGTGTGTGCTTCACGTAGGCGCGATGATACACTTGTCGAGTAAGAGGCAGATGGACCTAAGCGTGGTAAGGCCCACTGATTAGTTCAAGATCTACATGACGTAGATATGGACATATCTCTCCAGAGGAGCATTACTCCATCATGACACGTGATTCTACCACGTATACTAGGCGACTTTCATGATCTTGGGGGTAGGCAAATGGCTCCCTTCATTGCTATCATCTGAAACCAAAATCATATGGAACATATTTTTGTTCCACTTTTACTTTTAGTGACATTTGATTTTGTTGTGAAATTTTGGGAGTAGTGGTACTATTTTGACTCCTCACCGCCTATGATAGATTTGGCCTAAAGGAAGGTGAAGGGAAAGCAATTGTTATTAGATTGAATCAATAATTGTGCGAGAGGAAGATCACTGACACATCTACTTTGATAATGAGTCTGCATTTGGAGCTTTGCTTTTGACGAAATATGGATCCTACCAAATAGTTCTATTGTAGTCAAGTATGCTTCTCCGAAGAGGGATTAGAGGATACTTGAGCTAAATATGTGACAGTTTGATATGGGGTATACGAGACACTATCTATACTTTCTTTTTTCCAAAGTGCTTGATGTCTTCATGCTTGCTCTTTACAAGGGTTTATAGTGTATAGCTCGCAGATTGTAGGTTGTCTCGATTGTTGCAAGACACAGTAGTTGTATGGACCTTGTCATTAATTCAAACCATTGCAACTCACTTTTGGTCGAGTGAGAATATGTTAGATTTGGCGCCATTTAGTGGCTACTATATCTATATAAATCTAAATTGTTCTAGGGATGATATCTTGGGATAACTATGAAGTGGTTAATATTGATATAGACAAGAATCTCATGATAACCTAATCTAATCTTACAATTGAGAATTGCCCGCCAACCAATTCCCTATCTGATAGTTGAAGCTCTCCTATAAATAGGGTTTGAGGCTGCATCTCTGTAACACCACTTCAGATACTAAAAATTAATGGCTTGCTCAAAGGAATTGATCGGAGGCTGTTTTTTGGCTCGTGAATAGTGCATGGGTGTCCTGCTCGTCATAGTTCTCTCTACCATTGAGATCCGAGATGGTCATCAATAGCTACAGATCGGAGCACTGCTCCGAGGTATAATTCTCCTCTCATCTTTCAACAATTGTGATATTATAGTGGTCTCTTTATTACTTTTTGACAGTAGAGAAGATTCAAATCCCACAAACAAACCCATAACTCCAACTAAACTTACATCATTTTGCTGGGCCATGACGGCGACAGCCCTGCGTGATAGAGCAGTGGAATTATTTGTCCTTTAGTCTAACGTAGGAGATTTTGTGAATTCTCGACCGCAACGTTCAATTAGGGCTCATACAAAACCGCCATGAAGTTCAAAGGGGGGTTTGATGAAATTTACAGCCTAGAAATATTTTCCCGTCTCCAATCCCGCGGCACCTACTTTTCTTTTTCAATATTCAAACCTCTTCCCGATGCTTGCTTCTCTTCTTCTGCCTCTCGCTCCTTGTACCCACGCTAATCTCCATCTCCTCGACTCCTCTGCCCACATCCACCAGATCGCTCGTGCCCACATCTCAGAATTGCTACTCCTGGTCTCCACCCCGAACCTCCCTCCTCTCCGACAGACACGCGTTTTCTCCCTATAACCGCCTCTACGCGCTCCCTCCTCCCCTCCCCTCCCTCGCTTTTCGCGCTTCACCTTTCTTCTCATCTCCGTCCGGCTGCCCCGCGACAGTCTTCCTCGCTGCAACGTCGGCTCCCTCCGCTCCTCCTCCTCCTCTCTCATGTCACCTGCTTCGCTCTTCTCCTCGCATCATGCTCTTCATTGCAGAATCGGCTATTCCACCTTTCATCCAAATTTTTTTTTTTTTTCATGATTTCTCCCCCGTCCGTTCCAACACTTCGCCGTTCCTCCTTCGGCCCCTCCTCCTGGCCTCCTCACCGCTACCTCGGACCTCTTCTTGCATCTCCCCCGATCGAACGGCGATTTATAAAAAGTTATTTTCTTTTTATGGATTTTCATTTTTTTTTTTTTACTGACGCATCGTTTTTATATGTTGAGACCTTCATGAAACTTTCATGCAGATGCATATATTATTGTTGTTATCGTTAGGTCTTGAATATGGTTGTAATAAGATTTCTTTTTTTATCTCATCCCACACCTCAGCTCGTATCACTCCTTCAGTAGTATGTTGCTGCAGATCATCTGGCTAGAGATCACAACCGAGACCCTTTCGTTGGTTCTGGGCCCTTTCTCCAACTGCTACCGCTCAAGGTTTTTGGCCATGTTTCCGTCTCGCACACAAGGTGTTTGATAGCAATTTCTGAACGCGGACCCCGTGTATTTGGAATTCGCCTCTTTCCGGAATGTCGTTAGGGGGCGGTGATTTGTCGGAGGCGGCGAAGAGGTTTGGGCCGGTATGGTAGGTTCGGTGTGTGGGGTTCGATCTCGATCGACGGCTTGGCAGTGGTTGTTTGCCAGCTGCTGGGGAGGTGCCAGGACGCGGAATGCTGGGGATGCGTCTCACGGGTGCTTGGGGTGAGGTCGGGAGTGGCCGGTCCATTCTTCATTCCCGCCATGTTGTTACAGGGCTCATTTCGATGTATTGCAAGTTTGGGGAAGTATTGGTGGCTGAAGAGTTGTTTAGGGAGATGGATTGGGTTGATGTGGTTTCAATGAATGCTATGATTTCCGGGTATTCTTCGAATGGGTATGTTGAGGATGCGGTTGGGGTGTTTAAGGAATTGATTGGCTCAGGTGGGAAGCCTAATCCGAGCACTTTTGTGGGTTTGATCCCGGTGTTTTCGCCATTTGGGCATGAGTCTCTTTCTAGATGCATTCATGGGTTTATTTTGAAATCTGGGTTTGATCGGAATTCGAGTGTATCCACTGCTATCACCACTGTTTACATTAGATTGAATGATATGGAGGCAGCTAGGATGGCATTTGATGTGATGCCAGAGAAGACCATGGCATCATGGAATGCTATGATATCGGGGTATGCTCAAAATGGCTTGACAGAAATGGCAATTAGCCTCTTTCAAGAAATGCAGTCTCTCAAAGTTCAGCCGAATCCAGTCACAACAGCGAGCATCCTTTCTGCCTGTGCTCAACTGGGAGCACTCACGTTGGGGAAATGGGTTCACCAAATAATCAACAGGGAGGGTGTTGAACCTAATGTCTATGTATCGACAGCCCTGATCGATATGTATGCAAAGTGTGGAAGCATCGGGGAGGCAAGAAGGATTTTCGATGCTATGAGAGAGAAAAATGATGTTTCTTGGAATGCCATGATAATGGGCTATGGTCTCCATGGCCAAGGCCAGGATGCCGTCAGACTATTTCAGGATATGCTTTCGAGTAATCAAATTTGTCCAAATGGAGTCACGTTTCTCTCGGTCTTGAATGCTTGTAGCCATGGGGGTTTGGTTGAGGAGGGTCGAAGAATTTTTCATTCTATGGATGGTGATTATAGGGTTAGACCGGGACCAGAGCATTATGCGTGTATGGTTGACATGCTTGGCCGAGCTGGGAAGCTCAAAGAGGCATTGGAGTTTATAGAGAGAGCTCCAATTGATGCAGGCCCTGGTGTTTGGGGTGCCTTGCTCGGTGCTTGCAAGATTCATAAAAACACGAGCCTTGCACAATTGGCCTCGAAAAAGTTATTTGAGCTCGAACCTGAGAACCCTGGTTACTATGTTCTTCTATCAAACATACACTCAGCTAACAGAAACTATTCAAAAGCAGCAACGGTCAGGGACGAAGTCAAGAGCCAGAGGATGACAAAGACACCTGGATGCACTTTGATAGAGATTAACAATACAATGTATACATTCACCTCTGGTGATCGATCACATCCGCAGAGTGAAGCAATTTATGCAAAGTTAGAGGAAATCACTGGGAAAATGGTTGAAGCTGGATACCGGGTTGAGACTGATGCTGCATTGTATGATGTTGAAGAGGAGGAGAAGGAGAGCATGGTGAGAGTTCATAGCGAGAAGCTGGCTATTGCTTTTGGGCTTATAAGCACTGAACCGGGCAGCGAGATTAGGATCATCAAGAACTTGAGGGTTTGTTTAGATTGTCACAATGCGACGAAATTTATATCAAAGGTTACTGAGAGGGTAATCGTGGTGAGGGATGCCAATAGGTTCCATCATTTTAGAGATGGAGTGTGCTCTTGTGGAGACTATTGGTGAGAATAAGCTTATTTTTTTGTTTCACTTTTGGTTGAAGTACTTTATTTGATCATGGATTCTTGAGCATCTTCTGAATGGTAAGTAGATCCAAGATGGAAGTGATGATGATAGTGAGGATTACAGGAAATGCAGTTATAATTAGGATATCATCAAGGACTCGAGCTATAAAAGATTCTTGAGCTGTGTATTGATTGTAATGACGGAAGAATAAATGTGTAGTGAAGAGATCCAAGGGCATGTATCTTGGAATGACAAAGGGTGAAGTTTGTTGGGAAAGAAGTCAGAAGAAGCTATATTTTGTATGAATGGAATAAATTCAAAGGGCTTGAATTGAACATGGTTAGCTTATACAAGACAGGCTACGAATAGTTGGATCCAGCGTAAGCTTCCAAGATTTCTTTCAAAGGTGATCCCAAGGGAATGAGAATGGGGAGTCTAAATATGTATAGCTAGCGGTTCTTCAATTTTCAGTTCAAGCAGAGTTACCTTAGGCTTCCAATCTGTAGCAGAGTGGGCATAATTCAAATTTGACATAATCACTGTTTTAATTAGTCAATTTCCTTGTAACTGTAACACTTAATATATTCAAAACTTTCTTAACTACTGCTTTAAGATGATTTGAGTTTCATTATATCTGGCTATGCTCTTCAACTAGCAGCTAATGGATATCGATCTAGTAAAAAATGGTCCAGTCCCAACAGGTGAAACTAACCGTTGGGGCTGTTAGCACAAGCCCCAACAGGTGAAACTATCCGTTGGGGCTGCTAGCACAAGCCCCAACGGTTAGCAAGTGTTTTTTTCCCTAAACACAAAATAGAGGGAAATTTCCCTCCATTTGTTTTCGCGAAAATTAAAAAAACAAAACAAACACCCCAAAACCGGCCCCGTTCTCTCTCTCTCACAAAAAAAAACCCAAACCCCCGTTGCGCCTTCGAACCCCCCGCCACCAACTCTAAACTCGCCGACCCTGGAGGTGGCCGGCGGAGGTCGTCGCCGCCCCTGGAGGTCGCCCCATTCTCTCTTTCTCTCGCACATCAAAAAACCCCTGTCGAAGGTCGTCGCCGCCCCTGAATCTCTCCACAAGAGCCAGACCATCACCGACAACACCGTGACCATCCTTGGATCCTTCGATCACCGCCTCTCCGCCCTCGAGGCCGCCATGAGACCGACTCAGGTATTGAATCTCTCCTGTAGTTGAAACCCTAGGTCGATATGATTCTCGTTCTGTTAGGGTTTGTTGAAGTGAATTAGGGTTTTGATTTTGGATCAGGTTCGGACGCACGCGATTCGGAGGGCGTATGAGAATATTGATAAGACGCCTAAGTCGGCTGAGGTTATTCTCGGTCAGTTTGATCTCACGCGTCAAGTAGCTGGTGTTATGGGTTAATCTCAGAAAAACCCCCTGACATATTTTAATTCGAATAGAATGGACCCCTTTAAACTGTGGGTGTTTTTCAAATAACCCGTGACGTTTTTTATTCCACTACAAATTTGGAAATCCCAATATCCCACTCCAAATTTGGGGGTGTTCCGATGAAACCCTTGTTCCCTCCAATTTGGAGACTATCTTCATCTTCCATCATTATACGTAGGACTCAAGTTTTCTTCAGATTATATCACCACGTAAAGAAACCCATTAGCCTATCTCACCTTCATCCCTACACTTCTCCATTAAATTCCTCTGAGAAACCCAAGTACCCATTTCTCTATTTATTGGATTCTTGCACTGATCCTTTCTCGGTAAAGAAAATCCACACCCATCTCATTGTTCATGGCCTCACCCAAATCCTCCCTTTTCAAACTAAGCTGTTGAGCTCGTATGGTTCTTTGGGGAACACTAAGTATGCACGCTTGGCGTTCGATAGAATTCCGAGCCCAGATCTCTATTCATGCAAAGCAATGCTAAAATGTTATGTCATGAATGGTTGCTTTGATAAATCCATTGGGTTTTATTGGTACATGAGAGAATGTGATGTTGAGTACGATAATGTTGTCTTCTCTCTCCTGCTTAAAGCTTGCATCAAGTTGGTTGACCTCGATGAGGGGAAGAAGCTACATTGTCTTGTAGTTAAAGTTGGAAATCCCGATATTTTCTTACTGAATGTTTTTGTTGATATGTATGCAAAATGTGGAGACTTGGATTCTTCTGTGGGAGTGTTTGAGGAAATTCCTCATCCAAATGTAGTTTCTTGGGCTTCGGTCATAACGGGTTGCAATCAGAATTATCGCCCAGAAAGTGGATTGCTTCTTTTTAATCGCATGAGATTGGCTGATATTGAACCAGAGGAGCATATAATGGGAAGCTTGCTCACATCATGTTCGATGGTAGAGTCTCCACATCAAGGAAAGTGGATTCATGGTTTCGTATTGAAAACTGGAATGTGCATGAACGCTTTTGTGGCTACTTCAGTGTTGGATATGTATATCAAATGTGGAGAAGTTACCGATTCTCGGGCCTTTTTTGATGAGCTTGACGACATCGATCTTGTTCTATGGACTGCCATGATTGTTGGCTACACTCAGAAAGGATTCCCAAGTGAGGCATTGAAGTTGTTTTGTGATAAGAAATGGGCAGGCTTAGTTCCTAATTCTGTTACCTTATCAACTGCCCTCTCTGCTTCTGGTAAATTGTGTATGTTGCATTTGGGTAGATCAACTCATGTGCTAGTGTTCAAACTAGGCCTTGAAGAGGTAGAAGAGGTGGGAAACTCTCTTGTTGATATGTATGCAAAGTGTGGTGCCATTTCCGAAGCTGACTGTGTGTTTAAGAGAATACTTAACAAAGATGTTGTCACATGGAACGCAATGATTTCAGGCTACGCACAGAATGATTTTGGGCATGAAGCCTTGGAACTTTTTAATCAAATGAGATTAGATGGTTGCTTGCCCGATGCTATCACTGTGGTTAGCGCTCTCTCAGCGTGTGTTTGTTTAGGAGCTCTATGCACTGGTACTTCATTCCATTGTTATGCAGTGAAGCAAAATTTTCTATTTAATGTCTATGTCAGTACAGCTCTTCTGAACCTTTATAATAAATGTGGGGACTCGTTCTCAGCTCGTAGAGTCTTCGATGATACAAGAAATAAAAACACCGTGACTTGGTCTGCGATGATGGGTGGATATGGGATGCAAGGGGATCCTGCAGGATCTCTTGATCTCTTTAGCAAAATGTTGGAGGAAGAGTTGAAACCAAATGATGTAACATTTACTTCTATTTTATCAGCTTGTAGTCATGCTGGTTTAGTTGATGAAGGCCAAAAGTACTTTGAGAGAATGACACAAAAGCACAACATAGCCCCATCAAAGAAGCATTATGTTTGTATGGTAGATATGCTAGCTAGAGCAGGGAAGGTCGAAGAAGCTTTGAAATTTGTAGAAAGAATACCTGTTGGAACTCACGTTAGTGTGTGGGGGGCTTTGCTTAATGGATGTAGACTGCATTCGAGATTGGATATCGGAGAAGTTGTAGTGAGAAGGATGATGGAAATGGAACCGGAGAGTCCAGATTATTATGTGTTGATGTCTAATTTGTATGCGTCGGATGGTAGATGGGCTGAAGCAAATAAGATCAGAGAGTCAATGAAGGAAAAAGGTATGAGCAAGTCTCCAGGCTCTAGTATCATTAGTATGGATCAAGGTTCAGATCGCCTTGCCTTAAACTTTTAGGACATTTGGGAATTTGTAAAAGGGTTTGAAGTATCTATCAGTGCATAGAAAAGGATTCTACACATGCTGAGAGAAGTGTGGCACATAGAAGCACCCAGGAGCTGATAATGTGATGTCATGGCCTTGAATCCTCAGGAGCCGGTCATTTCAGACTTGAGGCGAATTTCGTCTTGATCTTACTTTCTGATATCCTCATTCATTCAGACGTCACAAAGGCCGGCCTCCATTTTGTCTGTACAGTGAAAGAGTTTTTCTGTTTCCTGTGGCTTTAACCGTGCAGATAGATTCCTCAGTCTATTCAGAGAGATCATGGAAGCCAACTGAAGCAAGAGATGATGCTGAACTTAATTCTGAGAGAACAGGTAATGTATGGTCAGTATTTTTCTTTTTCTGGCACATGAATGTACTTGATGAATGATTCTTCTGTTAGATAATTCTGTCCACGAGTCATGTCATTGTTAAAGTTCCAAATAACAATTATCAATTATTACTCTATATGTTGAAAATATTAACATATATTGCCTTAATTCCAAAATTATAAGAGAAAAAAATTAATTCCAATGTTTACATACTCCTATTATATACATCATCTTAATACTAAGCTGACAACTACTTTGTGTGACTATTGGGGAACCCTAAGGCAAAAACATGGACTAAAACAATATCGTATGTACATACATGCATAGATGCATGAAAGCATGCATACATGTGCGCGCGCACATTCACATACATATAGAGTATAGACAGATACATATACATACCATTCATGGATTTCCGTCTTTCATCCACGTGAATATGCATGGTTTCGGGAAGGGTGATGAAATTTTTGATGATTCCCCTTTCAAGATGGAATTCCACATGTATAGTTCTAATAATCTATTTAAAATATGGATTGTAGTCTTTGTTTAGTGAGGGGATCTTTTGAAATACATTCGTCCAAAATAATAAATTTCCATTTTATTCTTATATAGAATACTACATAAATTAAAATTCAAAAGACTGTTTTGTGCACATATAATAAATTTTAAACTTTTGAACATGCATTGTCCTGCAGCTGATTTATCAATTATTCTGTCTGTGATTCATATTAATTAACACTCAAATTATTTACATACGGACTCCTTTAACTTATCCTTTGGATATACAGTATTATGATAGATTTTCCTTTCTAAAAGACAGTAATCCTTTATGGTGCAAAACACTTGTTGGAAGAGCCAAAGAATCATGGTATATTTCACCTTAATTTGTGATCAAGCTGTATTCTGCAAACTAATCCGAATCAGAATCAGAAGAAAAATGATGTCATTGCTTTTTGAAATTTTAAGCATTAAAATTATCTTTTTTTTCTTGGGAAAAGCACTATTACAGCCTAAGGAAATATATCCTCGTCATTCAGAGCATCTTATGTACCTTGAGGCTCTAGAAGTCTACCGTTTTAAAGTGGCTACCTTGTACAAAGCATCAGGTTACATTGTTGACCCACTAGTTTAAGCTTTTGAGTAAGGTGATTATTTGACAGGTTTGTAACAGTTGCATTACCCATATTCGTTGCCTTCTTTATTTGTCTTATTCGTGTTCTAACCTATCTCATCATATGGTTCTTATCCTTCTTCTCCTCCTTTCAGTTCATGATATTTTTATTTATGTTTTAAACCAATAAATTTCCTGGGTATCTTGCTTGAGTTGCTCGGAAATCTGTAATAGGATCTTCTTAAAATTTAAGCTCAGTTATCTGAAGCTCTTGCGTGGCATTCAATTTTCTGCAGACATCATATCTTGAAGAATGGGCTGTATTGGATATGGATTACAATAATTCATTATCGGGGGCAATTGGAGCTTTGAAGGCAAGCACACTCCGACTTCCAGTTTCAGGGGGTGCAAGGGTATGATTGATTATCATGTGATCAGAAGCACAATGTAAAACATGAATTATCATTTTTATAATCATTCATGATAGGTTTTGGGAGAAGTTTATTAATTTTCATAGAAATGTTCTCAAGAGTTATTTCATTTTATGTTTGCCTCCTGCTTTTACAGGGTGATGCACATGCTGTGAAGCATGCTATTAGTTCGGCAGTTGATGTAATGCAAGTAATGGGATCTTCCATCTGCAACTTGCTATCAAAGGTGAGATTGGGCTCTGTTATTTTTTCACTCTCCGTTTCTGAAGTATTGAAGGTTTAAGTATAGATATTATGCAAGAACTTTGGGTGGGAAAAATTGTGGTTTTGAAATAGTAGTGACGAAAATAACATACATATGGAAGGGATGTTAGCTTTCTAGGGGAATTCCATGGATAATCTTTCCTTGTTGTCTCAGTTCTTTTTAATATTCCAAGTGTAGACATTATGCAAGAACTTTGGGTGAGGAAAATTTGGGTTTTGAAATAATAGTGATGAAAATATGATTACCTGTTAACAAAGGCAACTAAAAGAAAATGTGAGGTTGATGATAATTATTCCTAGACAACAGACCTTGACAATCACTTCCTCTTATTCTTCTGCTCCTTGTAATTATAACAGAGTCCTGAACATATTCGTAACTGTACACTGAGTCTATCATAATCTTTGAAGCGACAACATTTCTAGTTATTATAGTTTGGGCTTTCTTAAAAAACCTGTCTTACCTACTGTGGCTTCATGTTTTCCGCACAATTCTAGCATTAAATTAGTTGGATCATTTTCTTATATTCCACTAGAAGTTTGTCTGCTCTTTACTATTCATTGCAAGCACTATCAAGTTACTTCAATGAACTTAAGTGCACTGAAAAACATGTGCCTGATGGCGTGGTTTCCAGTGGTCTGTATCATATGATATACTATATGGTGTCTGAGTAACATAATATTAAATTCTGAACCTGCATGGGCTAACTTGATGGCCAAGTATATAAGCTGGTACCTGTCTATAGTAAAGCAAAAGCAAATATTGATGGAAAAAGCAGAAGCCTCTCCACATCATTACCAACATAGGTATCTTGGCTTTTTAAGTCATGATAAGAACAAGGTGTAAAATCTCAAGGCTAGATTTTCTGTTTTCATTGCCTAGTCCATCACTAATTGCATTTATTAAATAATCACATATAATCTAGGTACTTGAACTCACATGTAACTGAAATTCTGTGACACTAGGTAACTCTCATGTAGGTGAAATTCTGTGACACTGGGACTTAATTGAGCTTGAATAAGCTTTCAAGTTGGCCTTTTAATAGACATGTTAAAATAAGTGTTCGTATGGATTTTTCGCTTTTAGTTTTACACTCTTCTTCCTAGTCAGCTTTAGTTCTTGATTAATTGCTCAAATTTATATTTCTAACTTGTCTCCTTCCTGATACATAGTAGATATGTAGAATTTGGGTTTCATAACACTTGGATTGAGTAAATAACTGATTTTTATGAATTAACTAGCCTTTGATTTGTCTAGTGAAATCGATTCAAATTCAGTATGCCTTTCAAGAAAATGCTGAATTATAGTTGTAGCTGGGTGTTTGCGGTCTCAAATTTTGTAATATGACTCGGATCATATATTTCGCAGGTAGAAAGTACGGGAGTGCTTGTGTCTGAACTTGCGGCTGTTGCAGCAAAAGAGAGAGCCATGCTTGACGAATGCAGAGAACTACTAGCTTCAACAACGGGAATGCAGGTAGAAATATAGTTGTATTTGTTTTGCATGCAGAAACCAAACATGTAGTTTCACATTGTAAGATGTGAAATATTGTTCTAATATTTTTAGCTGGAACAAGGATTACACCCCATCAATATTGCTATCAACTCGATTCCATGGACCTACCATCTAACTTCAAACCTAACCATCTTTTCATGGCCGCCAGTTTGATTTAGGTGTGAAATACTACCTTGATCATCGTCATTGTAATTACGTAGAGTATTATGTATCACATTGTACATGACTGCCTTTACTAAGAACTGTGCAATTAGAACTGCTCGAGTCTCTCTGAAAATGGGAAAAGGGCATAATTACATTATATTGTCCCTCAACCTTTTTTAAAAGGTGTATTGTATTAGAGTTCGTTGCTTCTCATTTTGTATTTGCTGAAATCAGTATCCAGCTCACTTTGGCAAAACTAGCTGAAAGCTGCGAGATTATAGCTGAAAGCTGTTAAGCTAGCTGAAAGCTGTGAAATTGTAGCTGAAAGCTGTTAGCTGTGTAGCTAGCTGATTGACTAGAGCTGTTTGGCAAAAGTAGCTGTACAACTAGCTTAAGTTTGTTAAATGACTAAAAAAGACATGTAATATTATTGATATAAAATTAGAATTATTAGGGGCAAAAACGGAAGACAAAAATTGGCAGCTCCTTCCCAAAGACAAACACTACTTGAGGTAGCTTTTCAAAAGCTACTTGCAAAAGACACAATCTCTAAAATAATCTCCTCCTATTTTTGGTCACCAAACAGCTCTACTAGCTTATTGACCAAGTCAATAAGACACAAGCTCTTAGATAAGACACTTTTTTTGGTTGCCAAACAGTGCCATAATACTACAATTTATAGCTGAAGCTGATGATCTATTGTCAACAGGTTCAAGAATACAGCCTCAGAACACAACTCATACAACTGAAACAGAGAGATCGTAAGGTTCTATAGCGACCGTGGACTCATACAGTTGAAGCCAAGAGGTTTACAAGGGGGCCGTGACATTTTCTCGACCCGTGCCCTCTCTCATTGCTAACAACTTACATCCATGTAAAGTAAATACATGTTTGTGCAGTGAGTGTAAATTCGTTTTACCATGGTGGGAGATTACTCTTCCAGATCCTAATGTAATTTTTGTAAAACTCACCAACAAAAAGAAGAGAAAAGAAATTAGGAAGGAAGTAAAGGGGATAGAAGCATTGTGCACTTGGTGTTACTACCTACTCATCATCAGTAACAGCTTCAGTTTGGCAGGAAAGCCATGATCACTGAGTATAAGTAAAATTGAAGCTTTAAGGGATATACCTTCATGACCACAATGTTCTCGTTTTGCTTTGTAATTTGCTATGATATTTTGCTTCTGACTGTGAAGAATTTGGCTGGGCATGATGATGTCCTCCCCAAATACCTTTGATTCAATTACCTGTACAAATGAACTTTTCCCCCCCTTTTTTTGGTGATGAGCTCAGCTGATTACTGTTGCGTCTTTTGGGTTGTAAACTTGTAATGGTTTGTTGGGGACTATGGAGCACACAAATAACCACACACTAAGGAGTGTAAGCACCAACAACGCAGAGTATTTTGTGGTTCGATCAGATGTGCCTACATCCACTGTCCCTCAAGTGGGATATCCACAATGTTCACAAACCAATATGCAGTGCAGCAAATACAAGCAATACAAGTTTTGCATGGAAGAAACTTGAAACCCCTCACACATCTCACATCTTTCAAGGAATACGAGAATACCGATCACTCAAGATCTCCAATAGACCATTATTACACTACACAAAGAATCCGAGAACACCAATCACTCAAGACATATAAGGGAAGGCTCCCTCTCATTTGGAGGATGACATTCTCGAACACAACCATTAATAGAATGGCACAATATAAGAGGATGGTGCTTGACAAGGAGGGTATGAAGAAAATTGCTGACTTCGAAAAACATATTTTTCTTAAGGAATGAAATGTTATTCTAGAGAAAGCTGAAAGTTTAGCTTACCATATGCAGGTTACACCAAGTGTGTCATGCAAGCTAGTTGCAAAACGTAAGATGACATGCAGGATGCGCGAGCTAAGGAAGAACCTAGGCCTAACAAGAAGGCTTGGAGAGGGAACAGGGTGGGAAAGAAGGGAAAAGTCAAAATGGCATGCCACAACAGTGGGAAATTGGGATACTTTACACGTGGATGCATGCATCCAAAGAAGGCACTCACCCCATCCTTAAATGATGCATTAGTTTGCAGTCTAATTTTTTTTTTTGACTTTTACTGATTCTCCTCATTTGTCGGTTGCAAACTCAGGATGCTCAAACCATGTAGTCCGGGAACTAGGATAGATTTGTGGAGTGTTATAGCATTTTGATAGAAAATGAGCAACTCTTCAAGGGGAAGAATATGGAAACACTTGCCTTCTTCCCAAAGTCTTGCATGTTCTAAAGAATCGGTGAAATTCTTTTAGTGTTTGGGCTATTGCATTTTGGTGATGTTCATTTTTAATAAAAATATTTTATTATTATGGGACATTATTGCCATAATATTGGACAACCTTTGAGACGGTTTATTTTTCGTTGATGTGAACGATTTTGTTACAAGATGCCAATAAAAGATATAGTAATTTCTATGAAATATGTTGCTGTGAAATGATTATGTAATAATATGGGATGTCTAGATTAATGCACATAATGCAAGAGAAGATGATCCGTCTAGCTCAAGGTGAACTTCTAAATTTGTTCGCTAAGGTCATTTTTCCCACTTGTGAGCCTTGCTTGCAAGCAAAGCTACAAAAGAACCATTTGGAGTAGGGTACATCGACAATGTTATATAACTCATCCGTTTTGACATTTACTGACCATTAAGTGTGAAAGCTCAGACTTAAGTCCCTTAGGGGCTGTTTGGTTGTTTTTTTTTTGGGTGAAAACCTGTCAAAATGTCAGATTTTCACCCCCTTTCCATCTCAAAATAAAACAAACAAACAGCCCCTTAGTTCACTACATTCGTTGATGATTATTCATGACACAATCTCACACACGTGTGAAGCTTCGAGATGCTTTTAGTGCTCCTTGAATGAGATTTAGAATCGATTTCAAAAGTACATAAAACTATTAGGACCTGAGTGTGGTTGAGAATATCTATCTGAGCAGTTCAAGGTACTATGTGAGAAGAAAGGATTGTTCGATAGATGACTACTCCATATACTTTGCAAATTGTGTGGCAGAGGGAAGGAATAGAATATTATTTAATGTGGTGAGGTCCATGATAGCGCATGTGAATTTATTCATATCTGTTTAGGGAGTTGCGTTATTGACTGCTACATATGTACTAAATCATGCGCCTTCCAAGGCTATTAATTCTATACCTTATGAGCTTTGGACCGGCAAAAAACCTTGTTAGACCCTAGAGTGGTGGTTGGAGGGGGGGGGGTGATTAGGGTCTTATGCTAATCTAATATGATTTTATGCCAATTAAAAAATAATTCAACAAACTATTCTTGCAAGATAGATATACAGTGTGTTATGAGCAAGAATAAGCAATATGAGCAAAGGGATATAACCTAGCAAAGAGATATATGGTGAATTATATGCAAGGATATATAAACTAATACAACGGTAAAATAAATAATCTACAAATATGATAGGGCAATATGAAGAGTAATACACAAAGGCGATATAATATATGAATACAAGAATAAGTACGCCAATGCAATCACAAACAAAAGATATGATCACGGAGTTCGGTTCCCACGACCAATGTCTCCGCTCCTCACCTCGAGGAGATCTCTACTATCACAACCGGGTTTTCTATGCTCACCTGAATAACGTTTACACCACACAATACAGTTTTCTAGCTAACCGAAACTTTACAATCTACACTCTTGTAATCCCACTTTACACCCTATAAGTGTTGGTCTCTAGCCCGTATCTCCCTCAAGTGTTAGGAATTACAACTTATCTCTAGGCATTACCACCTACCCCACTTCTCTTGGGACAACCCCGTCTCTCACCACACACTCCTCTCGGTGTACAAGTATATTACAAAGTGTATCTCACAATGAAGCTCTCAATACAACAAATTTGTTCTCTATAATAGATGAGAACTTAATGTAGGCTCACTCTCTAAGTCACACAATCCCACAACCCAATTATACAATGTATGCAACTACAATAAGCTCAATGGTTGTGTGTGTAAACAAAGAGAAATAAAATCAAACTCAATTAAAGTCTAGCAAATATAAATATGACAATGTAAATATAAACAAGCTAGATAATTGAGTTGAGAAAACTTCTCTAGAATAAGAGAGATGGAGATGTGAAGTGGAAAGCTCAAACCAAAGATGATCTCCTCTTCTCGTGAAACAATCTTCACAAACTTAAACTTTTAACCCACACTTAAACAAAACTTAAACTCTTATAAAAACTTATTTAAAATATCCATTAGTAGTAGAAAATAGTTATGGCAAAGGGGTATATATAGGGTAGAAGAAAACAACCCAAAAAAACCCTAAAAACCCACTAAAAAATAAAAAACAGCAAGTTACCGTTATTGTGCAACGATAACTTCGGCGATCGACCACGGCTACTGTAGTGGTCAACCGCGAGAGCCAGAATGCTCTCTGGACTGCGTCCGGTCGACCATGGTGGTCGACCATACTGTAGCACGATCGACTGTAGCAGTTGACCGCGAAAAACTGACAATTTTAGAAACTGGAAAATTATGTATATGGCTTTGTAAAATCAATTAAAAATAGTAAATCAACTTTAAAAATCATGAACTTTTGAGGGAAGGTTTTACACATGTAGATGAACATGTTAGAGAAAGAATTTCTTAAATATAACTTCCCATTTATGAGAAATAATTATTTGAACACGGATATACAGTTTCTGAAAAACTGCTAAAAACTCGTTTTTGTAAATTCAATTGAAAATAACAAAACAACTCCAAAATTAGTAAAAGTTGGGAAAATATTCGTATATATGATGATAAACATGTAAACGAAGAAAATTTTTAAATCACATTTCCCAATTGTATAAACGCATCTGTTTTGCAAAAACATGCACGAACATGAACTTATTTAAAACTTGATTTTGTAAATTCAATTAAACATAAAAAATTAATTCCAAAATTGATGAAATTTTGGGAAACATTTATAAACATGAAATTAAACATGTTAGAAAAAGATTTTCTCAAATTGAATTTTCTATTTGTGAAAACTCATGTATTTTACAAAACTTGTAAATACATGTGTATATAAACTTCTTGATTTTTGACTATTGAGTTAAACAATATTTTGAAACCTTATAAAATGATTTTATAGACTTAATAGAATATGTATATAATGGTTGTTAAGTCCAAAAACCAATAACTCAATATTTTGTCAAAATTACTCAAAATCAAGAATTGTTTGTATGTGTGATATAGAGCTTAGAGTATCTAACACACATAATATAAACTCCTAAACTAAATTACCCAAGCTTTATCTTGATCTTCAATATGCTCTTCTTGGTAAACTTGCGGATGAAGCTTGAACTTGAATCTTTAACTTGAATTGTATTGCTTCACTCTACTATTTCCTTCCATCCTCCGATGGATATGATCGTGAATACTTAAATTCCATCTATCCTCCAACATATTGTTTACCTAGAATAAATATAAAACACAAACAATAGACAAACAATATTAGATGTAAATTATTTGTAAATCATCATCAAAATAAGAAGGCCAACAATCTCCCCCTTTTTGATAATGACAAACAATTTAGAAAAATGATATATGCATGAAAAGAAATGAATATATAAATTATAATTCATATGCATATAAACAAGGAAATGTATACTCACAATGTTTCTCCCTCTTTGATAACATAAAAAAGGTGAACCAAAAGAATTGAGAGAGCGAAAACTCCCCCTACATATAAGCATGGGTGAGTATAACACATATAAAGATATATGGATTGCTCCCCCTATCAAAATGCCTTAATGACTGTATGAAATGAAGGCTAATGCAATCATATGTGAGCAAGCATAGATGAATATGCTAAATATCACTCACATACTACAAGATAATGAGAACACATATGGATGTACCATTGAAATAATGTGTCTCAAAACATAAACATAAAAATCATGTATAAAAATAGATTTATGAAATCAAAAGAAAAGGAACATGAAAATCATGCAAAAAGTTTTCAAATGAAAACAAATTAATTAATAAAATCACAAATCAAGATTTAAGCCCAAAAATGATGTTTGATCAATAAATTTTTTTTTGTAAAACTTGATCAAACCACATAAAAATACATTATAAAGCATATTTAAAATTTAAAGCATCTATTTGTGCTTATATAATGAATTCAAAAGAACAAATCAAAGCAAAATTTTCATAATTCAAAAGTAGCATACAAGAATCATGAACTATGGATTTGAAAAACTAAAAATCATCTTTAAGAGTATAAAACCAAATCATCATTGATTTTCACAAATGAGAGAGGCAACCATATCAAGCTCTTGAGCTTGTTCCAATCCATATAAGGACTTTTAGTACCTGGTAAACAAGATTTGGGAATAAACACCTAATTATATAAACACAAACCTCTTATTAAAACAAAACCAATAATCATGAAAACAAAAGAATTTGACCAATAAAAAGAATTGTTTTCATGTTCAAGAAATTGAAGTATAATTTTCAAAACCAAGAAAAGGAGAAAAAAAACACTAAAATACTTAGTTTAAAAATCAAATTTGTTTTGGTACCCAAGAATTCTTGGTACCAAGAGATTTAGGGACATGACCCCTATCTTTCAAGCTCAAACCCCTAGGGTTATGAACCCTCTTGGGCGTATTTGGTGCACTAACACGGTCAAAACAATAATCATTCAAATGACCCTTTCGATTGCAATGTGTGCAATAAAAGCGATCCATTTGTTTTTGTGAACCATTAGCTCGTGCATGGGAACCATTTGCAAAAATAGGTTGTTTCTTTAAAATTATTTTACAAACGGGAAACTCTCCTCAAATCAAAACAAAATTTGGTCAAATGACCAAAACGACCACAATGATCACACTTAAACTGTTGTGGTCTTTTAAAATTATTTGGCAAAAGTGAAATCTTTTTCAAATCAAAGCAAAACTTTGCCAAATGGCCAAACCGACCACATAGATCACATTTAAACACACGTGCATGTTTATGATGATCATTATGAGCATGTTCATGTGCATGTGATGAAGAAACTTGATGAGATGCACAAGAAGGATTAATATTCTTATGTTTGTATGCATCATAGCAAAATTTAGATTAATGACCTTTACGATCATAAATTGAACACTTGTAAACTTTGCTATATATGTGTGCATGGTGTATGAGATGTCTAGATGTAGTAGCATGAGACTTAGCACACATATCCATAAGCTTCTTATGATTATTAATGCATGTTTTCAAAGTTAAATCTAAAGATGAAATGCGTTTATTCACAAGATTCAAATCTTCATTATTAGGCACATATGCATTTTTATTAGAAGTATATATAGTCATTTATAAAAGAAGAAGTATTATTTTTTATGTTCTCTACTTCTAACATGGCATCAATCTTAGTATGAGATAGGCTAGCAATTGATGAGATCAATTTTTTATTTTCCAAATTTAGTAAGTCATTGTTTTCTTTAAGCATAGCATTTTCTTTTGCAATGACATCCAATTTGGATGTTATTACCTCATGATCGGATTTTAATTCTACATGCTTGCTTTTTAAGTTAATAAAATTATTATGCAATTTGTTATAGGCATGTAATAATCTCTTAGATGTACAAGCGAGTTCATAACTATATAAATCATTAATGAATTCAAACTCGCAAACCTCACTAGGTCTATCGCCTAGTGCCCGTGTGCATGATGTTAATTTTGAACTTGAAGCGGGATCCTCCAAAGCTTGTCGGATCGCCTTCAAGTCCCCTTGATGTGCTTCAATAAATTTTCATAAGGTGTAAGCACTATCAAAATGAACAAACTTGTTAGACATAGATGAATCAAAAGCATTTAGCAAATATTCTAACAAAATCTTGTTCATTGTAAATAATCTTTGATCATTTTTATTCAATTTAGATTTCTCCGAAGTGGGCACAATATAAGCATCGTCTATAATTTCCCATAAACCAAAGTGTCTAGATCGAACGAAAAGTTTAAATGTAAAACACCATTGAGCATATGGAAAATTATCTAAATGAAGAGCAACATTAATGGCATAACCTAAACAAGGTACACCGTGCATATCCATAATGTATGTATGTGCAAGCAAGATAACAATAAAATCACAAAACTAGATTAGTATAAAAATAAGATAACTTGGATCTTTAACTCAATACGATTAGTCCTTAAATCAAAGATCACCAAGCTCTGATACCAATTGTTAGACCCTAGAGAGGGGTAATTAGGATCTTATGCTAATCTAATACGATTTTATGCCAATTAAAACTAATTCAACAAACTATTCTTGCAAGATAGATATACAATGTGTATGAGCAAGAATAAGCAATATGAGCAAAAGGATATATCCTAGCAAAGAGATATATGGTGAATTATATGCAAGGATATATAAACTAATACAAGGGTGAAATAAACAATCTATAAATGTGATAGGGCAATATGAAGAGTAATACACAAATACGATATAAGATATGAATACAAGAATAAGTACGCCAATGCAATCACAAACAAAAAAATATGATCACGGAGTTCGGTCCCCACGACCTACGTCTCCGCTCCTCATCTTGAGGAGATCTCCACTATCACAATCGGGTTTTCTACGCTCACCCGAATAACGTTTACACCACACAATATAGTTTTCTAGCTAACCAAAAACTTCACAATCCACATTGTTATAATCCCACTTTACACCCTATAAGTATTGGTCTCTAGCCCGTGTCTCCCTCAAGTGTTAGGAATTACAACCTATCTCTAGGCATTACCACCTACCCCACTTCTCTTGGGACGACCCCGTCTCTCACCACACACTCCTCTCGGTGTACAAGTGTATTACAAAGTGTATCTCACAATAAAGCTCTCAATATAACAAATTTGTTCTCTATAATAGATGAGAACTTAATGTAGGCTCACTCTTTAAGTCACGCAATCCCACAACCCAATTTTACAATGTATGCAAATACAATAAGCTCAATGGTTGTGTGTGTAAACAAAGAGAAATAAAATCAAACTCAATTAAAGTCTAGCAAATATAAATATAACAATGTAAATATAAACAAGCTAGATAATTAAGTTGAGAAAACTTCTCTAGAATAAGAGAGATGGAGATGTGAAGTGGAAGGCTCAAGCCAAAGATGATCTCCTCTTCTCGTGAAACAATCTTCACAAACTTAAAACTTTTAACCCACACTTAAACAAAACTTAAACTCTTATAAAAACTTGTTTAAAACATCCATTAGTAGTAGAAAATAGTTATGGCAAAGGGGTATATATAGGGTAGAAGAAAACAACCCAAAAAACCCACTAAAAAATAAAAACCAGCAAGTTACCTGTACTGTGCAACGGTAACTTTGGCGGTCGACCGCGACTACTGTAGCGGTTGATCGTGAGAGCCAGAAGCTCTCTGGACTGCGTTCGGTCGACCGTGGCGGTCAACCACACTGTAGCACGGTCGACTGTAGCGGTCGATCACGAAAAACTGACAATTTTAGAAACTGGAAAATTATGTATCTGGCTTTGTAAAATCAATTAAAAATAGTAAATCAATTTCAAAAATCATGGACTTTTGAGGGAAGTTTTTACACATGTAGATGAACATGTTAGAGAAAGAATTTTTTAAATATCATTACCCATTTATGAGAAATAATTATTTGAACACGGATATATAGTTTCTAAAAAACTGCTAAAAAATCGTTTTTGTAAATTCAATTGAAAATAACAACACAACTCCAAAATTAGTAAAAGTTAGAGAAATATTCGTATATATGATGATAAACATGTAAACGAAGAAATTTTTTAAATCACATTTTCCAATTGTAAAAACGCATCTGTTTTGTAAAAACATGCACGAACATGTGCACGGACATGAACTTATTTAAAACTTGATTTTGTAAATTCAACTAAACATAAAAAATTAATTCCAAAATTGATGAAATTTTGGGAAACATTTATAAACATAAAATTGAACATGTTAGAAAAATATTTTCTCAAATTGAATTTCTCATTTGTGAAAACTCATGTATTTTACAAAACTTGTAAATACATGTGTACATAAACTTCTTGATTTTTGACTATTGAGTTAAACAATATTTTGAAACCTTATAAAATGATTTTATAGACTTAATAGAATATGTATATAATGGTTGTTAAGTCCAAAAACCTATAACTTAATATTTTGTCAAAATTACTCAAAATCAAGAATTGTGTGTATGTGTGATATAGAGCTTAGAGTATCTAACACACATAATATAAACTCCTAAACTAAATTATCCAAGCTTGATCTTGATCTTCAATATGCTCTTCTTGGTAAACTTGCGGATGAAGCTTGAACTTGAATATTTAACTTGAATTGCATTGCTTCACTCCACTATTTCTTTCCATCCTCCAATGGATATGATTGTGAATACTTAAATTCCATCCATCCTCTAACATATTATTTGCCTAGAATAAATATAAAACATAAACACTAGACAAATAATATTAGATATAAATTGTTTGTAAATCATCATCAAAACAAGAAGGCCAACAAACCTAACTGGGTAATTTGTGACCATGGGGCTCACTGTACTTATATGCACACCACATCTCACTCACATGGGAAGTTAGCCCCAAGAGAGAAGAAGTGCATAGTTATTCACTATTCAAAACATTTAAAGGATTAAGTGTTCATCACAACGTGGGAAGGTGGAATAGCTCTTGAGATTATATCATGAAATACAAAGATTCTCAAACAAGATTTTCCTTGTAAGGGGAAGATGAGCTAAGACTTTGATTTATTTGAGATGGATGAAAGCACACCAAGAGGCCCGGTCAAGCATGAGGACCAACATTCTATGCTTCCTGGGGACGGTAGGAACAACATTTCCATTATTAATCCTGAATCACCATCACAAGAATCTCAAGAACTCATATGAAGTAGTCACCAACCAATCCCTTGTCATCGTTTAGAGATTGAGAGGAAAGTGTGTATGGTGGCTGTTTGTGGAAAATTTTGATGTAAAAGAAATGAAAAAAAAATTAATTTGTATTCTCTCAAAATCGATTACAATTTGGATTCCGATTACAAAAGAGAGGAGAATGAATTTGATTCTCCCATTTGTTTAAAACTGGGTTCTTCAAGGTAGCGATAAAAGAGAGGAGAATGAATTTGATTCTCCCATTTGTTTAAAACTGGGTTCTTCAAGGTAGCGATGGAGTACCTCCTTCGATTGCTTGCGTCGAACTTGCTCTCCGTTGACGATCCGACCGTACTTTCTCACGAGAACGATTGACTTGAATGATGAATCCGGTTTAGAACTCTTAACAAGTTTAAGAAACTCAGAACGAGTTAAAAACTCTGAAAAGAGTTGTTGAAAATCGAATAATCGATTAGTGTAATTAGCTTGCGTTGTAAGTCTAATTAAGAACTCTTAACGAGTTTAAGAACTCAGAACGAGTTGAAACTCTGTAATAGAGTTGTTAGAACCAAAAATTCGGTTAATAGCCGAGTAGACCCGCTGTTGGTGAAGAGATTCTCCGAACTTTGATTAACTGACTGCTGATCAGTTCCTTGATCTTCAGAAAACTCGCCCTCTTAGCCCAACTTCAGGTGGTTTTGATCTCCAAATCTCTAACCCTGTGCGGTTTAGATGCTAAAACCGATCAACCTCTTACTCAGTTGAGTAATGCGGTTATTTATAGGGGGATAAGGGGTGTAACCAACCCCTAAATCTGCTCCTATGTGGGCGAGAATCCCTCAGAACGTGGGATAAACGGTTGTTAGGCCGTTCAACCTGTGTTTGAACAAGTCAAACACCTAACTTGGTGTTCTGGGCCTTAACTCTGCACCC
This sequence comes from Asparagus officinalis, assembly GCF_001876935.1. NCBI lineage: Eukaryota > Viridiplantae > Streptophyta > Magnoliopsida > Asparagales > Asparagaceae > Asparagus > Asparagus officinalis. Next base: position 93,864,024 of record NC_033797.1, on the reverse strand, counting down.
AAGGCTTGAGACGCAAAGTTAAATCTCTGCTAGAGATTTGAAACGCACAGGCCGCATGCGCACAGGTCGCTTTGTGTGCTGAATCTCAACTCTGCGTCTTGAGTTTGAGACGCAGGGTTGAGTGTTTGCTGAAGAACGCACAGTCTGTGCGTTTTGTGTTTTAACTCTGCGTTGCAGAGTTGAATGTCTGCTGGAGAACACACAGTTCGTATGCGTTTTGAGTTTGAGAAACGCAGAGGTGGACTCTGCTTTTGGGAGAGGTTGTTGGCTTATAACCTCGTCCATTACAACATCACAAAGGCTACTGCTCATTGATCTTTACTTGTTATGGGGTGTGAAAGTCGTCAGATTGTAACTCTCACAGTTGGTAATGAAGGCTACTGAATAGAGTTTTCATCAGCTGTCAGAAGTGTCGTTGATTTGTAACTCTTCTTGATCTATGTGAAAAGTCCTCTGTTTGTAGCTTTTGTTTGTTGAAGCTTGATAGGGATCAGCTATCTATTATGATTTTTAGACAGCCTACAGAGCCCCCTCCAAAGTTTTTAAAAGTTCGCGGTTGACTAGGATGAATTTTTGGAATACTTTGGATCCCAAAATTTTTAGTTGGTTGGTTATTCGCTTCGTCTGATTTGAAGACATTGTGAACTTAGTTGTTGGAATGCTGAAATTTTGTTTCCTTGAACCAAACAAGATAGCTTTTGAGTTTTGATGACAATGAACTTAGTCAAACAAACTAAATCCCAAGTCATCGTCAGACTCACCGACAGGCTCGTCCTTCTTCTCTTTTTCCTTTAGAGGCAAGAGCAGTAGTATTCTCAGCAGATGTAACAGAGATAACAGCAACAACAAGGACGTTCTTGTAGGCATTGACGAACATGTGAAGCGCAACTGCAAGAGTTGGGTAAGAGAGAGTCAAGGACAGCGAAGCAACCACAGAAACACCAACTGCAAACTTGTCAACGAGGTCATCCTCCGTGAGGTTGAGCACCTCTGGGCTTAAGACAGATCTATTGTCATAGACAGAGAGAATCGCAAGCCCATATGAGAATGGCTTTATCCCAAGTTTAGTTAGGAGGGCAGCCTCAGAGGGACCCACTTTATTTCCTTTCTTGATCAGCTCAACTGGAGTGATGATTTTAGCAATATCATCATTACTCTTCGTTGGGATGTTAAGCCATTTAGAAGAATGAGTTACGCGTAACTCCTGTCTTCATTAATCTTGGTGGGAACGTTAAGCGATTTAGAAGAATGAGTTGTGCGCAGCTCGTGGCTTCATTAATCTTCGTTGGGATGTTAATCCACTTAGAAGAATGAATTCGGTACAACTCTTGGATTCATCAATCTTGGTTGGTATGTTAAGCCACTTAGAAGAATGAGTTGTGCGCAGAATCACGTTTAACAGTTTTAGCGTTGCTGATTGTAATCTGTTTGTACTCATCCAACAGACTCCCCAGCGGAGTCGTCTGTTTCTTCTTGGCTTTGATCACCTTGATGGCCACATCTGCTTCCCTCTATTTATTTAAAACTATGTTTTGGCTTCAAACGTTAAGAAATTCATTTGATGACGTTTAAAACGCACAGGTGGATTTGCATGCTTGAAAATTGAAACGTAGAGTTGAACTCTGCGTTCAGAAGCTTAACCAACACAGACGCACATGCCGCGTTTGGTGGGATTCTGGGCCTAGAATCTCACCCTGATTCGACAGCTCACAGCTGTCTATAAATAGACCACTGGGGTCAAATCAAAAGTCATCCGACTTTTCATCTGTCTTCTTTCGAAAAGCTTAACGAAGATTTCGTTTTGAACTCCGGTGAACCCTGTTCATCTTCTCCTATCATCATCCTTAATGTGCGTCTGAGAAAGAAGACTGTCTCTCGTCAAAAGTTGCCCGCTGCCGCTGCTCCAAGTTCTCGGTCAACCTCGGCTGTCGGCGGTGATAAAACTCAGGCCGGTGCGCCGTCGGCACAGGCTTCCCTCGTTGTTGGTAAGTATCGACCTTCATGGCCACAAAACTTGCTTCGACGAGTTCTCTGAAAACCCTAGATGGGTTCTTGTGAACGAGGAAGATGACTCGTTTTAATATTGTAACGCAGAATTGGAACTTTGCATTTCGAATTTGAAACGTTAGGGTCCGACTTCTGCGTTAATGAGTTCTGACGCATGGTCTGGGCTGTGCATTAGAAAATTTAACGCAGAGTTTGACCTTTGCGTTGATAAATTTTAACGCCAGGTCTGAATTGTGTGTTTGAAAACTTAACGTAGGGTTCGACCTCTGCGTTTGATAACATTTTAATGCCAGATTTGAACTGTGCGTTTGAAAACTTAACGCAGGGTTCGACCTCTGCGTTTGATAAAATTCAATGCCAGGTTTGAACTGTGTGTTCGAAAGTTTAACGCAGAGTTCGACCTCTGCGTTGATAAAATTCAACGCCAGGTTTGAACTGTGCGTTCGAAAGCTCTCACTCCTCTAAGGATTTTGACTAAGGTTCCTTTGTTTTATTTCCTCGTTGACTAATTGAGTACTTTTCTCTTTTGTAGTGCCTTACTCCCGTGAACCTCTTACTCTTCGTCACCATTTCGGACGCGAGGGTGGCGTGGATTCAAATATGCAATTCAATCTGCGTCAGGAACTCCTAATTTTTCAGGATGCATACAAGGATCGTGTCACCCTGATCTCGAATCCAAGCCCAGCTGTACTTAGGGTTTTAGTTTCAGACGCCAAGTTTGAACTTGAATCCCACAAGAAGCTCACCAAACCAGCCTTTCTATTTGGGGATCATGTCACTATCTCAAAAGAGATCGTACATGGCGGCCATTACAAATGGCTAAGGCAAATCGGGGATCGTCGCTTCTTCCTTCCTGATACGCACAGAATGTTCCTAATTTCCTACTATCAATGTGCCTCTGTTCCCCGCCATATGAATTGGCACTTGGTTAAAGAGCAGGACGGGGTAGCTATTGGGGCTTTGACTTACAAGGGCGTACACACCGTTGGTTACAATCGACAGGTGTCAGCTTTGGAGCCCTGCTTATTCTCACGGGGGTATCCTTTAGGGGAAACAGCTAGCACCGCCAACACTTTTAGGCGAAGATTTCTGGCCGTGAAAGGAGAGTTCCCTTCCTCAGTATTTAGGGCTCCTGGATGGGTACACTCTACCGTGACAGAATGGTGGACACGAATGACGGAATTCGTGCTGACAGAGTTAGAGGGATCATTAGCTCAATCTGGGCTTGGTTGCCCTATAATGGCTACCAAATGTGGTATTGCCTATAACCACTATAATTTCTTTGCCATTTTGGAGAGATATAATCCGGACACTTGCACATTTTTTACGCCGGAAGGAGAATTAGGGTTTGCCCTGCATGAAATGTATGATGTCTCGAGCCTTCCTTTCGGAGATTTGCTCTATATGAAGAATTCATCCCTGGGTCCAACGAGCTTAGAATTTTGAAGGAGACGAATCCTGAAGTCTATGACACCTTGTGGGAAGTAATGTGTCATTTTCAAATCTGCACCTAGCTGACAGGGACACGTGGGCGTGGTATAAAACAGCTATCTTAGGCTGAATACCTTTTCCAGAATTTGTCTCATAAGACCGCTGCCGTGTCTCGTCGGGATGTGAGCACCCCTGAGACTATCCAAGCTTTGATTAGTGATGCCACTATTCACTATGTTAATGACGGAATAGAAGATGATTTCCCGGCGCAGACTGAATTCGAAAGCTTCCACCATCAGGCTGCTACACCTATTTCTGACATGGCCTTATTGGTAGGCTTTCTCATACTGTGGCTGAAGCGGTGTGTAGTCCCTACCAGGCCAATAGATGTTGTGATGATAGAAGTAGTCTATCCGGCTGTCCTCTTAGCTCACGGGAGACATGTGAACTTACTTTCAGCTATGACGTGCTGTTTGCAGCATGGTTTGAGGGATTTGTGTCTCGAATTCATTCAGGTGAAGGAGATAGACTCTGAAGGAAAGAAAAGTTTGGTGACACCAAATCCTCGAGTACCCTTGCCGTATACTTATCTGATGGCTTGGTACGTATCCCATTATCCACATTTGATGAGCACTCCATCTTCCTCGGGTGAAGGCTTCGTCCCCTTCGTGCAGAGACTAGAAAAGGCTACTTGGGAGGGAACCTATGTAGTGAGGGTCCGTCAGATTCTGTCGAGAGACCTTAATTACCACATATTTCGTTGCTTCCCGGACTTTGATGGCGGCGGCTATGGGCAGGTATTCCAAGATACCGCTGGCCCTAATGGTTTTACCCGTTTAGACGGGGGAGTTTTCCATTGGCTATTAAACATTAGGCCTGGTTATCTCCTCCTCAGGCAAAATGACAAATGCATAATCGAGCCGTATCAGCCGTACCGATTTGCTCGCCAGTTCGGGTACGACCAATTATACGTTGAAAATCCGAGGAGCCAACTTGCAGTTACGGGCAACATATATGAGGGAGCTCGGGCCTGGTATTATTCTACCGCAGGCTGCACTGGAGCTACCTTCAGGTTGCCCCACAAAGTGCCTAATTCTCTTCTCTCCATGGTTTTTTGTAACTGGTATCATACAGCTTCTAGGATACCCGATTTTGAGCTAAACCTGTCAGGCCTTCGAGAGATCAGAAGGATGTATTCGTCCCGGAAAGGAGCTCGAGTATCTCGTCTGAAGGGGATCAACGAGTTTTTACATTGTGAAGATGAGGCTGAGGAAGGAGAAAGAGACCTGGGACTAGAGAGTGCCCCAGTAACGAGCCCTAAGGCTGCTGAAACTCCCAGAACAAAAACAGCTGGAAAGAGGGCTCTTACCGAAGAAGAAGCAGTTCCGTACGAGAAATGTACTCGCAGGAAATTGCTAGTAGACCCTCCTTCCCAGAAGCTAATGGCGGATGCTTTTAAATCTGCCGGTGGAGGGGAAGAGCAAGAACCAGCAGCTGCAAATCGTCTCGATCGCACAGGTCCTCATTCTGGGGGTTCTACATTTTCCGAAGAATTTTCCTCTCACTGTCCTTTGGATCAGGAAGAGGGTGGAGATGAGTCACTGATTAGGGATATGGGGGCTTCTTCTACAATAGACCCCGATATTTCACCATTTCCAGATCAAATTCCCGGTGCTGCTCCTTCATCTGCAGGGACGTTGCCTACAACGTCTCCCTCTGAAGGGGTTAGACTGCCTACAGATGAACTGGTGACAGATGAATTTGTAAATTTTAACGAGAATCAGTCTCCCGCTTCTTCTGCACTACTGCCACATTCGGGGACTATTATTCCTAGTCCGATGACTGGTAGAATGACTAAAGTGGATATGACTGCAAGTTCTCCTGGATTATCGACTGCGGATGATGAGGAACCGTTAGATTATGGGACCTCTTCTCACAATGATGATGCTGATGAGGAGGAAAGTGATGGTGACAATGATTCCGCCGGCTGGGCTGATCCGCCACCACCCTCTTCTGACAAGGTGTATGCTTATATTCCTTCATCCCCTCTTGGTAAAGATCACGCTCGCTGGTTTCTCTAGACTTCTCTTTCTTTTGTGCTAACTACTCTTTTGTGTAGGTTCTCCGACCCGTGAGGCCGCTGATAAGACTTTGTCTCCCGAACAGCAAGCAGCAGCTGCTTCTCTCCCCGAGCCAACGCCGGTAACGACTACCTCTTTACAAGAAGAATCCCCCATGCTAATGATTTCTCTTAAGTCTGCGGGGACGGAGAGTGCGCTGAGTTCAGCCCAAACAGGGGCACTCATGGTTCTTCCTTCCAGTCCTTCACAACTAGATATTTCTATGACTTCCCCATCTTCTTCACGGTCGTCACCCACTGTTCTTGCACCAGGGTCTATGATTTTGGGCTCCCCAACAACATCTCCTGTGAAGTCTTTAAGTCCAATGGTTATCCCCTCCATGCTTAAGATTCTTGTACGGCCTCTGGAGGACATGATGAAGGTGGCTATTGAGGAGGTTGGTGCTGGACGAGCTACATTTGACTCTTTTAAACCAATACTCATGCATTTCTTGAGCGGCATTCGATATGTGGATAACGCTCGTTGGTTTCAGCACTACTCAGAGAATATCTCTCAATTGGAGAAAGATCTGAGGGCTTTGGAGGATTTGTACAGTGCTGACCTTGCTACCCAAATCACATCAACCTTCGATGATCTCAGGGCTGAAGCGACTCACCGACATGAAGTTCTTCAAGAGAGCATCACTGAAAAGGAGTTCGAGATCGCATCCTTACAGGGGCAGTGTTTTCAAAAGCAACAAGCCGTAGTTGCTTCTAACACTGCCATACAAACATCTCGTACAGAAATTGATCGACTCAAGGTGGAGTTGGCTCGACACGAGGCTGAGCTCGCGCGAGAGGAAGAGATCTCTCAAGGTGGAGTTGGCTCGACACGAGGCTGAGCTCGCGCGAGAGGAAGAGATCTTGAAAAGGCTCACACTAGAAAGCGTGAAGACCTACGCCACCTATCGTTCGTCAGTCCAGGATCTTGAACTTATCCAAAAGGAAGCTATCACAACGACACCGGATGAGAACGAACTTAAGAAGAGAGCTGAGATACTGGTACAAACCGCTGATGAGGAGAAGATATCTGTTATTAAGTCCCGGCTCGCGTCTTTCAATTTTACTGGCCCAGGGGCTTAATTGTGTATTGTCTTTTTTGTTTGACAAGAACAAGGTTTTTTTGTACCACTTCTTAATATTTCTAAGTAAAATAAAAAGAGTGATTTTGGCTTTTCTTTATTTATTGCATGTGTCGTGTTCTGACTTGCAACAATGAAATTATATGAAGAATGCAAAATTTATAGAATTTCCTTTATTATCATTCGCGATAATTTCAAAAAATCTTAATCTGTTGGGGATGGGTATATGAACACTTGTTATTCTTACGTACAAGAATCAACTGGTTCAAACGAGTTGGAACTGTTAGAGGTATATTATTAACGTAACAAGAAGAAATATTACGATCAGGGCAATTTGAGGACTTATCGCTCTATTGAAGAGAGTCAATAAGTTGATTTTTGTCAGAGGTGTAATTTTAACATGACAAGAAGAAATATTGCGATCGGAGCAATTTGAGGACTTATCGCTCTATTAAAGAGAGTCAATAAGTTGATTTTTGTCAGAGGTGTAATTTTAACGTGACAAGAAGAAATATTGCGATCGGGGCAATTTGAGGACTTATCACTCTATTAAAGAGAGTCAATAAGTTGATTTTTGTCAGATGTATAATTTTAACGTGACAAGAAGAAATATTACGATCGGGGTAATTTGAGGACTTATCGCTATATTGAAGAGAGTCAATAAGTTGATTTTGTCAGAGGTGTAATATTAACGTGATATTTGTGGGGAAGATATTTAGCGTCTTGCTTGGGAGGATTGCTAAATGTTTTATCATTGGAGTGATGAATTATATTACTTGTAATTTGAACAAGATTTTGGGAATTTTATCACTCCATTAAGGAGAGCCGATAAATTGGATATTTACTACTCCGTTGGGGAGAGTTAGTAAATTGATCATGATTTGAATGATTTTGGAGACTTATCGTTCTATTGATGAGAATTGATAAGTGGATTCTGACAGAGGAATTATAGTCGTATAGGTATTGATGCCAGCTAAATTCAAACTCTGTGAGGATGATGATCATCTAGGGCGTAATATTAACCTGACGAGAATTTAGATCCTGCTGAGGAAATACAGCAGTTTAACAATGTTCTGTTAAAAGAATTCATGAACTTAGAGAATAAGTGTCACGTTTGACAATACAAAGGTGAATCCTTTGTCTAGAATTGGCAACGCAAAAGGTAACCTTTGCGTTTGAGGTTCGAAACGCAGAGTTAAGAACCATCATAACGTAGGTCTAGGCCTAGCGTTTGAAGAATTTGAACGCAGAGGTGAACTTTGCGTTAAAGTCCAACCGACTTTATCTATTAACGCGAAAGATCGTGTTTCAGCGATGGTTGGGATTCTCTCCTAGAATCCCGCACCGATTTAACAGCTTGGCGGCTGTTATAAATAGACCTGTGTGGTCACATCAAGAGTCATTTGACTCTTTCTACTTTTAGCTTGATTCCAAGAATGAGAATTCTCGTTTGAATTTTGATTGATTCTCTGACGAACTCCGTCTTTTCTGATCACCTACACGCATGGCGCCCAGGAGGATGAGTTCGGGTTCCAAGAAGATCGCCAAGGCGGCTTTGGAGCCATCGCCGGCCGAGAACACCGGTGATATTGCTGCTCTCACGAGCGCTTCGACATTACCGTCGCTGTCGTATGGGCCTCGCTGCTGTGGTAAGTGGTGGCCATGGCAACTTGTTTCGACAAGTTTTCTAAAAACCCTAGATGGGTTCTTGTCAACGAGGAAGATGACTCGTTTCTTTGTAATTGGAACGCACAGTTGGAACTGTGCGTTAATCATGAACTCCAATCGTGAGTTTGGACTCTGCGTTAAAAACGTAGATCTTGAATAACGCAAATTTTGAAGCCTACGTTTAAGATCAGCAACGCAGATTTTGAAGTCTGTGTTTAAGATAAAGAACGCAGGTCTTGAAGTCTGTGTTTAGGATCAACAATGCAGATTTTGAAGTCTGCGTTTAAGATCAACAACGCAGATTTTGAAGTCTGCGTCTAAGATAAAGAACGCAGATCTTGAAGTCTGCGTTTAAGATCAACAACGCAGATTCTGAAGTCTGCGTTTAAGATAAAGAACGCAGATCTTGAAGTCTGCGTTTAAGATCAACAACGCAGATTTTGAAGTCTGCGTCTAAGATAAAGAACGCAGATCTTAAAGTCTGCGTTTAAGATCAACAACGCAGATTTTGAAGTCTGCGTCTAAGATAAAGAACGCAGATCTTGAAGTCTGCGTTTAAGATCGACAACGCAGATTTTGAAGTCTGTGTTTAAGATTAGAAACACAGATTTGGGAGCCTGGGTTCGGGATTAGAAACACAACTTTTAGAGTCTGCGTCTAGTCTGGTTCCTTCCATTGGCAGTTCTTTTTTAGTTACTAACTTCTGTTTCTTGTCTTGCAGTGCTTTTTCCCAATATGCCACTTCTGCCAGAGCAACATTTCAGTTACACTGACGATCCAGAAGTGGGGAGAACTTTTGGTCTTCACAGAGAGATTCCTCTATGCACTTTCCCTAGCTTGGAGCGGGCACATTTAATTAGGTTTGCCGAGTGTTCCACCCTTAGGGCTCTGATCACTGATCTGGATCTAGAAACCCCTACGGGTCTGGATCAATTTGTGGCTCTGATCACTGATCTGGATCTAGAAACCCCTACGGGTCTGGATCAATTTGTCAAACCATCGTTTTTATTTGGAGACCATATATCTGCTGATGGCCAAGTTGGGCATGTAGAAGATTCTCGGATGCTGCGAAGAATCGATGATCGTTTATTCTTTATTCCAAGTATGAAGAGAATGTACTCGCTTTCATACTTTCTGAGTGTCGGTGGTCGCAGAGGTTTGGCCTTCGATCTTGTCAAGGAGAAGGAGAACATCTCCTTTGGATCTGGTCGATCATCCCGGGTACACATTGGCGGGCAACTCAAGGGTCTGAGGCCTGGCAGATTTGAGAAAAAGGACTTTGCTCAGGAGGCACTTCTTCCGGCGAACATCTTCATACGCCAGTTCATTACTGCTCGAGGGGAATTTCCTGCACAAGCCTTTCGTTCCCCTGGTTGGTTATTCTCTAGAGAGGATGGCTGGTGGACCCGGATGGTAGATTTTGTTCTTGAGGAACTCAAGGAGCCTCTCGCTCAGTCTGACCTTACAATACTAGTACAGGCTACAAGGCGCGGAATCGCTCAGAATTATCCTTTTCTCTTTGCTATGCTGTAGGCTGTCTAAAAATTACAATAGATAGCTTATCCCCCATCAAACATCGATGATGGAAGTTACAATCTGACGACTTCCAGAAGGCTACAATTTGAAGACTTTCACGTAGATCGCTGAAGGTTACAATCTGATGACCTTCACGACAACCGATGAGAGCTCTAGTTCAACAACATTCACAATCAATATCGGGAGTTACAATCTGACGACTCTCATATTCTCAATGAGCCAAGACGAAGATTACAAGACAATGATCTTTGCAACGCTATGACAAAAGAGATTACTTGTTGATAATCTCTTCAAATCAAGACGCGGAACTCATCACCACGCTCTAAGACCAAAACGCGGAGGTCCTCCCCGTGTGTCAATAGTAAAACACGAGGGTCGAACCCACGTTACAATATCAAAACGCTGGAGTCGGACCCGCGTTACAACATCAAAATGCTGGAGTCGGACCCGCGTTACAACATTAAAACGCTGGGGTCGGACCCACGTTTTTCAATGCCCAGCGGGTACCCAACTCCGCGTCTCCAGTCTAAAATGTGGAGTTAGGATCCTGAACGCCAACGTGGGCGTTTGACTCGTTCAAACACGAGCTGAACGGTTGCATGAACCGTTTTCCCTCCACGATTTGAGGGATTTCTGCCCCACTTAGGAGCGGATTAAGGGGGCGGTTACAGAACCGTTTTCCCTCCACGATTTGAGGGATTTCTGCCCCACTTAGGAGCGGATTAAGGGGGCGGTTACATCCCCCTCAACCCCATTATGGAGAGAATTAAGGGGGGGCGGTTGCACCCCTTAATTCCATATAAATATGGGTAAACTCAATTGAGTTCAGGCTGGCATTTTCGGATCTGGGACTTGGCAGCAAAGGGAGAGATCGGCATTCATCCTTTGGAGCATTCCTTGAAGCCTTCGGCCTTGGCTTGAGAACCGATTCTCGGTTCAAATCAACTCTTTTTCAAGAGTTTCAAACTCGATCATAGTTTTCAACTCATCAAGAGTTTTAAACTTGCCACACAAGTTCTCCACAACGTCAAATCGTGAGGAGAAGATATCGTTCCAGTGAATCAAGACGGTCGGATCATCAACGAAGAGCAAACTCGACGCGAGCATTCGAGGGAGGCATTCCATCGCTACCGAGAAGAACCCAGTTTTAAACAAAGGGGAGAACCAAATTCGTTCTCTTCTATTTTGTAATCGAATTGTAACCAGGATCGAAGAAATACAAGTCAAATTTCTTTTATTCTCTTTATTGCAATTTTTCCAACATACAAAGTCCAAGTACAATTTCATGAACAATGAAATAAGAGTTACTCTGTAATTATCGTGAATTTTGTTACTAGTTAAAATAATTTTTTAGTATTTTAAAATATTTAATTATATTTTTAGAAGAGTATTTGTATTTTTCTCGGCCTTCTAGAATTTTCTATGATTTAAAGTTCAAATTTTATATTTATTTAATTGATTTTAATATTTATAAATTTATTTAGTACGGTAAAAATTTCTACAATTTAGCTGTTGTGTTATTGATACTAATATGAATCATTTTAAATAATATATTGTATTATTATTATTATTATTATTATTATTATTACATATTATTTCGTATAATATGTTGTATAATTAATTACGTATTATTTGTATAATTAGTTGTATTATTTCTTTTATTTCATATTATCAGTTGTATTAACATAACTGGTACGTTTTAATGTGTAGAAAATTCTTTCATAATTATTTGATTTTAAATGTAAGTAATTATATTTTATTTAATTATTCTCGTTTAATTGTACAATTAGTTTTATTATTTTTACTATTGCATATTATCTGTTGTATTAGTATAACTAATACGTTTTGATGTGTAGATAATTTTTACATAATTATTTAATTTATTTCATAATTAATATTATTTTTAATTATTTTTCAAAACCCTAAAACTTCCTTAGTTTTATTATTTTTACTATTGCATATTATCTGTTGTATTAGTATAACTAATACGTTTTGATGTGTAGATAATTTTTACATAATTATTTAATTTATTTCATAATTAATATTATTTTTAATTATTTTTCAAAACCCTAAAACTTCCTTATTGCATATTATCTGTTGTATTAGTATAACTAATACGTTTTGATGTGTAGATAATTTTTACATAATTATTTAATTTATTTCATAATTAATATTATTTTTAATTATTTTTCAAAACCCTAATTTTCTTTCAAATATAAATATATATATATATATATATGTGTGTGTGTGTGTGTGTGTG
>NC_033797.1:93847834-93850921 GCF_001876935.1 Asparagus officinalis | reverse complement strand
CTCAAGCTCCTTCCCAGTCCGTGCTGCAGAAGAAATGTACTGTCCATCGAAGAAATATATGAAGTCCTCTCACGTGAGGGTCAGCCTCTACTCTGGAGTGAACTGGGGTCGGTACCACCTCCCGGCATCTCCCTTCAGGCTGTAGGATGCCAGTCTCTGCTTCTGGACTGAATCTACACCGAGTATCTCGAGGATATTGCTCACATCCTCCTTCCACTTATGGGCTGCAAGAGGGTCTGGTGACCCCTGAAACTCCGGTGCCCTCATCTTCTGGTACCTCTCCACTATACGGAGCCAAGCCTCCTGCTCCGTGGCTCTATCTGGGACTGCTAAAGGAATGGCTGCAGGTGTGACCTCTGGGGGTCTCTCTCTGACCGGAACGGCAGGTATCCCCTGCTGCTGAGCTACTGGTGGGTGCTATATGAGTCGTCACCAAGTCCTCAATGGCCGTCATCCTGGCAATGAGAGGAGCCATAAGATCCACCAAGTACTGAGGAGCCTGCTGCGGCTCTGGTGGAGTCTGCTAAGGCTCAGATTGAGCTGGCTACTGCTCTGATGGAGTCTGCTGTGACTCTGCCTGGCTAGCTCTCCTGGTACGGGGTCTACCTCGTTCTGCCATCTCTCTGATCAAAAGAAAATAAGAGTTTATGAGTCAAAATAGACTTCTATAAATAGCGTATCACAATACAATTTTCACAACATATAGTATTTGCACAAATACTTTAAACTTATACAAAAATAGTTGTCATAAAAAAAAATTTCTCAAATTTTGAGATATACGCATAAATCGTCCTCACTTATACTAGGAAATCCTTACGGACTCTATACATGAATCCTAGGAAACTCTATCCTAGCTCCATAACTCGACACAGGATGATCCTAAGGATACTGGAACTAGAGGTTTGATACCAACTGTGACGCCCCTGGGTTCACACAAGGTTGCAGTCCAAGGTAAAACCAAGAATGTCAAACCTGCTATGCACCACACCGTGCAATAACATGTTTCACCATCACAATTAACATCTATCTAGTAGAGTCAACAACTGGTGTAGGTACAAAACAGGTAAAAATATCTCATCGTCCAACATATAGAAATATATAGTCAATGTCTTGAAGATAAACTGAAATACTCAATAAGTCTCAAATACAAATGTCTGACGGTAAGGAGATAAGGCTCACAGCCTTTACAACTTCTAGAATAATACCCTCAAATGTCTAACCTCACTATAGTGGAGCCCAAAGAAAAATAATACATATCTAGAAAGTAAAGCTGAACACTAATGTGGTCCGCTATCAACCTGCGGCTCTCCATGCTCCTGGCTCGTGACCTGAAAGGGGGAGGGACAATGAGCGTCAAAGCGCTAGCGAGTAATATCACAACCAACCCCAAGGGAATAGGGCTCGTTGTATAAGAAAATACTGATAATATATACTAGATCTAAAATTTTTGATCTTACTAAAGAGGGTTTTAGTATTTAGAAATTCACAACACGAGCATAGGTACGTCGAGCGAAATAATCCAAACAAGGAAACCCTCATGTATATACCTTGTATCTCAAATTGTAAATCTCTAAACACCAAACCCGAGGTTCTAGTACAGAAAACAATAATAAAAGAAATACAGCTAATCTCAGAGCAAAAATACAGTGCCATACCATAGCTAACATGAATATCATGTTATTACTTACATGAATATCATATCGAGATTTACATAAGTGTTATGACATAAACTCACATGAGTGACATGTCAGAAAACGTTTAAGTGTCCAAAACATAAACTATATAAATTAAACGTCCAACTCATGGATTGCATGAAGTAAACGTCCAACTCATGAACTGAATTTAACCGTTGTCCAACGCATGGACCGGATGTGACCGTTGTCCAACGCATGGACCGGGTGTGACCGTTGTCCAACGCATGGACCGGGTGGTAATGCATATCCAGCACGAGGATAAGAGGACTTCTATGGATTATAGTCCAACACGAGGACTTCTATGGATTATAGTCCAACACGAGGACTGTGAACTGGTGAAAATATCACTGGGATACATAGTGAAATCTACCCATATCAATTCATAGTCAAATCAGTGAATATATCCATAATTGGTACCCTCAGGTCATCTATCGTGCCTGGGTACATAGTAAGACTAAATACCAATGTCAGATAGTCCAGTCAAACTCTCAAACATGAGTGAAATATTCAAAATACACAAAACAGGACATGTACAAACAGATAACACGGCGGCCGGTCGACCGCACTCTGATATGCAACTGGCGGTCGACCGGAAGAACGTCGCGGTCGACCGAAATAATTGGCGGTCGACCGAAATAACGTCGCGGTCGACCGAAGCCTCAAAACGAGCTCAGCGGTCGACCGCGTCGGTCGCCCGCCGAGCGGACAGAAACCCAAATCTGGGTTTCTATCAGCTCGAAACCTGAAACAAAAATTTTGACATTCTTTGATAATAAGATTTTTAATGATTCAAAAATCATACTGAAGATAAACAACTAAACCCAAGCTTGAAATCTACATTTTCACTGTTCTAAATACATGAGAAACAAATTGAAAATCTTTTAATAACAATAAAACGTGGTTTAACTCTTTTTTTTTTTGAAAAACCCAGATCTAGATCTTTACTGAACAGAAAAATTTGTAAACTTTTATACTGAAACCCTTGATTCTTGTTAACCATATCATAGAGAGTTTATTGTTATACAAAAATACCATTTTGGCTCGTTAAAACTCATAAAAATCCAACAGAAAATCATAGAAAACAGGGGTGAGGGATTGGGCGAGATGATACTCGCCTTAGATGCTGACAACTGCTCTGGAGATGATCCTCCTTTGCTCAAATCCGCGAAAAATCCCCTGGAACTCCTCCAAACTCCCCAAATCACCAGGTCCAGCTAGGGTTTTGAGAAAAGAGGAATGGGGCTAGGGTTTTACGTTTGGGCTGAAGAGGGAGGCTCTCCTGGGTTGAAATAGAATATATACTAAAACCCTAACCCGACCCGAAACCCAATAGGACCAAAACAAAACCGTAAAAGAAAATGAAGCCTGAAACTCTCTGTACGCTGGTCGGTCG
>NC_033797.1:93805360-93847134 GCF_001876935.1 Asparagus officinalis | reverse complement strand
CTCGGGCCCAAGCATCAAGCTATCCTCCGGCTCGGCCCAACATATCGGTGATCTACAAGGTCTCCCATACAATGTTTCATACGGGGCCATACCGATCGTCGCTTGATAACTATTGTTATAAGCGAACTCTATCAACGGAATATGATCCTCCCAGCTGCCCTGAAAGTCAATGACACAAGCCCGAAGCATGTCCTCCAACACCGGGTTCACTCTCTCTGTCTGACCATCCGTCTGAGGGTGAAAAACACTGCTGAATGATAGACTGCTGCCAAAAGAGTCCTGAAAACTCCTCCAAAAGTGCGAAGTGAACACCGAACCTCGATCCGATACAATCGTGTCTGGAACTCCATGAAGTCGAACTATCTCCCGGATAAATATCCTCGCATATGCCTCGGCGGTATAAGTCGTCCTCACTGGAATGAAATGTGCCGACTTCGTCAACCGGTCCACAATCACCCAAACTGAATCATTCCCCTTCTTCGACTTCGGCAACCCTACAATAAAATCCATGGAAATATCCGCCCACTTCCACTCCGGAATAGGCAAAGGCTGAAGTGTCCCTGCCGGTCTCTGATGCTCTGCCTTCACCTGCTGACAGGTAAAACATCTAGCCACATAGTCTGCAATCTCTCTACGCATACCGCTCCACCAGAAATGTCTCTTCAAATCCTGTCTCTTCAAGTCCTTGTACATCTTGGTGGTTCCTGGATGCACTGTGTACCGAGTACGGTGTGCCTCATCAAATAACTCTCTCTTCAGCTCTGCACTGGCTGGCATAACCAATCTACTCTTCATCTGTAGACCTCCATCAGCTCCGATGGTCCAATCAGTCTTAGGCTCTTTGGAGATCTCCTCCTTACGGATTTGAATCCAAGAGTCTCCCAACTGAGCTCTGACAACTCTGTCACTCCAAGATGGTTGCACTGTCACAGCTCCCAAAAATGCACTGACTCCTCCAATCTCGGGTCTAAAATCAAACTGGCTAAGAGTGATAAGGTCTCTGTACAACGAACACCTCAAGGCCGCAACCCGATGTCGACGCTTCCTACTCAAAGCATCTGCTACGACGTTCGCCTTCCCTGGATGATACTGGATCGCGAACTCGTAGTCCTTAATGAACTCAATCCATCTCCTCTGTCTCTGGTTGAGTTCCTTCTGGGAAAAGAGGTACTTCAGACTTTGATGGTCTGTGAATAACTCAAACTGCACTCCATACAAATAGTGCCTCCATGACTTCAGTGCAAACACCACTGCTGCTAACTCCAAGTCATGAGTAGGGTAGTTCTGCTCATGCGCCCTCAACTGCCGTGAGATATAGGCCACTACCCTCTGAGTCTGCATCAATACGCCTCCTAAGCCTACCAATGATGCATCTGTATACACAACAAATGTCCTGTCGCTGCTCGGAATAGTCAAAACCGGCGCTGTAGTCAACTTAGTCTTCAAAATATCAAAGGCCTTCTGGCACTCCATGCTCCATATGAACTGTACACCCTTCTTCGTAAGGTGTGTAATAGGCGCCGAAATCTTCGAGAAGTCCTGAATGAACTTCCTATAATATCCAGCTAAGCCCAAAAAGCTGCGAATCTCTGTCATCGTCTTCGGTGGCTCCCAATCAAGGACTGCCCTGACCTTAGCCGGGTCCACTACTATACCCTCTCGACTGATAACATGGCCAAGAAATCTGACTTCTGAAAGCCAAAACTCACACTTGCTGAACTTAGCATACAGCTGATGCTCCTGAAGAGTCCTCAATGCTATCCGTAGATGCTCCTCATGATCCGCCTCCGACCTCGAGTAAATGAGAATATTATTGATGAAAACGATCACAAATTGATCTAAGAATGGACGGAACACCCGGTTCATCAAGTCCATGAATACCGCGGGTGCATTGGTCAACCCAAATGGCATGACCAAGAACTCGAAAGAACCATATCGAGTAAGAAAGGCGGTCTTGGGAATATCCATCTCCCGAACCCGCAACTGATGATAGCCAGAACGAAGATCAATCTTCGAGAAATACTGCGCACCCTGCAACTGGTCAAACAAGTCATCAATCCTAGGTAGTGGGTACCTATTCCGGATAGTGACCTTGTTCAACTCTCTATAATCTATGCATAATCTCATACTACCATCCTTCTTCTTCACGAAGAGGACCGGCGCGCCCCACGGAGAATGACTCCGGCGAATAAAACCCTGAGCTAATAACTCGTCCAACTGGGTCTGAAGCTCTCTCATCTCAGCTGGTGCCATACGATAGGGTGCGCGGGATATCGGGGCTGTGCCAGGCTGCAATTCGATAAAAAACTCCACCTCTCTCACCGGAGGCAATCCAGGTATGTCCTGAAAAACATCCTGATACTCTGAGACAACTCTAGTCTCCAATAACTCAGCACCCTGATCCCGTCGCATCACCTCCTCGATGTACGCCAGAAATAACTCCGCAAGTCGGTTGCCCTGAGAGGCGGCTACAATCATCTCGGACCCGTCGGACGCTCGCAACTTGACTGTCTTCGCAAAGCAGTCAATACTAATATGGTAGGAAGACAACCAATCCATACCAAGGATGACATCGAACTCGGACATATGCAACACTATCAAATCCACTATGAACTCCGACTCGTCTAAACTGACGGTACACCTCCTACACACGCTCTCCAGAAGCGATACCTCACCTAGAGGGGTGGAAACAGATAGAGGGGTGTCTAGAGGCTGAGCTACGAGCTGGAGTCTAGTCATAAATGCATGCGAGATGAATGAATGCGAAGCTCCCGAATCGAAAAGAATACGGGCGGGAAGAGAGTTCACAAAGAACATACCCTCCACTACAGCTCCGCTGGTGCCATGATCACGAGGAACCACTGCATATACCCTGCCCGTGGCTGAGGACTGCTCTACTGATGGTGCTGGAGAATATGGGATAATCTGTCCCTGGGAAACATCCTGAACTGCCCGAATCTGTCCCTCAGTCCTCTGAGCTGCTGGCGGTTCCTCAAGCCTGTTCTGCTGGCCCTGACCTCTGCCCTGATGGCGCTGCTGCTGCTGCTGGTTCGGACCCTTGCCCTGCTGGGCTCCTGCTGGTGCACTACGACACTCCGATGCCTTGTGCCCGACCTTGTGACAGCCCTGAAACTTGCGCTGCTGGTGCGCTCTCTGCTCCTGCTGGGGTCCCCTTTTATAAGGGCCCTGATGCTGCTGCTGATGTCCAGAAAAACCTCTCTTTTTCTTGCCCTTGTCCCCACTCTGTCCGGTCTTGGCCTTTCCTTCCTTGTCTTTCTGGAACATAGAAGTCTCAATCTCCTGAGAAGTGGCAGCCTCAGCTACCTCCCTGACTGAATAAAATCTCCTCGACACGAGGTACCGTCGGAGATTAGGGCGAAGCCCAGCCAAGAACATCTGAGCCTGACGCTCTCCTGTCTGCCACATGCCTGTGAAATGTAACAGCTCCATGAACCGGCTCTCAAAATCAGCCACTGACATGTCCCCCTGAGTCAATCTGGACAACTCAAGCTCCTTCCCAGTCCGTACTACAGAAGAAATGTACTGTCCATCGAAGAAATATATGAAGTCCTCTCACGTGAGGGCCAGCCTCAGCTCTGGAGTGAACTGGAGTCGGTACCACCTCCCGGCATCTCCCTTCAGGCTGTAGGATGCCAGTCTCTACTTCTGGACTGAATCTACACCGAGTATCCTGAGGATATTGCTCACATCCTCCTTCCACTTATGGGCTGCAAGAGGGTCTGGTGACCCCTGAAACTCTGGTTCCGTGGTGCAATGTGAGTCGTCACCAACTCCTCAATGGCTGTCACCCGGGCAATGAGAGGAGCCATGATGTCCACCAGATACTGGGCGGTGGAGGTGGCGGTGTCGGTGGTGCTATATGAGTCGTCACCAACTCCTCAATAGCTGTCATCCGAGCGATAAGAGGGGCCATAAGGTCCACCAGATACTGAGGAGCCTGCTGCGGCTCGGGTGGAGTCTGCTGGGGCTCGGACTGAGCTGGCTGATGGGATTCTGCCTGGCTAGCTCTCCTGGTACGGGGTCTACCTCGTTCTGCCATCTCTCTGCTCGAAAGAAAATAAGAGTGTATGAGTCAAAATAGACTTCTATAAATAGCGTATCACAATACAATTTTCACAACATATAGTATTTGCACAAATACTTTAAACTTATACAAAAATAGTTGTCATAAAAAAAAATTTCTCAAATTTTGAGATATACGCATAAATCGTCCTCACTCATACTAGGAAATCCTTACGGACTCTATACATGAGATATACGCATAAATCGTCCTCACTCATACTAGGAAATCCTTACGGACTCTATACACGAATCCTAGGAAACTCTATCCTAGCTCCACAACTCGACACAGGATGATCATAAGGATACTGGAACTAGAGCTCTGATACCAACTGTGACGCCCCTGGGTTCACACAAGGCTGTAGTCCAAGGTAAAACCAAGAATGTCAAACCTGCTATGCACCACACCGTGCAATAACATGTTTCACCATCACAATTAACATCTATCTAGTAGAGTCAACAACTGGTGTAGGTACGTCCGCTATCAACCTGCGGCTCTCCGTGCTCCTGGCTCGTGACCTGAAAGGGGGAGGGACAACGAGCGTCAAAGCGCTAGCGAGTAACATCACAACCAACCCCAAGGGAACAGGGCTCGTTGTATAAGAAAATACAGATAATATATATAATAGATCTAAAATCATTGATCCTACTAAAGAGGGTTTTAGTATTTAGAAATTTACAACACGAGCATAGGTACGTCGAGCGAAATAATCCAAACAAGGAAACCCTCATGTATATACCTTGTATCTCAAATTGTAAATCTCTAAACACCAAACCCGAGGTTCTAGTACAGAAACAATAAATCAAGAAATACAGCTAATCTCAGAACAAATTACAGTGCCATACCATAACTAACATGAATGTCATATTATTACTTGCATAAGTGTCATGTCAGCATCATGTCGTGAACTTCTGTGAAGAAGTCATATGCAGGGTTAAGAAACTATGTCCAAATCAGGAACTATTTATGTCGTAGTTTTCCACGCTCATAGATTAAGTGGCAAATGTCCAACACGAGGACTGGAATGAATTTATAGTCCAACACGAGGACTTCTATGGATTATAGTCCAACACGAGGACTTCTATGGATTATAGTCCAACACGAGGACTTCTATGGATTATAGTCCAACACGAGGACTTCTATGGATTATAGTCCAACACGAGGACTTCTATGGATTATAGTCCAACACGAGGACTTCTATGGATTATAGTCCAACACGAGGACTGTGAACTGGTGAAAATATCACTGGGATACATAGTGAGATCTACCTATATCAATTCACAGTCAAATCAGTGAATATATCCATAATTGGTACCCTCAGGTCATCTATCGTGCCTGGGTACATAGTAAGACTAAATACCAATGTCAGATAGTCCAGTCAAACTCTCAAACATGAGTG
Source organism: Asparagus officinalis (assembly GCF_001876935.1). Lineage (NCBI taxonomy): Eukaryota > Viridiplantae > Streptophyta > Magnoliopsida > Asparagales > Asparagaceae > Asparagus > Asparagus officinalis. The sequence continues at coordinate 93,841,654 of NC_033797.1, read as the reverse complement.
AAATATTCAAAATACACAAAACAGGACATGTACAAACAGATAACACGGCGGTCGACCGCACCGGTCGACCGCACTCTGATATGCAACTGGCGGTCGACCGGAAGAACGTCGCGGTCGACCGAAATAATTGGCGGTCGACCGAAATAACGTCGCGGTCGACCGAAAAATGTCGCGGTCGACCGAAATAAAGTCGCGGTCGACCGAAGACTCAAAACGAGCTCAGCGGTCGACCGCGTCGGTCGACCGCCGAGCGGACAGAAACCCAAATCTGGGTTTCTATCAGCTCGAAACCTGAAACAAAAATTTTGACATTCTTTGATAATAAGATTTTTAATGATTCAAAAATCATACTGAAGATAAACAACTAAACCCAAGCTTGAAATCAACATTTTCAATGTTCTAAATACATGAGAAACAAATTGAAAATCTTTTAATAACAATAAAACGTGGTTTAACTCTTTTTTTTTGAAAAACCCAGATCTAGATCTTTACTGAACAGAAAAATTTGTAAACTTTTATACTGAAACCCTTGATTCTTGTTAACCATATCATAGAGAGTTTATTGTTATACAAAAATACCATTTTGGCTCGTTAAAACTCATAAAAATCCAACAGAAAATCATAGAAAACAGGGGTGAGGGATTGGGCGAGATGATACTCGCCTTAGATGCTGACAACTGCTCTGGAGATGATCCTCCTTTGCTCAAATCCGCGAAAAATCCCCTGGAACTCCTCCAAACTCCCCAAATCACCAGGTCCAGCTAGGGTTTTGAGAAAAGAGGAATGGGGCTAGGGTTTTACGTTTGGGCTGAAGAGGGAGGCTCTCCTGGGTTGAAATAGAATATATACTAAAACCCTAACCTGACCCGAAACCCAATAGGACCAAAACAAAACCGTGAACAAAACAGCCTGGAAAACTCTCTGCACGCTGATCGGTCGACCGCACCGGTTGACCGCCACGGTCGACCGCGTCGGTCGACCGTTCAGCACAAAAATGCTTCTGATAGGCATTTCACATGATGATCTTATACCACTCGGTTTCTCTCACTTGAATACACCTGCTGGGTTCCCAAACACTGATAAATATATACATCTGATATATATATACATGATTATTCCTCATAAGAGAATTATTCACTATTAATAAATCACATATATTTATTATAAAATTTTTGGGGTTTTACAGTCAAGTGCCGCTATACTTAGCCCATTTGGAGCATGGCTTATGGCTACCCTTGCACACTTTTATCAAGGAGGTGCACACTACTCTAGGGGTTTCCCCTTCCCAGTTCTATCCGAACGCAATGAGAATTCTGATAGCTTTCACATCATCTGCCATCGTGTTAGAGTCCAATCAAGCTTGAGGGTGCTTGGGATTTGATCAGCGTGGAGTCAGTTGAGAAGGACCCACATTATTCTTTCCACTATCGTGGGGAGTCCCAGCTTTTTTTTGACTCTTTGGAGTTGGATGAGGACTGGAGGAAGCGATTTGTGTGGGTCTATGGTGGCGACAGCATCTTGCTTGCTCGGACTGGCTGGAGGTGAATGAAGACGTTTTGAGGCCAGTGATAATCACATTTTATTATAATTTTATACCCTCATTATCTATTTTATATGAATAAATATACCACTAATAATTGTTTTTATCTTTTAATTACAGGTTAATGAAGAATAAATCTTAAACTCCCATCTCTTAACAAAAACCCATTGATTAAATGAACAAATGAAGCAAAGAAGCCCATTGGAAAATCAATTTCCAAATTATCCAAAAGCCCAAGCTAAGAAGAAGAATTAAAGCCCAAGAATTGCCAAAGCCCAAAGCCAAAAGCCCAAGTGTCAAAAGCCCAAGGAGGAAGTTCGGACAGAAATTGGAGTGGGCTGGATATCGATGCCGGCATCGATGCCCGTATCGATGCCGGCATCGATGCCCGTATCGATGCCGGCATCGATACCCCTATCGATGCTGGCATCGATACGACGTACAATTAGTTACGAATCTATGGCTGATTTTTGATGTTTTTGGATAAGATTTTGATCCAATGGCTCTCATTCACTGATGTTTACTATAAATAGGGGTAGAGAGTGAGGGGTTAGAAGGTAAAAAATTTTATAACTCCATTTGGAGAGGAAGGCTACTCTTAATTGAGAATGCCTTCCAAAAATTATAACTTTTGTTGTAATTAATAATAATAACTTTTCTCCACTTTAAATTTGTTATTCTCCTCTTTGTTGAATGATGAGGAATGAGATGAAGAGCAATTTGAAGGTTTGCATTTTTTTTATTTTTCTCTTTTATTTCTTTTTAGTAATTTCTTTATTATTGCTTATTAGTTAGATTTAAATTCATGCTTGTAGTGTAGATTTATTTTCTTGTCTTTTTATTTCTTTTTGCACTTTAATTTGAAGAGTAGATTTATTTTCTTATATTTAATTTTTGTAGTTTAGATTTTAATTCTTTGTAGTTAGATTTATTTCTTGTTCATAGTTTAGATTTTTATTTTCTTTTTAATTTTATAATTAGTTCTTTTTCTTCTTGTTTTTATTTTTTAAGATGAGAAATTAATTCTTGTAGGAATCTTAGAATTATATGAAGCTAATCTAATTTCCTTTATATTATGCAAATTATTCTCTTACACTTAAAAATATTCATGTTTAGGATAATCAACTAGTGAACTAATCAGTAGAAGAAGAATTTGATAATCTATGCTTATCTTAAATGGTTTGATAGGTTATGCTTATGAATTCTAGGATTACTATCTTGTTGTTATTTTTATCATGAATAGTAATTTTAATTTAGATGATAATTTGATAGGTTATACTTTCCTTAAATGATTTGATAGTTTATGCTTAATAAATCTAAGTTGAAATATGATAAAAAGAAAATAGTTTGTATTTTATATTTGAGTTAGTTAGTGGATTAAATTCTAGATTTCTCATATCTTAATTGAATCATCCATCTTGACTTTCTTGAATTTTCTTTTTATTCTTGATTTTATTTCTTGATTTTATTCATTCTTCTTTCTTGCCTTGTGATTTCATTTATTCTTTGATTCTTTCTTCTCTCCTCTAAAATTCAATTTATTATCTCTTGTATATATTCACAACAATCGATCATCATAATCATACTTATTCTTTAATCCTATTTTTGTCACGCACAAAACATAAGAACCAATTCTAATAATCTCTTAAAATCACCTTCCTCGTGGGATCGATAACTTTTTATACTATAACTTGATCAATTATGCACTTGCAATTTTGGTACATAATTATGCCGCATCAAGTTTTTAACGCCGTTGCCGGGGAAGGTACTAAAATAGGATTTTATTATTTTGGTTCTTTAACTTGTGTGTTTTCTTATAAAGGAACCGCTTGGAGCTTGAAAGTCTTGGATTGAAGATCAAGAACTTAGAGAATTGCTTTCGGGTAAGTCCTCTTTCTAGTTTTTAATTCCACCCTTTTTAGTTAGCTTCACAATTAGAGATAATTAGGATTTTAAAAAAAATTATTTTTGTTGACCATAATAAAATTCACCTTTCACTTGGACATTAACTAACAAGATAATAAATTCAAACAAGAACTCTCTTCTCACATTTGATTGTTGTTGACCATAATTTAAAAAAAGTTTTTCTTTTTATCATCCTTTTTAGTCGTTTTTAATTTCTAGGGTTGCATTTCATATAGTGTAGGAATTCACCAAGTGATTTGAGCATCTTGATTTGGTACACACTTAAAAATATTTTTAAGGGCAAAACCCCATAATCAAGATAAGGTGAGGGATTTCATCACCCTTTCCTTAGCCCACAAATCACTAATTCCTCACTTCACAAACCCAAGCATTCTAAAACTCATTAGACGTTGGCCCCTAAGGATTCGAGCTCAATAAGGAACAAGAAATCCTTAAGTGAACCGGTTTAAGTTTTCTCAGATTAGTTGGTGTCTAAGGAAATGTTTAGGGTTTGCGTAAAGCACTCCGTAAGGAAAGAGGTACTTAATTGATCTTTGATCACCCTCTAGTACTATCCTTACCTGGCTAACTACCTGGGTAAAACTTTAATTTTTTCACTGTAGGAGTTTTTGGTTAGGAGCTGGTCTAGTTGAGTTAGGCTAAACCGTAGAATTAGAGTGATTGAAAAGTGATTGATTTGATTTGATTTAGTTAGAATTTTTCTTTATCTTTTTCTTCTCATAAAAAAAAACTAATTTTCTTTCTTTCTTTAAAATTTTTTTTTGGTGTATGCAAACTTGGGTTAGGGATAATTCTCATCGTTTAATCCGTGTTAAACCAATCCAAGAAATGGCAAATCAACCCGTTCTTCAGGATATGTGTTACCCCACCAGAAATGCAATTCCATCTTACATAAGGCTTCCCGAAGCAAATGGAGCAAATTTCGAGCTTAGACCGTATTACATAAACATGCTTCCCAAATTCCTAGGAAACAAAAGATGCATATATTTTTATTTTGGAATTTGAGGAAGTATGTATTATGATTAAAATGAGAGAATTAACCGAAGATGTGATTAAGCTTAGATTTATTCCATTTGCTCTTAAAGATAAAGCTAAAAAATGGCTGTACAACTTACCGACAAATTCCATCTCAACTTGGGATGAATTTGTAACCGTTTTTCTTAAGAAATTTTTCCCTATTCACAAAACGGTAAAGCTAAGGAACATCATTCAAAACTTCAAAATTATTCCGGGAGAGCCATTCTGGAAATATTTCGACCGATTCAAAGATCTTTTAATCCAATGTCCTCATCATGGTCTAGAAAAATGGTGATTGTGCCAAGTCATATATGAAGGATTGGATTATTCTTCAAAAACATCTTTAGAATCGATGTGTCGGGGAGATTTTATGAGGAAAAACGCAGAAGAAGCTTGGGAATTCCTAGAGAGTCTATCCGAAAAAACAATGCAGTGGGAACACTGTGATGACAGGGTTACTGTGATGATAGGGTTTCATCAGTTTCCCAATCTAAGTCTAGTGGTCTTTTCCTGGAATCAAACATTGCTTCTGAAGCAAAGATGGCAACAATCCTGCGGAGGTTAGAAGCCTTAGAAGTTAAGGAACGAGCTCCAGCTCAAATCAATCATGTTTCTGCCCCGGAATGTCATAACTGTCAGTCTTCTACCCATGTTTCAGAGGAATGCCCTCTCCTAGGAAACAACCATGCTTTAGAACAGATGAACGCTGCATTCCAGCGCCCTAGAAATAATCTATTTTCTCTAACCTACAATCTAGGTTGGAGAAATCATCCCAACTTTGCTTGGAACCAAGGAAATTCTCATGGAAACCAAAACTTTATTCCCGCGTTGAACCAATAATTCCCTAGGGGAAACACTATCCCATTCAACGCACTAAACAATTTTCAACAAGCTAACCCAGTTTTTCCAACCCAACATCCTCATCCTCACCAGCCTACAAATCCTTCAAATTCTGACCATGACAAACATTTGAGTGTCTTAGAAAAGGGTTTAGAAGCTATGATCAAAGCTTCTACACAAACGACCAACATGTTGACCCAATCATCCACCACTCTAAATTCCTTCATGCAAACAACCAGTCAAGTGCTCAACTCGAACACTCAAGCCATAGCCCGGTTAGAAACCTAACTTGGGCAACTAGCCACTGCCAACTCGAACACTCAAGCCATAGCCCGGTTAGAAACCTAACTTGGGCAACTAGCCACTGCCGTGAGCGAGAGAGAGAAAGGAAAATTCCTAAGTCAATCTGTTACAAACCCTAAAGACAATGGATCCAGTTCAAACCATCCAGCTCATGTGAATGCAGTTCACACACTACGATCAGGGAAACAAATAGACAATCAAGTTAGAATGCCACCGGATCAAACCCCTTCTCCCATCCAACACACTCCTTCCGATGAAGCAATTCCTTCCGATGACCAAAATGCTGAACTTGAGATTGAGCCTGATCTAGATAGGTATAGGCCCGTTGCCCCCTTTCCAGATAGACTCAAACCTAGGAAAAACTCCCCGCAGGTTGAGAAAATCCTAGAAACATTTAAACAGGTCAAGATCAACATCCCTCTCCTAGATGCAATCGAACAAATCCCCTCTTATGCAAAGTTCTTGAAGGACTTATGCACTAAGAAAAGAACCACCAATGTCCTCAAGAAAGTCTTCTTAGCTACCAACCTCAGTGAAATTTTTTCGAAACCCATGCCGTTGAAATATAAGGACCCTGGTGTCCCACAATTCCATGCGTCATAGGTAGCACTCACATTGATAAGGAACTTCTAGACTTAGGAGCCAGCGTCAACCTCCTTCCTTATTCAGTCTATCAATAGCTAGATGTAGGAGAACTTAAACCGACAAGATGCACTCTACAGTTAGCTGATAGATCTGTAAAAATTCCCAAATGAGAGGTAGAGGATGTTCTGATCAAAGTTGGAGAGTTCATTTTCCTAGTTGATTTTATTGTCTTGGAAACACAGCCCGTTTCCAATCTCAAAAGTCAAATCCCCGTCATTCTAGGAAGACCGTTCTTAGCCACCTCAAATGCTTTGATCAATTGTAGAACCGGTCAGATGAAACTATCTTTTGGGAATATGATTGTTGATCTCAATATTTTCAACTTAGGGAGACAGCCTAGTGATCCATCTGATGAACCTATGGAAGTGAATTTTATTCAAGGAATATCCAGTGAACAACAAGAGGGAGAGTGTGAGTCTGATTCAAATGCATCTGATTTAATGATTGAGGAGCTTTCTGATGACGAACTAGAGATAAAACCGCTGATTAATCATGTTTCTACTGTTGGCTGGAAACGAGAACCTTTGGAGATAGAACCCCGAGTCCAGCTTCGCCCATCTGTGGAGGAACCCCCTAAGTTAGAGCTCAAACCTCTGCCTGAAAATCTAGAATATGCCTACTTAGGGGAGAATGAGTCTTTACCAGTTATTATTTCTTCTGACTTGACTACCGGTCAAAAGGAAGCTCTCCTAGATGTTTTAAGAGAGAATAGGGAAGCCATTGGATGGACCATGGCTGATATCAAAGATTTAGTCCAACTATTGTTCAACATTGAATCCATTTGATAGATGACGCCAAACCTACTAGAGATCCTCAACGTAGGTTAAACCCAGTAATGAAAGAAACCGTTAGGAAAGACATTCTAAAATATCTTGATCATGGGATCATTTATCCCATTTCTGATAGTTCATGGGTGAGTCCGGTCTAAGTTGTTCCAAAGAAATCTGGGATCACCGTGATCCAAAATGAGGCTAATGAGCTGATTCCCACTCGAATCCAAACTGGATGGCGAGTTTGCATTTACTACCGAAAACTTAACTTAGCCACTCGGAAAGATCACTTTCCTCTTCCTTTCATCGACCAAATGTTAGAGCGCTTAGCAGGGCATGAGTTCTATTGTTTCCTGGATGGATATTCAGGTTACAATCAAATCCCTATTGCTCCCGAAGATCAGGAGAAAACCACCTTTACTTTCCCGTATGGAACATTCGCTTACTGACGCATACCTTTTGGATTATGCAATGCACCGGCCACATTCCAACATTGCATGATTAGTATTTTTTCCGACATAGTAGAGCGATTTCTTGAATTTTTCATGGACGAATTTTCCATCTTTGGTGACACATTTTCCCAATGTTTGCATCATCTTAAACTGGTCCTAGAACAGTGTAGGGAGAAAAATCTGACTCTCAATTGGGAGAAATATCATTTCATGGTCAAACAAGGCATTATCTTAGGACATGTAGTTTCCAATAGGGGAATCGAAGTGGACAAAGCTAAGGTAGATCTTATTTCCAATCTCCCTCCTCCCAAAACAGTCAAAGACATTAGATCGTTTCTTGGCCATGCTGGTTTTTACCGACGTTTCATCAAGGATTTCAGCAAAATTGCTAGACCCTTGACCAATCTCTTAGCCAAGGATACATCATTTATCTTCTCTCCCGACTGCCTCAAAGCTTTTGAATATCTAAAAAATGAGCTAACCACAGCTCCTATCATTCATGCACCGGACTAGACCTTACATTCGAACTGATCTGTGATGCATCTGATTCTGCGATTGGAGCTATTTTAGGACAACGATTTGATGGAAAACTACATGTGATCTACTATGCCAGTAGGACTCTGAATGATGCCCAACAAAATTATTCTGTCATAGAAAAAGAGTTTTTAGCTGTAGTCTTTGCCTTAGAAAAATTCAGGTCCTACCTCATCGGTTCCTTAACCAAAATTTTCACAGATCATGCTGCACTAAAGTATCTTTTGACCAAAAAGGATGCTAAAGCATGGCTCATTAGATGGATTCTCCTTCTTTAAGAGTTTGACATCCAAATTCTTGACAGAAGAGGAACAGAGAACCCCGTAGCAGATCACCTTTCTCGACTACCGAACGTACCAACATCAACCGTTCCGATCAATGAGCATTTTCCTGATGAACAACTCCTACAAATCCAATCTGTCCCATGGTTCGCTGACATTGTGAATTACATAGTCATGAACCAGATCCCTTCTTATTGGTCCAAACAGGATAGATCCCGTTTTCTCTCCCAAGTAAAATACTTTTACTGGGATGATCCATATCTGTTCAAATACTATCCTGATCAGATCTTTAGGAGGTGTGTTCCCACTGAAGAAACTAGGAGTGTTCTATTATTTTGTCATGAGCAAGCATGTAGGGGCCACTTTGGCCTAAGAAAAACAGCTAAAAAATTCTCCAATCTGGGCTATACTGGTCCACTCTTTTCAAGGATTCATATGAGTTTTGCAAAACTTGTAACCACTGTGAGCTTTTAGGGAAGGTCACTAGAAGAAATATGATGCCCCTAAAACCCATCTTATCCGTTAAACTTTTTGATTTGTGGGGTATCGATTTCATAGAACCATTTCCAAATTCCTTTGGAAATGTTTACATTCTAGTAGCCGTTGAATACATATCAAAATGGGTTGAGGCGGTAGCTTGCAAAACTAATGAAAACAAGGTCGTGTAAGCATCGAAAATCGCCTATAGGTCTCTACGAACAGCTCAGTGTTAAAGAACGACGATGAACGTCACTATCCGATCCACAGGAGTTCGATTGATGTCGATGAACGATTGAAGTGAATCGACGAACTACGAAGGCACGGGCTAATCGAGAGCCCCGCGATATTTACAAAAGGAACAACGCCCTTCGTGTCTCGTTCATCCTACAGATAATCCAACCATCGGAGCTGATAGAACTCTTCGTCAGACTTCCAACGTACTTCGAATCACTAAAATCCGAGTTCGGACGAAGAATTTACAGCGGAAGCGGACGAATGCACCTCAACGGAGCGTCTCGGTCAATGCGAGACACCCCAAGGGTGTCTCGGATTTTCCGAGACACCCCAGGGGTGTCTCGGAATTTCCGAGACACCCCAGGGGTGTCTCGGATTTTTCGAGACACCCCAGGGGTGTCTCGGAATTTCCGAGACACCCCAGGGGTGTCTCGGAATTTCCGAGACACCCCAGGGGTGTCTCGGATTTTCCGAGACACCCCAAGGGTGTCTTGGATTTTTCGAGATACCCCAGGGGTGTCCCAACGCGGATTTGGGCCCTGTAGTCCATTTTAACCGCTCCGTTATCCCTCATGCCTATAAATACCAGCCTTAGGCCTCACTTTTTTCAGATCTGGAATTTTGGAGAAGAGGCGAAGCCCTGCCAGAGTGAAGAGTGATCGAGCACTTCAACGCAAGAGAGTTCTTCGTCAGATCTACATCACCCGTACCCAATCCTTAATATTATCACGTTGTGTTAATACTAAGAAGAGCAAATATCTCGCTTTATCCGAGATAGGCGCTTTAAGTTTCTAGATCTCCTCGCGGATCGACTAAGCTCTGGATCAGATCTGATTGCCAGGTAGTCCACGGATATCGACATCCCCGTCACAGGCTAAAGACCCATGCAAGCAAGATCGACGAAGCTCTGGATCAGATCTGATTGCCAGGTAGTCCACGGATATCGACGTCCCCGTCACAGGCTAAAGACCCACGCAAGCAAGAGACGACGAACGGATCTTGTGTTTATTTTCAAGAAAGTTGTAATTTTTATTTCTTTGTTGTTTGAATTCATTTGTAACGTTTGAAGTTTTAATGAAATCAATGATGAAGGCAACTTTTGATGAAAATAAACTGGCGACCACAGTGGGAGCCAACGGCCTCGCTGCCGAGACCGTCGTGACGCAACCGGCTTTCAAGATCCGGGTGAACGAAGAGATTGAATACGAGTTCGATCAACAAAAGTTTGAAGAGTACCTCTCTTCCCCCTCCTCCAGATCCGCCTCTCCAAACAGGCGCAGGAAGACTTCATCTTCCAGAAATGCTCGCGGGACCTCCGATTCAAAGATCCGAGATCCCCTCGCTGTTGCATCTGCTCCCTGCGACGTTCCTATGACGTCCAACGCGGTTGAAGCTACAGATCCAGATCTGCCCTCCGCCGTAAAGACAAGTGTCGAAGGTGCTCCGGCTTTGTCGAAAAGGGCACGCCAAAGACGGCGTCAACGCCTCGCCCGACAACTGGCCAAGGCCGCAGAATCGATGGATGGGATCCGCTATAATGAGGATCTAAAGTCCAGACAGCGCCAGGAGCAACAACGGTGATCAACCAACTCCTCCTCCAAGACAGAGATGAACGAATGGGTTCGTGTCAAGAGGACTCGCTCAACCCTCGAAGAGCGAATCAAGAAACGCCGCGCATTGCTTGCGCATGCCCGAGTCCTTCTGCAGAAAGCGGAAGAGATGCAGAAAGAAGAGACGGTCAAGAAGCCGTCAAAACACAAGCAGGTGTGGGTGCCAAAGGCAAAGCCGGAACCAAAGGCAAAAGCGGACCGAATCGCCGCCCAACCTTCATCAAATCTAGATCCCGTTTCCCTTGCCCCTCCGGCGGAGTCAAGTAAGAACGTGGGTCTTCCTAGATCCAAGGTTCCTTTGAAAGGTCGCCTCGGTCCTTTACCGGAAAACCGAGGTAAAGTACCTGTCAAGGAGCGATTGGGACCGATGAAAGGTCCCCAAACAACAAACCAGACTGGGGGTCGTGCTAATCCCCCCAAGAAAGATAACAAAGGGAAAGCCCCTGTTACCGACCGCATTGGATTGCGGGTCGAAGTTCAAGAGCCCGTTAAGTTTTCACGCTCGCAAAAGCGTAGACTTGAACGAGCGACTTTTGAAAACGCTAATAAAGCGTCATATCCCCAGAGGGAAACACATTCGTCTGATGATGATTGTGTTGATGATGATAGTGTTATACCTGGGAAGTCATGCCAGCACTCTATGGGTTGCTCCAGTTATCAAACTGATGAGTTGTACTATAGAGCTGGGGGTGCGGGTAAGTCTCGAAAGAGAGATGCTCGAGACACGGAATCTCACTGTCCGTGTGCCAACATAATTAAGGCGGTGCTGTCAGAATGCTACTGCACTAAAGCCCTAAGGAGAGTTTCGGTGTTTGAGAGAATTTCCATCGGAACGTCCGAGACCAGGCCAAGGCGTTTCCGTAGGAAGAAGCCTGTCCGCCAAGAAGACGAACTCCTAGAGGTGTCTGCTAATATGACCGGCAGAGGGAAATCGACACGACCTTCTAGCTTAGATCAACTTGCCGAAGCAGCCCAGCGCATGACTCGATTGCGGTCAGGGATCAATAGACGAAAGAATTATCAAAGGATGCAAAAGGGACTTCCTTTGGAAGAGGAGGCGTCAGATGCTGGTTCAGACTCCTACTCGGCTATAGCATCCGATGACACAGTGTCTAGTGCGGGACAGCCTTACGAATCATTTATGATCAGCGCCGAACAAGTAAGCAAGATGCTTGAAGATGCCTTGACTAAGCAGAAGGAAGCTTTCAAGTTCGAGATGGAAATGGCCATGCAGCAGATGAGAGTGATGCATGACCAGCAAATCGTGGCACTGACAACTCACCAAGGAGAACCCAGTCGTCGTAATAATCCGAATCAAGAGGAGAATGAACGGGAAGAGGATAATGCCAACATGAACATCCCTCCCGTCAACAACAATAATGGAGGTGGTCCCTCGGATGATAATGCTAAAGAGGATCACGTTACCGCTCCTCAAAATCACTCGGATATGAGTGAGGACAAGAAGATGAAGGACTTGGAGAGCAAAATCAACGCGTTGATGAATGCTCAAGAAGTGAAGAGGTCCGGCATACCATGTCCATACCCAAGGGAGTGGGAATCAATTCCATATCCGGCAAAGTTCAATCTCATTAACTTTACGCCGTTTGATGGAAAGGGTTCCCCTACCCAACACTTGATATATTTTAAGTCTCACTTAGGAATAATATCCGGGAATGAACCCTTAATGGTGCGGTCATTCGTTGGCACTCTTCGCGGAGCAGCCTTCGATTGGTATCGTCGCCTCAAGCCGGGGAGTATCAGCAGCTAGGATGACATGGAGGACATGTTTCTAACGAATTTCTTTGACGACGACACCAAGGTCTCAATCGGTACTTTGTTTGATGAGAAGCAGAAGAATGGTGAGACAGTCGAAAACTTCGTGAAGAGATTCCGAAATAAAGCAATGAATTGCAGGGATCCGGTCAGCGAAGATTTCATCCTCGAGACTTGTCATAATAATCTTTCATTGGACATCCTGGAAGCTATGGGAATGGCACCGCCAAAGACCTGGAAGGATCTGAAGGTGCGAGGAGAACGAGCCGAACGATTCCTTAAAAGGAAGAAGGCGGAAAGGGGCCAAATAGCAAATAACGCTCCGCAACAGAACTTTGTCCCTAAGGGTAAGGGAAAAGCACATGCGAATGCTGTGGACGCGAATCAGACATTCGAGGTGCAAGCACAACCGCAACAACAGCAACAAAAAGCACCTCAACAATCAAGATGGCAACAGCAGCCCCAGAAGCCGAAAGCCTCGGAACCGAAATTCCCAAAGGTCTATTCGTTCAAAGAGGATGAAGTCCCCGGTATCTTCAAGTACCTCATTAAGAATAACAAGATCAAATTACCTCCGGTCCAGGATCAGGAAGATGCTAAGAGAGTCAATGATCCAAAATACTGCGCATTTCATAGAGTAGTGCACCATCCTACCAAGGCGTGCTATGCCCTTAAGGACAAGATCCAAGCTCTAATCGATGTTGGGGTCATCACCATGAAGCAACCGAAGGATCCTCACAACACGAGCCGGTAATAAATGTAGCAGTGAAGTCGGTGAACGATGATCCTCACAAGCAGCGCCAGAAAGGACTTGTACCGCACACAGCCCCGAATGGTGAGATTCTTTGGGTTCATCCAAATTTGATTGGAGACGAACAATGGACAGGAGCCTCTTCCAAGAAAAGGTCAAAAGGAAAATGTAAGTCTTGTTATGGAGCTTTTGCTATTCCAGGAAAAGACGATGAGGAAATCCCAGCCTTCCCGCTTTCTGAAGACGAACGGGAGGCCTTTGCAACACGAAGCGGGAATGAATATCACTACAAATATCCGGAGGCTTCCGAGCAACTGGGAGCAAACAAAACCGTTCCCTCAAAGATGCTGGCAGAACTGGGAATTGTCGCAACTCCCCCAACACCTGTAGCTATGGAGAGAGTCCAGCAAAAGGAGAAGGGGAAAGAGCCTCTACACCAGGAAGCCCAAAACCCGAGGCAGTCTCGATTCAATCATCCGATTGGGAAAGACAAACCGGGAAAGGCAAGCTCTCCGCCCTATTTTGACATCATGGCGCAGTTAGCTAATATACCGGTAAGGATAACCCTGTACGAATTGTTGCGTCTTTCAAAAGACACAAGGAAGGCATTGCAGGAAGCCTTGAGCGACTCTGAAGCTTTCTTGACACGAATTAAGCCGTCTTCTGGAGAACCGGAGCCATCAGTTCAACACTGTAATCTTGCGGCACACCATTTTCCTTGCATCTCTTTTACCAAAGAAGACATGCAAACGAAGAACTCAAAGCATGATCGGCCTTTGTATTTCACCGGGCACATTGGCTCCAGCATGGTCAACCGGATCCAAGTTGATCCGGGTTCCGCTGTTAGCATCATGCCATTCCGACTGATGCATCATCTCGGAATTCCGACTAGCAAACTAGCCTCCACCGGCACTACGATTTACGGATTCAACACCAGTGGGTCTAGACCCTTGGGGAAGATTCGAATCAAATGCCAGATCGGGGATTTAAAATTAGAAGTTACCTGCTATGTGATTGACGCGGAAACGTCCTATAACTTACTGTTGGGTCGACCTTGGATCCACGGTAACCTTATAGTCCCATCAACTCTGCATCAATGCCTCAAGTACGTAGACTCAAATAATGAAGTCAAGACGGTGGTCGCGGATAAGCAGCCGTTTAAGGGGTTGAAAAACTATTTTACCGACTCCCTTCTCTACGGTGCCGAATCCGATACTGAACCATCGGCCTAAGGAACGGACAGCGGAGACGAAGCTGATACCGAAGCTGGGTTTGATTATGATGGTGGTTTTGTACTTAATGACATTATACCCATTGCAATCAATCTTGACGATGATGAATCATCGGAAAGTAGTTGTAATTGGCAACTTGCCGAAAAACTATCAATAAATGATGATTTAGAGTACTCGATGTGTCTTGATAATGCCACTAAAGAACTATATGATAACCCTGACTTGTATATGCCACTTCAATCATTTTGTCTGACAAAAAAATAGGTACAAGATCCATGCAGAGCGACACTTGTCATCCCCGCGGGAACAGGGGTGGGAAAAGAGGTCGTCTACGGCAAAGGAAAAGAAGCTCCGATACCCGATCACTTCTTAGAAGAGAAAGATGATGATGATAAACCTGCTCCTCACTTATTTAGGTATGACGCAAAAGCGCGCGATCTAATGGAGAAGTATGGATATGATTTCGCACTCGGAGAGGGTCTTTGCTTCGGTCGAGGTCCACGAGTTCCACCTCGAATGGCCTATGTACCAAAGGAAAAACCCGATGATTATTATCACCACAAAAGAGGTCTTGGTTATGTCTCCTCATCCGACAATGAGTGTTGCTGGCATATCATCGATCAGATTGCTAACAAAGCTAGAAACGGGCATTCTTATGACTCTTCGGCTTGGGATTCCGACACTAGTCTTGGTGAAATGTTCAAAAAGCTAATGTTGAATATGGTTACGGTCGATCCTACCACAATAGAGGAGGACGACCAGATGCCGACATGGGAAGATCCTTGGGTTCATCACCTAAACATGCAGTACGGCGACAGGTTTGAGCAAAGGGAGCCTCCCAGGTGAATATGGGTAGCGAAGATAATCCGAAGCCTATATTCATTAGCGACAGCCTCCCGCCTGAGGAGAAAGAGGAGTTAATCTCTCTTATTAGGGAATACATCGATGTGTTTGCCTGGAATTATGAAGACATGCCAGGGCTCGATCCAAATGTAGCAGTGCATCGTCTCAATATCAAGACGGATGTCAAACCTGCCAAACAACAACAAAGACTGTTTCGTCCGCAAATGATGGAAGCAATCGAGACCGAAGTTAAAAAGCTTATTGACTCGGGCTTCGTTAGGGAAGAGCAGCATCCAGAGTGGCTTGCCAATATTGTCCCAGTCCTTAAGAAGAACGGGAAAGTCAGGATTTGTATCGACTTTCGAGACCTCAACGCTGCATGCCCAAAAGACGATTTTCCCCTTCCTATCACGGATGTCATCATCGACAATACATGCGGGTTTGAGAGGATGTCTTTCATGGATGGTTTCTCTAGTTATAATCAAATAAAGATGCATCCAGATGACGAAAAGCATACCGCGTTTAGAACACCCCTTGGTGTTTTCTGCTACACGGTCATGCCCTTCGGTTTAAAAAACGCAGGTGCCACATACCAGAGAGCCATGTCGAAGATTTTTCAGGAGCATCTCCGGAAAACGCCAACCATTCTCCAAGCTCGCAAAGAAGGGCGTGTCTTTTGTATGGGATGACGCTTGTCAGAAGGCATTCGAGAGTATTAAAGAATATCTCTCAAAACCTCCCGTACTCGTCGCACCGAAATCGGGCAAACCGTTCTTGATTTATGTCAAGGCGACGAGCCACTCATTAAGTGCATTACTTGCGCAAGATGACGATAACGGTCATGAGCAAGCAGTATATTATTTGAGCTGAACCATGATAGGCACCGAATCTCCATATCCTATGATTGAGAGAGAATGCCTCGCCTTGGTGTTCGCTATTCAGAAGATGCGGCATTATCTGGTTGGACAGACCATTTATGTCATCTCTAAAGTTAACCCAGTCCGAGTATTCATGACTCAACCAGCTTTCATGAGCTGGCGGTTAGCAAAATGGGCCTTACTCTTGTCCCAATATGACTTACATTTTAAACAACAGAAGTCAGTAAAAGGACAGGCCATTTGTGATCTCCTGGTAGCTAATCCAACTACGGACACCGCCGAGATATATGACGGCCTACCTGATGAAACCCACGAAGTCAACACAACTTCGCACCAGCAAGTATGGCGTTTATACTTCGACGGCGCTTCACGAGCAACTAATGTAGCAAGTGTTCCTGGAAGTTCTAAGATTTCTTCCGGAGTTGGAGTTGTCTTAGTTTCCCCAGGAAAACACGTGATGCCTCGAGCTTACTCGTTGACCGAACCGTGCTCAAATAATGTAGCCAAATATAATGCATTACTCATAGGACTCAGTTTCGCTAAAGAACTAGGGGTTGAGTACCTCGAAGCCTTCGGTGATTCTCAACTGATAGTTAAACAAGTTCAGGGAGAGTACAAGGTCCGAAGCCAAGATTTAATACCATACCATAAGATGGCAGTGGAGATGGCAGAATCATTCG
This sequence comes from Asparagus officinalis, assembly GCF_001876935.1. Lineage (NCBI taxonomy): Eukaryota > Viridiplantae > Streptophyta > Magnoliopsida > Asparagales > Asparagaceae > Asparagus > Asparagus officinalis. The sequence goes on along the minus strand of NC_033797.1, from coordinate 93,824,865 downwards.
AAGGATTCTTTATCGAACATATTCCACGGCTACAGAATACCTACGCAGACGCGTTAGCAGCATTAGCCGTATCACTGGCGCAGCCTCCTGAAACAGAACAGTTTGTTACAGTGAGGACTCACCAACTCTTAGTGCTGATCTACAATAAAGACAGCGAAGAAGAAGAGATTAAGGAAACACACTCAACCCAAATTGAGTTTGAACCCCGAGATTGGCATTTCCCCATCATCGATTACGTCCTGCACGGGATACTACCGGAAGACGTAAAGGAAAGAGAGTCAATCCGACGAAGGGCACCAAGATTCTACTATAACACGGAGAATCGAACGTTATACCACAGGGGGTACGATGGTTTGCTATTGCGTTGCTTATCGACTAAAGAAACTGAAGAAGTCCTTAGGGAGGCACATGAAGGAGAGTGTGGCGCACACCAACCTGGCCCCAAGCTTTATGACCGCATCAGAAGGATGAGATATTTTTGGCCTTCCATGATGAGTGATGCAATCGCGTATGCCCGAAAGTGTGACGCATGTCAAATACATGCGAATTATATGCACCAACCTCCAGAGCATTTGTATCCTTCGGTTACGTCATGGCCGTTTGAGACCTGGGGAATGGACATTGTTGGTCCTATAAATCCCCCGTCAGTCAAAGGTGACCGGTTCATCCTAGCGATTACCAATTACTTCTCTAAATGGGCTGAGGCAGTTCCACTCAGGGAAGTTAAAACAAGCAATGTTATTGCATTCATCAAGCACCATATCATCTATCGGCATGGTGTACCAAGACGAATCGTACATGACAACGGTCCTCAATTCGTCAGCAACGCCTTCATCAGGTTTTGCGAAAAGTTTAAAATTCAGGACATCTCTTCGACAGCTTATAATCCCACAGCGAATGGACTGGCCGAAGCCTTCAATAAGACTATCATAAAGATTTTATCAAAACTCGTGAAAACTAATAAACGAGACTGGGATGACAAGCTTGGCGCGGCTCTATGGGCCTATCGGACCACGGTGCGTACACCAACGGGAGCAACCCCGTATTCGCTAGTATACGGATGTGAAGCTGTTATTCCATTGGAGATTCAAATCCCGTCGCTTCGAATTGCCCTCGCGACTCAAATGACGACCGAAGAGCAACATCAGAAGCGCCTTGAAGAACTTGAAAGGCTAGATGAGAAGCGTTTAGAAGCTCAACAGCATATCGAATTCTACCAAGCCAGAATCTCTCGATCTTTCGACAAAAAGGTTCGACAACGAAGCTTCAAAGAAGGGGATTTGGTTCTAGCTGAGAGGCGGCCTATGATCCTTAACTCCAAGAAGAAGGGTAAATTTGAACCCAAATGGGAGGGACCATTCGTAGTAGAGACAGTCTACTCGAGTGGCGCATATCGCCTTGTCACCAAGGACGGCGGCCGGCTTATGATGCCGATAAACGGCAAGTTCCTGAAAAAATACTATCATTAGTATCTTCAGGATAACCGATGCATCGGGAAGTTCCCAGAAGAGCATCATATGAGGTATTCTTAGGGATAACCCAATCATTGTAGAAGTGATGAATAAGAAATTCTCGTTCGAACTCAGAACGTTGGAACGTTTCTTCTTATTATCGAAATTCTCTAACTCTTATGAGTTATTTTTGTGAGATGAGATCCAACCTTCTGATAGGTTAATCTTTCCTCACCAAACCATCTGCCGATCAAACTAATTGACGGTGGATCCACCAACATTTCCATCTGCCAGTCATTGGCATTTCTCAGACTCAACATGTTAGGTCCTAATCACCTAGCGTTAAAGGCTTCCTTTGAGTGGTAATACGAATTGGCACTTTCTTTGCTACCTGTATTCCACTTTCTTTGCTTTCAGGTCAAACCTATAAAAGTTAGGGCCAAAGCCAAATTCCTCTCTCGATTCCTTCCATGAACGAGAGGTCCACTTTTAATTTGAACAATCAAACCTATAAAAGTTAGGATTGTTCCCGATCTCACTTAGTCAAGCCTACAAATAGTTAGGACTAAGACCGAGTCATTCTTTTTCGATAAACGAAAATCCGCCTTTGTTCCTTTTTCCACCAAACCTATAAAAGTTAGGGTCGAAATTGGGCTTTCTCCTCAATGAATGAGGGATTCTTTTGATTCAAATGACCAATCCTATAAAAGTTAGGGCCGTTTGAACTTTTCCGATTCTCGGAGTGGAGATCCCACTTTTAGTTTCATCTTTTCGGATTCTGGGGGTGGAGATCCCACCTTGAGTTTCCTTTCCGACTGTAGATAGAATATAAAATTCTTCCTCTTCAGTCCCGGGAGATAGAATATAAAATTCTTCCTCTCCCGTTTCCCAATCCGTCTTTATTCTGATAAAAGGACATAATTTTTGATTTCCAATCCGGGCACTTTGTGCACGGGGAATTTTATCTCAACTCCTAAATAGAGATAAGTCTACGCCTAACACGCGTCGCCGGTTTAGTCTTTCGCCGATTGAAAAAGACACCAAGGTCTAAACTTGGGGAATTTTTATCCCGAAGCCTAAGTAGGGATGAGTCAACATCTAACACGTGTTGCCGGGTAGCCTATTCCCGTAACAAAGGCAAAGCCTACGTATTCGGCATCATAGCACAAAGTCTTAGAGAATTCACTCTCTTAGCACAACGTCACATGCGGAACGGATTTAGACAATCCGCATGCTAGCCCGATTCAAACGGTAATCGGTAAAGGCACATCAAACCCGTTGGAGGCTGGTGGTTTGCCAAAAATCCCAAAGTCTATGTCTAACACGCATTGCCGGTTTAGTCTTTCGCCGATTGAAAAAGACACCAGGGTTTAAACCTGGGGAATTCGAAGCCTAAGAAGGAATAAGTCATCGTCTAATACGCGGCGCGGGGTACCTTTTCCCTATAAGAAATGGTTAAGCCTATGTATTCAAAATCATAGCATCAAGTCTAAGAAGAGCGACTTTCTTAGCACAACGTTACATATGAGACGGGTTTTAATAATTCACATGCTAGCCCGATTCAAACGGTAATCGGTAAAGGAACATCAAACCCGTTGAAGGCTGGGGGTTTGCCAAAAATCCCAAAGTCTATGTCTAACACACATTGCCGGTTTAGTCTTTCGCCGATTGAAAAAGTCACCAGGGTCTAAGCCTGGGGAATTTTATCCCGAAGCCTAAGAAGGGATAAGTCGTCGTCTAATACGCGGCGCGGGGTACCTTTTCCCTATAAGAAATGGTTAAGCCTATGTATTCAAAATCATAGCATCAAGTCTAAGAAAAGCGATTTTTTTAGCGCAACGTTACATGTGAGACGGGTTTTAATAATTCACATGCTAGCCCGATTCAAACGGTAATCGGTAAAGGCATATCAAACCCGTTGATGGCTGGGGGTTTGCCAAAAATCCTGTAAATCTTATCATAGCTGAGTTCAAAATAAATAAAGAAATACCATAAAGGAATCAAATACGGAGTCTCTATTAATAGATCAAGTCAAGGAATACAATAAAAAGCTCGTTAGCCCGAAGGCAGCTGACGGCTAAGAACATGAGACTCTAAACTAGAAAGCCTATCTATATAACTCTGTTCAAGTTCTGCCTGCAGGCCAGCTCGGACGGATTCCTCAGAACTGCTCAAGATCTTCATGGCTTCATTCTTCAGCGTCATCAATCTCTCCTGTGTAGATCCTAGCTTCTCGAGGGCCTGTCCACGAGAATGCTCTACTCCAGCCAGGTCTTCTGCAATGATAGTAATGGACTCCTCGGCGTGCTTCAAGGCCTCCTTCAACCTAGCCACTTCCTCGTGGCCGGAATCCAAAGAACGGAGTAGCTCGGCTCTATCTGTATCCCTCCTCGCCACGGTAGCCATCAGCTGCGCAACTGAATGCTCGATCATGCCGTTATAAAAGACGGTAAAAAGGCTGAGGTCCGTACGGAAAATGTCTTTGTCGGGATCGGTATCAGCCAAGAGGGCGCGGACATGCTCATATAGAGATGATCGAGATCCTACAAGAAACAGTGTGGAAAGCTAAGAGATTATCGAATACGATAAGAAAATTTAAAGGCAAATTCTGAGCATACCAATGCCAACGGAGGTCCCCTCAGGCTGAAATCCGACAGGTTCCGAAATAACTGCAGGAGTAGTCATGGAGGGTATATCAACCCCTGTAGGCAAATCGGTCATACCTCTCGGCTGTGGCGGGGAAACACCGCTCTCAGGCAAACTATCAGTCCCAGAAACTGTAGTAGCATCAGGCATAACGGATGGTCCTATAGTTGCACTTCTTTGTTAGTCAAAATAAAAATTTAGACAAATAAGGAGGGTCGGGATGATAAGGTCATCTGCATACCTGTAGGTCCATCATCCTCAAGTATCCGGGGGATGCCAGGAGTCATAAGAGTATCAGTCCCGGTGGCTGGTCCTATGATTGCACCCATATATTAGTAAAAGTTAGATAAATAAAAAGGAGCACGATGTCCCTAAATCGTATGCGTACCTGCAAGTCCGTTACTCCGAGGTAAGCTAGATATGCCGGGAATCGATATTGGGTTAGTCCCAATGACTGGCGCTGTAATATTAATCCTTCGTTAGTTAGACAAAAGACCGGGCAAAATGAAGAGAATTAGACATATATCTGTGAATGTATCACCCTCAAAGGGTGGTCCCACGGTTCTTCTGGTGGCCTGCTCAGCCAACATATCGGCTAATAATCCAGCGTCAGGTCCCGAGGAACCTGGTACAGAGGCACACCTCTGTTCCTCGAAGCCCACATCATGAAAGATCTGATCCTCAGCTGGCTTTTCTATCACGACATCTGCAGAATAGTTTAAGTGTTGGATATATATACAAGAAGATGGGAAAGAAGGAAAAGCTCAGAAATACCTGCAGCAGGAACAGAATATCCTTGTTCCCCAATATCCATGCTTGAGTTATTCAGGAAATCTGAAAGAATGCGAGGCACAAAAGAATAATGAATCCTGATTTCTCTAACTCCGCCAAATGCTACTCGAGGAGGGTATCATCGAATTTAGGTATACCTGGACATGGAGTGGTGGGCTTGACACTATTAGCGTGCTCGGTGTCAATGTTCATATCAATACCGAGGGAACCATCCCGAATGGCGTCACACATTTGCTGCACGAAGTTATCCGAATCAATGAATACGGGGTCCGGTGGAAGCTCGCCCTCGTCATAGTACCCTGGAACATAAAACATGATTACAAATCTGAATACGGGGTCCGGTGGAAGCTCGCCCTCGTCATAGTACCCTGGAACATAAAACATGATTACAAATCCCAGAAGGTGAGACATCCTAAAGCAGTGAAAATGACAAAATGTTACCTTCCTCACCATCGGGGAGGTCACCTAAATCCACTCCATAGGGACGCTGGCCGACGTGTGGTTTATGAACAGTCTTCTTCTTCTTCGGAGGACCAGCCCTCATAAAACCAACAGGTCGCTCATGCATGGACTTGCCACGCGTCTCAACATGCGTGGGAGCTTGGCCGCTAGGACCGAATCTCGCACAACGAGAAGCAAGCGGCTCATGATCGTCGACTATCCTACCTGAGGTGATAAGGGTCATTTCATTAAGTGAACAACATCTTTCGTTGATGCCAATGGAAATTGAGAAAGAAGATCAAAGAGCATGACAAACCTGCGTCAAGTTCTTCTTTGTCAGTATCTGTATCCACATATTCCTCCGCAGAAGTCTCGTCATCATCATCAGTAGGAAGGAGCTCTTCATCATCTTGGTTCGAGAAAGAAGGTTTGGCATGCTTCTTCCCCTGTCTCTGAGCAAGCTCGGCTCTACGAGCAGCCATCATAGCGGTCTGGACCGAGTGCTCAGACTGTAACTCTGAAAGACTCCTCACATCTATGGATTCATTGGCGGAAAGGAACTACTTGCAACTGAGAAAAGTAATCATCGGCTGGCGTCTGTATGAAGGAAGAGCAAAGTGGGCTCCGGTGCAGCCCACCATAGTCCATAACCATGCTCGTACGCCGTCAATAAGCCCTCCCTCAACCTTCAAACCACGGCTCGGATTCCCAACATATAGTTGGTCATAGCCGAACTGACGAGCAAAACGGCAGGGAAGGTAAGGCTCAATATGGCAGCAGTTCTTCACCCGAAGAACAAGATACCCGACACGGATGTTTACCAACCAGCGGAAACAACCTACGTCGAGAGCAGTCCGATTAGTTCTAGGCTTCTCCTCATCAATCAGCACATCACCATAGCGACCCGAAAAGTGAGGAAAACACTTGAAGAACTCCCAACTCTTACGAACTTGAAGCTCTCGTTGTGCATCACTGAATTTCTTCCCGAGCCATCTACTCCTCTCCAACAGCTGCACGAAAGGAACGGGAACATCAACAACACTGGGCGCCGATATCAAGTCAGGACGGTGAAAAACAAGCCACGCCATCAGATACGCATAAGGAAGCTCGACCTTTGGACAAATAAGCTCGGTCGATGGCTCAGAACCCACCTGGGTAAAACTACTGACCAAACACCTAAGCCCGCAATGAATGTCAGCAACCATTGCTGGGAGCAGGGAAAGCTCCCTCCCATAAGCTAGCTGGACCGCAGGGAAGAGCACCTTGAGAGGTAAGACGTCTGACTGCTGGTACGGAACGATGCACTTCTTCAACCAAAGGGCGAGATAGCCTGCTAGTAGAGTCCGGGGCTCAATGGACTTCTGTGCACGGCGGAGGAACGAACGAAACTTGGTTCCCGCAGGAAAAGCTCCCTCAGCACTGGCAATGGTGTAAGAACGAGCCTCAGCCTTCTCCATCAACTCATTAACGGCGGTAGGGGTCAAGACGTCTAACTCACGAAGGGACTCGCCAGAATCACCCTCCAAATTCGGGAACAAATAGACAACAAACTGCTTCAAGCTGATCTGCTTTTTCCTCTTCGCTGGAGGAGAAGTCTGGATCAAGGAGGTATGATAATGGCAGGTGAGGTCCTAAAGTGTATCGTGCATATCGGGAGTATCCTTCTTCAACCACTCCAACTGCTGGTTCGAGGGAAAGTACTCCTGGTATGGACAATCCCCCATCGGAAGACCAGAAACCTGGTGCATCTCGTGTAAGGACAACCCTAACTCTCCGCCGCTGGTCAGGAACGTGTTACTGTCAGGCATGTATGTCTCCAACAACACAAAGAAATGGCGGCAGCTGACTTGGAGTCCATACATGGTGGCTCGTATAGGTGCATACAATCCACTGCTCCTCAAATCCTTCTCCCAGCGCCGCTCTTCAAATCATTCTCCCAGCGTCCTAAGACATAACTGGTCATGCGTGTCCACCATCCCTTGGGTAGTGAGAAAGCCCAACCATAGCACCTAGAATCTGGTGGAGGTAATCTCCTCCTAAGAAGAGCCAGACGATTCTTCACGGTAGGAGCAGCTGCTGATACCTCGCCCGGGGGTGCAGTATTAAGACCCGTAATCCCTGGCCGAAGACCGCGGATGTAATGATACCCGGCAGAACCAGGAGTCTTATGATGAGAAGTATATCCACACTGAACTCGCTCAGCATCATCGGTAAGATGCCAAGACATCTGTCGCTCCACGGCCTGTCCCTCCAAATGAGTGAAAGAATACTGACGAGGAATGGAGGGAATGTATAGGAGAGCCCCCTCGTGAAGATTCAGCCAATGCTCTTCGGTAAGAGTCAACGTAGCAGGATCCTCAGCGTGATCTCCGAACAGAAAACTGGGCTTCTTTAAAGCCTGAGTAGAAGTAGAATCTATAGTGAAGGAAGCATCTGTAATTAGCTGGCGTAGGCAATGACGCCCTCCATCCCGTATCAAACGACAGGATTCGTCGGAGCGGTCTCTGTCGAACTGAGGGAACGGACCAATGGCCTGCCTGATGGAAGCCGAAGAGAAAACTTCTCTGCTACAACCAGTAGGGGCATGATGAGGGAGGCTGCCCGAAGGGAACTCGACTGCAACAAAACACAAGAATGGAGTCAGAAAATCCATCTGATAAAGAAGCGAGATAAGATCATTCACGGGATAATTGGAGAGACGATTTTGAGTGTCCTACACTGGAAGAACGGTATACATCACCACGTAGATAACGTGGTAACATACACCGACCTACTAGGTGTAGGACGACACAAAATCGCCCCAATATACCAGAAGACTTGAATCGGCTAAGCAAAACAAGTCCGAAACCTTAACCTCCGCGAAAGAGGGTATCGGTTCTTCCTTAATGACCCGCGAAGGGGTCAATCAGGGATACAGATATAAAGATTCTCACCCCCAAAAAAGGAAGCCGCTGGAGGGGAGGATGCTGCGGGAACTTCTTCCTCGCTAGGCTGCGAATGGGATCGACTCCTAGGAAGTCGAGATCGGCGTGGAGGCATCGAAAACCTGCGATGAAGGCATTGAAAATCTGCAAAGAAAAGTAGTAAGTCAGATATAATCTAAAATATGAATACACGAAATATAAAAGGGAAATTAAGAACTTGAACTAAAGTCCTATGAATAAATAGGATTTTATAGTTGAAGTCTAATTAAACCTACAAATTTCGTGCATACAAAACAATGATTGTCATTTTACGGTAAATTTTGGTGAAATACCCAAAATACCCCTCGTGTTCAAGGCTAAATTCAGGTCAAGGACACGCTTGAGTTGGGTCATGGTCATCATATTTGATCATCTAGCACCCCCAACACCCCACAATTTTGGTTAATTTTGCAAATGAACCCTTTTTGTAAAATTTAGCCAATCTTGCAAAAAAAAGAGACCCCCCACAAATTTCGGTTTAGTTTCCGCATGCCTTTATCAAAACTTTGGTCATAGGTTTGTGATCTAAACTTTTGGAATTTCAGTCCTAAAATTTCAGCCCTTTCGCAAATAAACCCCCTATACTTCGTGGGATTGCTCTTTTGCAAATAAACCCCTCAACAACTTTTGGTCCTCTTGCATAAAGCACCCCTCAAACTTTCGACCAAATGAGCATGTAATCTAGATCCTAATTTCAGTCCTTTATTACATGAACACCACCTCAATTCTCCGACCAATTTTGCAAATAAGCCCCTAAAAGAATTTCAGCCCATATTTGCACATAAAACCCTCAATAATTTGTGATCTTTTTGCATGAAGCACCCCTCAAAGTTGTGGCCAAGTGGGTCTAAAGTCCAAACCTCAAAATTTTAGTCTCATTTTGCATATAAACCCCCACAAATTTCATCCCTCTTTTGCACAAAAGCCCCCCAATTTCGGCCCCATTGCAAATTTTGCATAGAAACCCCCCAAAGCTTTGTGCATCCACAACCCATCATCAAAGAGCCTATCTTTTAACTCATGAGAACAAAAAGTTGTGATCTTTGCATATGAATTCATAGCATACCACCATCACAAACATAAAGCTACAATCTTTCTTGAAAAAGAGGAAAGTTTTGAAAGAAAACTTACCCAAATCAAGAGTTTGAACTTGAGGATGACGGAGGAACCCTAGCTTGAAAGGAGAAAATTTCGGCCAAGGGGTGAACACAAAATCCGAATTTTAAGAGAGGTTAATGGGTTTTGGAGAGGAACAATGGTGTATGGAGGCAAGGAAGAAGAAAGAGTTTTAAAAAGGAAAGGATTTTCTTTTGAAAATATGGAAAGAGGGGGAAAACAAAAGAGGAAATAAAATCAAAACAAGAAAGAAAGCAAAGGAGGAAACAACAAAAAATGGAAAGAAACCAAAAAATGGGGGGGGGGGTGTTCGGTTTTGGCCAAGACACCCCAAGGGTGTCTTGGTTTTGTTGGGACACCCCTTGGGTGTCTTAACCCAATTTTGACCCCCCGAACCCTTTTCGAAGTCCGAATTTGCCTATTTTTCGCCGGTTGTTGGATATTTCGACGAAATCCACACTAATCAACGGTCGACGATTCGAAACCCTAGAGTAAACACCGGTCAATGCGTAACCCTAGGTCAACTCCAGTCAACGCGTTGCGACCAAAAGTCAACGTTCGACGATTCGAAACCCTAGGGTCAACGCCGGTCAACGCGTAACCCTAGGTCAACGCCAGTCAACGCATTACGACCAAAAGTCAACGTTCAACGATTCGAAACCCTAGGGTCAACGCCGGTCAACGCGTAACCCTAGGTCAACGCCAGGCAACGCGTTGCGACCAAAAGTCAACGTTCGACGATTCGAAACCCTAGGGTCAATGCCGGTCAACGCGTAACCCTAGGTCAACGTCAGTCAACGCGTTGCAACAAAAGTCAAAAAGCTTTTAAGCAAATTGAGAGTTTGTTTTTGTGATTCAATTCTACAAGAGCTTGAGGAGATCATCTATTGGTGTTTGGGCATCCAACTCTTCTCCCTCCACTCTTGATATATTGAGAAGTTTTCTAAACTCTATTTCTAGCTTTTTTATATATTTGATTATCATTGTTATTAAGCTAGAACTACATTGAGTTTAGTTTTGATTTATATCTCTTTGTTCACACACAACCTTTTGAGCTTATTGTATTTACATTCATAGTATAATTTGGGGTTGTGGGTTTGTGACTAAGAGTTGTGCTTAATTGAGTTCTCACCTTGTTTTGAGAACAATCATTTGTCATATTTGTGCTTATTGTGAGAATCACTTTGTAATACACTTGTACACCGAGTGAGGAGTGTGTGGTGAGAGTCGGGGATCGTCCCAAGAGGAGTGGCGTCGGTTGACGTGCCTAGGGAGAGGTTGTAACCGAGCACTTGAGGGAGACACGGCTAGGTCCAACACTTAGTGGGTGTAGAGTGTGATTGCAAGAGTGTGAGTTGTAGAGTTTTCGGTTAGCTAGAAAACCGAGTGTGTAGAAGAAGTTCCAGCTTCCAAACCGGATTGTGTTAGTGGATTTCTCCCCGGGAGTAGGAAGCGGAGACGTAGGACGGAAGGTCCGAACTCCGTGATCATATTGCTTGTTTGAGTGTGCTTTGGCGTTCATTCATTTTTATGTTCATATCTTATATCGCCATTGTCATTAGCTCATTATCTATATCATCCACTATCTTGTTTAGATTGTTTACCCCTTGTGTTAGTTTATATATATCCTTGCGTATATATATTCATTATATAGGATATATCTCATTGTTTATATTGCTTATCCTAGCTTACATATCTTGTTGTATTTCATACTTGCTAGGATAACGTATTAATCAATTTTAATTGGCATTTAATCGGATTAGATTAGCATAAGACCCTAATCACCCCCCCTCTAGGGTCTAACAGCTGAATCGATCCAGGTAATGATTTTTTTTACTATTTTTCTAAAGAGGAAAATTCAAGGTGTTTGTACATAGATGATGAGGGCCATGGTTTTGTATGTTTTGATGGGAATTTATACGGGTTTTGGCCCTTTTTTTTGCTTTTCTTGATTTGTTGTGGAATTAGAAGATTTTTGGTAATCTTTTTGGTCTTTTAATTGGATAATAATATGTGAGGGGGTTGGAATTGTTGTTTATTTGTTGATGAATAAATATTTATTTCAGTAATAAATAAACAACAATTCTAACCCCCTGCGTATTTGCTGAATGAACTGAATGTTTAAACGAATATTTATATTAGCATCCTGTTTGGCCTCCTACGTATTTGCTTAGGGTTATGTATGTTATAATATAAATCGTTGAGAAATTTTGATACAAAACACGCAAACATTGCCAAGTAAAATTTTTGTTATCTTTGGACATTTGACAGAGTTCAAATCTTTCCACATGTTGATTTATGTACTATATATTATAATTGTTAATTTTTAAATTTTATTTCTACAGAATGTCATCTCCCCACACGAATCCAGCAAGTGATTCTCACGCTCCATCATTATCATCTTCTGCTCCTACTCATACTTCTTCTCCTTCTCCAGCTACTCCCTTCGGTGATAATACAGATAATGCAAGTAGAGAAAATGTAGAGACTACAAATCCTATTCAGGATAAGAGAAGAAGTAAAAGGACATCTGAGATATGGGAGAATTTTGTTGAAGGTACTCGTGCAAATAATGTTAAAAGATGGAGATGCAATCATTGCAAGCACGACTTTGCACAAAATTCAACTAGAACAACATCTCACTTGAAAACTCATTTAAATAATTGCATTGCAAAAAAGTTGCATGATCAAAGGCAACAAACACTTAACTTTCAACGAGATGGTTCTACTATAAATCACCAAATCATGTTACCACCTGGAGGAAAATATAACCATTTGAAAGTTAGGGAAGCATTAGCTCATTAGGTTATGATGCATGAACATCCATTTACTGTAGCAGAGGAGGATGGTTTTCTATTCCTAATGAAAACTGTGAATCTTGAATTTATTAAAATTGGGCGTAAAACTGTGAAGGAAGATTGCATGACAATCTTTGAAAGTGAAAAGAATAAAATAAAGGGGCTCCTTAAAAACATAGATAGAGTTAGTTTAACCACCGATCTTTGGAAGTCAGAAAATCAAAAAATTGAATACATGGTAATTATTGGGTATTTTGTTGATAAGGATAGGATCCTACAAAAATCAGTTCTTAGTTTTGTGCATGTGCTTCCTCCTCGACGTGGTATATCAAATCTCAGGTAGTGACTATCCTTCTTCTAATTGCATCAACTATAATTAGAAGTTATCGATGTTGATCACTGCCCTGAAGTTTAAAGATGCATTTCCAATGTACAAAGAAAAGGAGTCCAATTATGATTGCATGCCAGAACCTGAAGAATGAGATAAAGTAGAGAAAAGTTGCAAGTTATTGGTTATTTTTCATGCGGTAACAAATCTTATCTTAGGTAGTGACTATCCTTCTTCTAATTTATATCTCATTGAAGTCTATAGGATTAAAGAAGTTATCGATAACTCACTACTAGATGATGATTTCTCTATTCAGCAAATGGCTAAAAAAATATAAGATAAATTTGAAAAATATTGGGGAGAATGCAATTTGTTAATGGCGATAGCTTCTATTATGGATCCTAAACTAAAAATGGGTGTGGTTGAAATTTGTTATCCTCAAATTTACTCAGAAGTAGAAGCTAGGATAAATATATATAAAGCTAGGGATGCCTTGCAAGAGCTATTTGATGAGTATGTTACTTTACATAATGCAAATAATAAGGAGAATAGCTCTTTGAATGGAGAAGGTTCTATGAGGGATTCGAGTGTTACAAACTCCTCATTGTCATCTTTAAGTTCCAACTGGAGTGACATCTTAAAAAAGGTGAGAACGAAAGATAGTATGTCTGCATCCAAATCAGAGTTAGAAACATACTTAGATGAGCATGTACATATATGTGGTGAAGCAGAAAATTATCATTTTAGTGCTTTGAATTGGTGGAAAACGAATCAATTGAAGTATCGTGTCTTGTCAAGAATGACAGTTGATATTCTTGTTGTTCCTATTTCTACGGTGGCATCGGAGTCTACGTTTAGTGCTGGTGGGAGGGTAATTGATACGAATATAGCATCTTTAGATCAAAAACAGTTGAAGCATTGATATGTGGAGGGGATTGGATGCGAAAAGTCCATGGTATAAAGAAAAAGAAGGTAATGATTTATTTGAATTCAATGCAAAAAATTAGAGTTCATAAAATTTATTGATATTGTGTTAATTTGTATGACTACAGGTTGAAGATGAGATAAAAGAAGTGGAGATTATCATACCATAATGTTAATTGTAGGTATGATTATATTTTGGAGGAGAGCTTTGATCTTATTTCGTGTGTTTTTTCTCAAGTTTGATTATTTATTGATTTGTCATAGCTTTTTGTTAAGCCACACCATATAATAGTCTTTATGATATCCTACAATTTTTAAGGCTTTTACCATCTTCATATGATATTATCTTGTGTTCTCACTGAGTTGGTTTCAATTTTTAGGATCTGATTGAAAAAGAGCATTGTACGAGGGCCAAAATAGCAAACTATGCTAATCTGGAGTCTTAGAGAAACATTTTGTTATTCAATGAGCTTTTGGAAAGTTATAAAAACTTGTTTATGTATGAGTTAAGACCTTGATGTGTAGCAAATTTCACTTTTAAGTACTTCTTTGTTTCCTATGTAAGTGGTAATGTGATACTGACCTACTGGGTAAGCTGGTAACTTGATAATTGAAATATTGTTGTAGTTGTGTCAAGGATTTTAGACATGTTAAGAGTTTATGAAACTATATTTTTCTTGCTTTATTTTATAGGAATATTTTTCTAATTATGTGCTATGTTTTCTATTGTAGAAGATATTACTGTGTTTGTGAGGTTAGAGTATAAAAAAAACCTATATTGTATTTTGATTGGTAGAATATAAAAACTACGTTTTGTTTATTAAATATATTTATTTTTTTATGGTTTTTGAACTATTAGCAAATACATATCGAATATTTGATGAATAATTCAAAATCAAAATTGCCGAATAATGTTAAACGAATATTCGCAAATATTTTTCGAACATCAATATAAGTAAACGAATCGAATTCGAATTTGTATAAGTATTCGAGTCGAATTCGAATACGAACACGAATAGCACAAAATGAACCAAATTCGAATTTGAACCTTGCACTATTCATTCAAATTCGATTCGATTCCACCCCTACTTGTAATTCTCTCATTTGTTAGATAGCCAACTCCATCTCCGTCTTCATCTCAGCTCTAATTTCTTCACGTTACTTGGCTAGAGCTTCTTAAAGCATTTGAGCAAACTGATCAGGAGTGATTGTAAACACTTCTTTGGTTTGCCCTGTGCTAGACATTATATCATCAGAAGTGATCGCAGAACAAGTGTCTGAAAGTTCATCCTCCAAGGACATTCCTTTATGCATTCTCTTGTAATCTCTACGTCTGATGGTTCCTAACCGGAGTCAAGATATCTGTTGAGCAATTCTTGGATTGACTTTTCCTCCCGGGAAAAAGTTGGGATTTGATTCACTTGAATGCCGCTTGGATTTTCCTTTATCAGCCATGTTGATGGTGACTTCAGGGAATTCGTCATGTTGGACAACTAATATTCTTTTGCGGAAATGCCTCGGCTTAGACTTCAACATTTTGGTAAAAAGCCTCTGGAACACTGAGACTCTTTGCGGGATAACTTCTCGCTTGGAGTAGTCATATTCCGATAGCACTGCTCTAATAAATTGCTGACAGGAACAAGGAGAGCTTATTTCTCAGACAATCCTCTTTCGAGATTTGTTTATACCCCAGCTTGATAGTACAACTCATCGGTATGATTGCCGGAGAATCCTATCGTCTGTTAGTGTGACCTCCTAGGTATAACGATATCTTTTGACAAACATGTCTTCTTCTTGAAATGTAAAGTCTTGTTAGCATTCTAAGGAGTCGTACGTTTAGAACCACCCCTTTGCAGGTGTGGAGTCTTAACGGGCTTCTGAGTTTTGATATGAACCCCCAAGCGGGTGAAAATCGGGATTTTCCTAACTTGGGATTGCTTTGGGTTAGTGGGAGGACGCGTATGATCCCTGGTCTGAAGAGTCATTTGAATTTTGTTCACCGAACCCAAGCGTTCCTTGACCAGAGCTTTGCCTCGATCTTCATGCAAAGGACCAAGACAATCCACCATTGTGATTTTTAAGTTTGATAGGTCAGGAGTGATGCAAGGCTCCACTGACGATGTAGTAGATGAAGTTGCAGCAGACGGACGAGAAACATACATCTACGAAATTGAGGGAATAGCCTCGGGAACTTTGCTTTGGCTGAGAGATTGGTCAGTGTCTCGGACAAGGGTGCTTTGGCCGAGACACCGGCTAGTGTCTCGAACAAAGGTGCTTTGGCTGAGACAGTGGCCTGTGTCTCGGCTAAAGGGGGCACTCCCTGTCACCAGCGAATTTGATTTTCGCATAAGTTCAGACTTTGGGATCCAAACTTTGCGTGTTCTTAGTGATTCTTTGGCCACTGTTTCCCTCTTTCTAAGAGTGCAAGCTTGTGGGACACGTGCACGACATTTTTTGATGCGCTCTTCCCTCGTCAAATGAGTCCTCTTGACAAGAACCCACTCTTTGGTCAATGGCTTTGAGGACATGTCAGAAACTTGATTTTGACGTGATTTAGTTGCATGACGAATCCTAGAATCTAAGTTTACGTAGTATTGAATCCCATCGACCTGTTCTAAGGCCTTAGCGAGCTGACGAGCGAGACGTTGGCGTTGTCTCTGATGAGCCCTCTTCGTCAGAGTTGGCGAACTTCGTTCAAACGATTCCTTAATTAGGAAGGAATCGTCGTGAGCAGAGCTTCCGGCTTTGTGGGTCGTCGAGGTAATATTGTAAGGGGAGGCCTCGGTAACGATTAGGCGAGAGTCTTCATCTTAGGCCTTCTTTGGCATGTAAGCCTTCTTCAATGGTGAGATCCTCTTGCACTTGCGGGATAAGGAAGATATTAGAGAGGATGAGAAGAGATATTCATCAAACTTGGTTTGGTCGAACTTGTACTCGACCGTGGATTCAACCGGTATCTTGATCGGCTACGACACGACGATCTCGGTAGCGAGACCGTTAGCTCCCACTATGGTCGCCAGCGCATTTGCATCAAGAATAAGTTTTATTGTGGAATTTATTATAATTATTTATCGATTATAATAAATACAGAAGAGCAAGTTTCATGCTTTGTAAAACTACTCTTTACAATAAAAAATCAAATTATAATGCTCCTTAGAAACACACGCAGGAACGTTTATCATTCGTTACTTGCGTGAGATCTTTGCATGTGCTAGGGGTGTGTTAGCTCGTGGACTATCAGATCATAGATTCAGATTGAACCGTGAAGGTTATTTGGGAATTCTTGCTTCGTTTAGAAGTAAGAAAAGAAAGTGAATATCTTATCGATGTAAGATAAACACTCTTCTTAAGATCAAGTCGAAGCTTAGATCTTAAGGAATCATAAGAACTCTAAAAAAGGCTTGCACATGATGAAGACTCTCTCTCTTGCTTGGAATTACCAAATTGCTCAAATCTCTCAGCTTAATCTGCTCCAAAAATACTCAGTCCTCGTTAGTAATGGTCCTAGGGGGGTATTTATAGCCTTAGGAATAATAATTGAAGTCAGAAGTCGAAAAGAAGTCACGTCGGGGGACTCCCATTTCTGAGATATTTGTAACTACCTCGGAAATGCGGTTGGCTTTCCATTTCCGAGATAGTTACAACTGTCTCGAAAGCATGCTTCTTCTCAATCCTTTTATAACTGCTTTAAACACGTATTAATGCCATTATTTGATAGTTATTGATGTAATTTCCGCTTGTAATGTCTTCCCCACATTCACACACGATCTCTAATAGTTATGGAGCCATGTGGCATGCGTGAATCTTAAGAAAACAGTTATCTGTATCACCTTAGCTTCCGAGACAGTTGTAAGTGTCTCGGAAGCTATAGTCTTCCTTATAGCTTCCGAGACAGTTACAACTATCTCAGAAACTATGGATTCCCTCCATGCTTTCGAGACAGTTGTATGTGTCTTGGAAGCTATAAGCTTCCTCAAAGTTTCTGAGACGGTTGTAACTGTCTCGAAAACTATGAGTTCCTCTTATACTTCTGAGGCATTTTTTGCGTCTCGAACCTTGCGTGATGGCTCCTTGTGCATTCTTTAGTTAATCTTTAGCTTTGGATGATCCTCTACAACTCAGATGATAATGTTTATCATCTTCTATCTATCTTGAGCTACATATGATAATCTATAGGCAATTTTTGACACCTACAGGGTGAGATCTTTCAGAGACTCTTGTTAGGGTTTCAATTAGAGGTAAAAATCTCTTCTTTATCAGTTTGGATCTATTCTTCATTGTTCCGCATTGGTTTATTGATGCTTTGAGATAGATGGCGGAGAAAGAAGGAGTTGAGGTTAGGATTTTGGATTATTAAGAAGTGCCTTGACCTGCAATATTGAAGTCCTTTGAGCACATTGGTATGAGCAAAGAGACCGAGGTGGAGTTTGGTACTTCTATTCGACGATTGAGAGGTCTTCTAGGTGGTGTTCATTTAGGCATTTAGGGGCTTTCCAATGAGGCATCATTGGAAGCTAATCGATATTTGGTTTTCTATGATGGGGATTATACTAGGCATTTGTGGATTACAACCAAGTCCTATTGGTTTAAAATCCTAGTAGCCAACAACAGTTGGAGGAAGTATATTGGCAGAAAGAGAATTCGTTGTTCTGATTTTAGTAGGGGCTCCTTCTTGTATTTGTGCCAAACTCATAGTAGTTTGAGACACTTCATTGGAAAGAAAACATTGGGGCAACGAGATGAGATAATATTTTTGATTGGTCGTTCCTTTCTAGAGGATGATCAGCGTTTGATATCGAGCATTGGTTTTGGTGTTCAGGCTTCGACATATTTGGGTCATCTTATTCATAGGTTGCCGACTGCTGCGTTTAGAGATTTTGGATCTGGTAGAGCTGCTTCAGACTTTGGGTTACGCCAGATGTTTAGTTGCCCAATATTTGGTCACATCGATGATGTGAGATTTGATCCGATTACACATTTAGGATTCAGAAGCTCATTTGGTTATGAGTTGGAAGACTCTGATTTGGTTCTGAGCATGTATGTCACTTTTGACTCTCAGTAGGTGGAGAGTGTTGATCAGATCATTGAGATATCACAACGGGTGGAGGGTGATGCTATTCCATGTTGGGTGGAGATTACTCCACATATTCCAGATCATACTACATCGTTTTGGAATTCCAGCTTGTTCGCGTGGAAAACTGTTGCTTTCTTCATTAATGAGATAATTGTCATCTTGAGTTACAACTTTTCGAGTTACAAAAGATCCGGTCTTTTATAGATCCGGTTACAACTAAATCAAAGAAAATAAAGAAAAATTACAACTCTCCTCTGTGAACAAATCACGAGCTCCTGTTTTGCGGTCGCTCGCTTTGGTGGGTTCTTTGCCTGCGCCGGGGTTAATCCGTGGACCACCGCGCGATCTAGATCCGGTCGGATCTACACGATTATGCGGGTATTATTCCACGAAGGGAATAATAGCCGGGAGGGATTAATCCACCAAGGGAATAATCGCTCAGATCTCGAGATCTAAGACCAAGCTTAGATCTGGAGTGTAGTCTCGTGTAGATCTCAGATCTGTTCTTTCTTCCTCTCGAGATCCTGCCTTTTCTGACGTGGATGGTCGCCGAGGATCAGATCTGAATGGTGCAAGTCTTCTGGTCTTCAAGCTCCGAGTTCACTCTTCAATCCGGCAGAGTTTCGGCTCTTGAAAGTTCGACCTCCGAAAATGAACATCTCTAGGCCTATTTATAGGCTCTCAGGACAGTGGCTGCAAAAAGGGAATTGTCGGCCACCTCTGAGTTCACTCTTCAATCCGGCAGAGTTTCGGCTCTTGAAAGTTCGACCTCCGAAAATGAACATCTCTAGGCCTATTTATAGGCTCTCAGGACAGTGGCTGCAAAAAGAGAAATGTCGGCCACCTCTGGCCACTGTCGGCCACCTCGGGGTGGCCGGCACTGTGCCTAGCCACCTTGAGGTGGCTCGGCTCATGGCCGAGCCACCCCAAGGTGGCTCGGCCTTGGCCGAGCCACCCCGAGGTGGCTCGGCC
>NC_033797.1:93748833-93804360 GCF_001876935.1 Asparagus officinalis | reverse complement strand
ATTATCCTATATTATGTTAAAATTTAGAGGCCACTTATAATTTATAAATTTTTGGGGATATTCTTTGAAAAGTGTGGAGGGTTTTCCATAATTTTTCAAACATTCAACATAATTGTAGTAAAGTTTTTTAAGGAGCTATTTTGTAAAATTTTTATGGGGTTATTTGTAATTTATAAAACTTTTGTTTGATTAATAGAATTTTCAAAATTATGGATAGTTTTAATTTGATATTGATTCTCAGATAAAAAATATTAGAAGGGGGTTTTGATTATTAGAATTTTAGTAATTGTGGAATGTTTTAATTCGGTTAGGATTCTTAGGTGAAGATAGTACATATAAGGTGTTAACATGTTCTTTTTTGATAGGATAAATAGGCACATGTAATTTTCTAACACATGACATACTTTTACAACCTTTCTATTTGGCACGCAAGAAGGGCGCGCAGCCCATCTCGCGTGCCACAAATAGGGGGGTGGGACCCACATCTGGCTGTGGGTCCCACCCCCTGTCGTCCACCCATCTTGCGTGCCAAATGATATTTTTGATACTTTTATGCCTTTAATAGTAGTTCACCAATTTATATATAAAAGAGGATATGATTATGATATTTATTAATTATGGATAGTTATAATTTGATTAGGATTATTTAATATTTAATTATTAAAATTTCTAATAATGGATAATTTGAATTTGATGAGAATTCTTAATTCTCTTAAAATATGATTTGGTGGCTATATGTCATCCTATAGGATATAAGTACACTTGTCTACTTTTTGATACGACACACGTCACACATTAAGATGACACGTATCAACTATTTTGTGTCTTTAGGAGAACCACCAATTTTTCATCAATTACTTTTTATAAAAGGTAGAACCTAAAATAAATAGTAAACAGAATATTATATTACATTATAATGACTTTTTTCCAATAATTCTAATAAATCTAGAAATTACAAAATCAAAGTTCCTTAGCTGTTAAAGCCAGCTACAGTGCCCCATTTAAGCGGTTAAATTCAAACATCAAATAGTAAAATAATGTTTCCCCCCAGCTGACTTCTCCTATGTATTTGAACTTCCCTCCAAACCGAATTTCCCCCTCAGATGGAGAAACTTCTATATTTAACATTCATAAATGACTCAAACAAAAAATTTCTCTCCCTAGCTCAGGTAATTCCACAACTTATTACATTCATGTTTTTTGCTTTAAATAATCCCAGAAATCATATTAACTTAGCATGTTCATCTTTGCTCCTTTCAATAGCATGTTACCTGCTTTCAAAGGCTATATATATACATCAATATCAATGTCCTCAACTGAAATTCTAAAACATGATCATTTCACTAACCTGCACACAAGAAATTACTGTAGCAACCTCTCGAACAGGTTCAGCGTGCCAACCGACACAACCAAAAAAGAAACGAAAAAAAATCAAATCTTTCAAGAGTTTTCGCAGAAGAAATCATCAACAAGCTTTTTGAAAATCACGAATTTAAATAGATATTACCTACAATTGACGACACATACCGCCTCCTTCTCCGCAGCCAATAGTGGCAAGTAGTTTGTCATGTAGGAGATGACCCGATTAACATATTACATATCCAAGTAGTTTGTCATGTAGGAGATGACATTGTTAAGAAATTACATATCCAAGTAGTTTGTCATATTTCCGTTTGCATAGCCAACCAAGTTAACCATGTCACTGTCCTGTAAACCATAGGTAATGGATAATTACATAGACAACAAAGTTAATCATGTCACTATCCTGCAAACCAAAAGTCTTTGATATTTCTGCATTTCATTCTCTATTTGGTCCGCCTCATGAAAAATGAGAGGCCTCTTGATTCAAAGTAACTACGAATTCAGTCAATAGCATAGCTCTTTCTTTCCTGGGTCTCCTTTTGAAGGAAAGGCCTTTTTTTCCTTCATTCAAATGGTTCTCAAAAACCCGGAATACATCTTATTACAATTTTAATTCCTTTTCTTTTTTTGCGTTATAGTATTCTAGCGAAGTCTAATAATGCAATTTCATTCACTGCTTCTCCCTAATTTTTGTACTCTCTCCCTTGTATAGTGGCGATTTCCCATACAAATATGATATATCCCTTAGCTATTTTGATGGTTCTCCCCCTGATGCCATATATACATCCCTTGTTTGATAGGAGGATTTCCTTACTTTCTTTTAAAAATTGAAGTTCATCGCGGTGCTTTCTCTCCCGTACGGGAGAGATTTAAACATTAGTAACTTATTCAATCCGATCGGGAATAGGATAAAAAATGGAATAGGAAGAAAAGTCCCTCTCTGACAATAGGACTTGAAGGCTTAGCTCTGCGAGCCTACCACTATGCTCCTTTGTTACCTAATTAATGGTTGTCCATGTACCAGTAGAAGATTCATGGGGAACTCCGGGTTGAGGAGTTACTCGGAATGCTGCCCACTAATAAACCATTTGAATACCAGGAAAGATCAGATGCGCTGAATCGCAATTAGTTAAAGATCCGCTCACGAAGCCACAAATAATGATATTGTAAGAGCATGGGCGCACTGTTCACTTCTATATCCGTTGTACTATAAATGCGAAGGACTGACGACCGGAAAAGGAAAGCGACAGACACCTCCGAGAAAGAAAGCGCTTGATTCCTAAATAGGCATAAGGGAGCTTGGCCCTCGAGTACAAAGGCATAAGGGAGCTTGACTGCAAGACCCACCCGTCGAGTAGGGACGAAGGTCTTTTTGGCTTCACAATTCCATTATCCTTTCTCTATGCAACCTAGGGCTTTCACTCACCCTAACGGAGTCGAACCTTCACTGCCTTTCCTCGGCTCACTTCCCTTAGAGTGTGAGGAGCTACCGTCTGTACTGTAATAGCAGAAGTCCTTGACGAGTTCAAAGATGTTATGCCACCGGACGTCAATATCAAGAATGGGGATATATTCGGCTTGCATCTAACACTATTGGATGAAAATTTAAGCAACAATATATTTAGTTTTACATGTTGATTACTCTTCGTACGTCAATTTGATCGAACAATAATACATCTTTAAATTGCATAGGACAATCACTGTCAAGGGACAATCTAACATACTGAGATGTCAAGATTCAGTTCATTGCTTGAGGAAGGAAAGATACATGTGATATCAAAGTTCAGAGTACTTATTGCATTTGGCAATTACCAAACAACGGAGAGCAAAATACTCATATGTTTCTGCAGACAAACAGTGGTTAGAGTTCTCTAAGTAGACGATGACAGCATTGCAAAATATAAATTTGACTTTGTTCCTTTCAATGAACTATACTTACATAAAGATAAGAATACTTATCTAAGAGGTGGTAATTAGTTGTCTTATTTGTTTTACAATTTATAATACATGAACATGAACATGAATACTAAGTTATTATGAATATACTACAATAGACATTGCAAGCATTGTGAAGGAAGTCTATCTAACAGGCGAGTCAACAAATTCTGGGAAAATATCCACACGTAGATCTATTAAACTAATAGATGAAGAGTAAGATTGTATTGTTATAACTTAATGACAAGTTCAATGACATTTTAATAGATTAATATGAATCATTTGTTTACAGGCATAATGAGTGTATGGTCACATTATAGAATAAACTAGCTATCGACTTTGACTCCAGCTTTAAAGATTATGATACAAACAATGTTGTTATCGTGGTGACTAGTGTTTTAGTAAAAAACTTCAAAGGTATAATTTAATCGACGTGCTTTGCATTTTTAATATTCAAAAATATAAATATTTATTAACCTTTATATGCATGTATTGATACATAGGTAACAAAATGGTTTCATCAACGACAGCAGCAAAAGTGTACTTTAATATTAAGGAAGCCAAAGTTCAAAAATTACTACAAGGGTAAGAAGGTTACATAATACATTATTGAAATTTTGTGAAACATAACTTCAAATTAATGAATTTGGAACTATTTATACTACTGATAGTAACTTTTTCATTATACATGTAGGAATACTAACAATGAGAACAACTTACAGTTAGTGACTTCATCTATGAATTTCTCCGATACTCAACCAGATTCAATAAAGGTTACAGAAACAACACTTTATGAAGTTTTATATTTCGATGCTCCAGGAACTTCACAGGTAATACAAATCTATTAATTTATTCAAATTATTATAAATATATCATTGTTGAGTACATGAAAATAGATTGGTCGTAAAAGCTACATGTTGAAACCAACTGCTAACAATTACAGCTAAACAAGCTCAAAACCATCCCAAAAATCTATGGATACTTACTAGGGCTCAGGATATAAATACATTGTTCATAAAAGATCGCATCTCCTATAAAAGTATGATGATGATGCAATGTAAGCTGCTATTATGAGGGATTACCTCACCTAAACATTGTATTATTAATATAGGTTGCATTCCACAAATAATTGCCTTGCCTAAGTATTGATATTACATTGTAATAGCAATGTATGCTACTAATATTAGGGATTATCTCACCTAAACATTCTATTAGCAATGTAGGTTGCATTCCACAAAAAATTGCCTTGCCTAAGCATGGATATTACATTGTAATAGCAATGGAGGCTGCTATTATTAGGGATTACCTCACCTAAACATTGTAATCTCAATGTAGGTTGCATTCCACACAAATTTGCCTCGCTTAAGCATTACATAATTAATAATACATAATTAATACAGGATGCATTCTCAAATTATTATCATCATCATTGCCCACCTAATAAAACATAAAGCAAAAGAACTCAAACCAGATTTGATTAGCAAACAAAGCCTTTTGTCATTAAGCTCAAACCGAGCATTATATTATAGTAGGAACTGAAAACAAACAACCAATACCTCAATGTAAGCACAAATAAGGAACAATAACAATTAGCAACAAGAATCACTAAAGGCTTCTCAACCAATGACTATATAAAGTTTTATATTTCGCTGCTACAGGAAATTCAAAAGGTAATACAAATGTATCAATTTATTCAAATTCTAACTGCATATTTGCTAATTACATGCTAACACCAGCTCTTTCAGTTATAGGAGTACATTTTCATATGCAATGTGCAAATCCTTGGAGTTGTGAAGGAGCTGAAATGGCGTTATGTTGGATGTCTAAATTGTGCAAAAAAAACACCATCAACTTTGGGGAAAGTCTGGTGCAGGTCATGTAATAAGGAAGTAATGGCATAAATGAGGTACACATTCAGTGTTACATTTCCTATTCATATTTAAAAAGCACAGGATAATTTATTTAAAATTATTTCCATGGTAATAACTATGTAAATGTAAATCAGGTACAAAGTTACAATAGAAGTGAAAGATCATTCCGCAATTAAAACATTTGTACTCTTCAACAAAGAAGCTGAATATTTGATCAAGATTGCTTCTTATGATCTAAAAAATAGTAAAAAAGGTACTTAATTTATGCATGTAAGTTAACATTGATATATTACAAATATCAGTGAACGTATGTAAAAGGATTCTTTACGTGCTTTTGATATTATAATATGTATAATTAGAAAGACAGCAAAGGTTCAGGTCAGGTCAACAAGATATAATTATGCAGAGGGTAGCGAGGGATTTATAATTTTAAAAATTATTGATGAACCTCATGAAAACAAGCAACATGAAGACAACAACACAAGCTAGGACACTGTAAGATTTATAACCTATTCTTTAAATATTAATAGACATTAATAACATAAATGATTTTTATTGATTATTTCATTGTATGGTTATAGGCTTCACAAGAATCAACAATTATAAATCTTACTGATGAGATTCCTCCAACAAAACCATTCCATAGTCAAACATAACGCCCATATTTCACTCCAATATCAAAATCAATAGTTACTCCAAAAATTAAGAAAAAATTTAAAAGTAGCCCGTTGAAGTTTAGCAACTTCAATGACATGCCAACCAACAATGTTCAGGAAACAATCAAAGCACCAAAAGAAGAAGGTAAATTACAAATTTATTTTACATTTTTGTAAATAAAAGTTGATAAAACCCATAATTAGCTATGTACAATAATTGTTTACTGCATAATGTAAAAAGAGGAAGATTGGAAGGCAAAGTTCAAAGCGAAAAATTGCTAAAGCTAGAGAATGATTTGTCTGTTACATAGTATTTTGTATTGTATACATGAAGACCCTTTTTGAGAGCCTAAGCACTAAATCAGGATTGTCCAACAAAGGCAAAGGACAAGAGAAAGACATTTGAAAACAAATATGGCAACTTCAACTCAGATTTTAATATTCACAGATATCAATAAAATCGTTATGCATGTCTGAATATATTAAGTCTTTGTAATTTGAATAGCTATGAAACAATGTTAAGCAAGTATGTCATGTTTAATTCTTATTTAACATATATAATGTTATATTTTGATTATGGTTGTAGTTATATTTTTTCCAAGAACGTAAAACTATATACTCTTATGTGCTCATCTTCCTAATGAATGAATTCAATAATAGATAGATCAACTGAGAAATTAATTAAATAAGTAAGTCTCAAACATGCATAACAGGTTCTTTTATGAGAAATGAAGAATATATGCATTTTGTCTTGCCATTTAATTCAATTATGGAAATCAGAACTCTAAAGTACCGCAACAATTTAGTACAAATGTTAGAGAATCAATTACTTACAAAGAGATGAACAAATGGCCAAAAAAATGACAAATATCTAGAAGGAAGGATCTGATAACTGATGGCTCAAGATATTATTAATGAAATACTCAACCCAAGAAAAATAATACGCTAATGATTTCTAGTTTACTTTGCCTTCAAATTCATCGGCATATAACTATACAGTCTCATATACGTATGACGAGTGATGCTAATGAATAAATTCAATAATAGAGAAATGAACAACTTATGAAGATATTAACATGCAATAGAAATGTTAAACAAATGATCGACAAAGGAAAATTGAAATTGTACATGTAATTATTCTAGGCATAAGCAAAGGCAAACAAATTCAGCTACTTACAAATAAATGAACAAGTGCAAAATAAATTTGGTTAACAATTATTACCAGTCTTAATATTTTGAGACAACTCTCTATCAGTCTTAATCACCTATTACACATTCACCGTTATAATACTAATCACATCAATTATCTTTGACAATCAATTTGAAATTCAAAAAGCAATATTGTACCGAAAATATATATTTCCCACCAAATTCACAATTGTTCCCTCCAAGTCCACATAAAAATACACTTTGTTCTTACTTCACTCAAAACACAACTGTTTGGGTGGAAAATCGATTTTTTTCATTATATAACTTATTATAACTTCAGTCGTTACAATAAGTTCAAAAAAAGATCGGTCATTTTATAAGACCTTTACACAAATGAAATTAAAATTATAATCTCCTTCAAACAAACGCAATGGGTGTTTATTACCTGCTGCTTGCGTAGGATCTTAGCCTGTGACGGGGACGTTGATGTTCGTGAACCACCAAACGATCAGATTAGATCCGGAGCTTCGTCGATTCACGAAGGAATCAAGAAGCCAAAGCAATTATCTCGGCAACGGCGAGATAATCACTCTTCTCGAGATCACCGCAACGGGGTGATCTCAAAGAAAAGAACCAGGCTGTAGATCTATCAAACTCTCTTTCTTTATGCCAAATAATTCGCTAAAGTCTCCTCCTCCTCTATAAAATTCATACTCCTTCAGTCTTCAATTCAGCAGGGCTTCGCTGACGCTTGTGAATTCCAGATCTCCCTAAAAATGAAGACCCTAGGGCTGTATTTATAGGCTTAGGGACCCCTATTTTCATATAAGAATGATCGATTTGATCTTATCTTCATTTGTAATCACTTAACCATGCTCATGGATGATATCAAATCAGTTAAAATAAATCTAGGCGGTAAACGGTCGAAAAACAGCTTTAAACTGCCAAAATCTTATTTTCGGGTCTGCGGACACCCGTGGGTGTCTCAGCCTGGCCGAGACACTCGTGGGTGTCTCAGCCTGGCCGAGACACTCATGGGTGTCTTAGTCAAGCTGAGACACTAACACCTTGGGGTGTCTCGGCCTGGCAGAGATACCAAGAGGTGTCTCGCCGAGGCCCGGAACGTAGTTCTGCGTGTCTTGTCCGTTTCAGCCGTATCTTCGTCATCCGAACTCAGAATCGTGCGATTCAAGATGCATAAGAAAGCTGTCGAGAAGATCTACAAGCTCCTATAATTGAATCATATGTAGAGTGGACGGGACACAAGGGGTGTTTCGTCTTTTGTAAGTGACGCGGAGCTCCCGATTAGTTTGTGTTTCTGTTATTCCGAAGTTCTGTTAGTTCGCATGGTCCGTTGACTCACTTCATGCATTTGTCAATATCGATTAAGATTTTGTGACTTGAATAGTAATGTTCATCATCTTCTCTGTGCCTTGAGCTGCGTGTGAGGGCCTGTAGGTAATTTTAGACGCCTACAGATACCCCCTCCAAAGTGTTTCAGCCTCATTCTTTTATAGAGGAGGCTAGAATACTTTGGATGTGATCGGTCTAACCTTCAGTAAGTATAAAAGGACCTGTAGTTAGATTTGATTCTTGACTCCTTTAATTTCCAGTCTATTTGATATTTTGACGAATAGCTAAAGTTCTCCCGGTGCTGTGTTTATTATCTGTCCGTCGTCGAAGTCTTGAATCAAAACTGGTGAGTTGATTTTGGCTCGTGCTATCGAGTTGACTTTGAACTGACTACCTCCGCCACAATATATTGGCTTAGGGCTACGCATTGAATGGTGTTGATTTGGATCGTCCAACATTAACTTTTCGTCACAACGCGTTGACCTACGTTGACCTAGGGTTACGCATTAACCGGCCTTGATCTAGAGTTACACGTTGACTGGCGTTGACCTAAGGTTTCGAATTGCCCAGCGTTGACTTTTCATTACAACGCGTTAACTGGTATTAACCTAGGGTTACGCATTGACCGGCGTTAACCTAAGGTTTCGGATCACTCGGTGTTAACTTTTCATTACAACGCGTTGATTAGTATTGACCTAGGGTTACGCGTTGAACGACTTTGACCTAGGGTTTCGGATCGCTTGCTGTTAACATAGTTTATACTCGTATGTTTGCTGGAGTATACATAGTTTAAGCTCTTAAGATATTGGAGCATAGCGGTTCCAACAGTTGGGGCTGCAGGACTAACTGATAAAGCTGATTCGTCTACAGATATGGATCTTATCCCGAAGTTGTTGGATGCTCGAGTCACGAGACCAACTAATGGGGCTGATGTGTCAATGACTCTTATATTCATAGGATTTTTAGCAAACCCTCAGCCATCATTGGGTTTGATGAGCCTTTACCGACTACCGTTTGAGTCGGGCTAGCATGTGAATTGTTTAAGTCCGTTCCGGATGAGCCTTTACCGACTACCGTTTGAGTCGGGCTAGCATGTGAATTGTTTAAGTCCGTTCCGCATGTGATGTTGTGCTAAAAGAGTTAACTTTTGAGTCGGGCTAGCATGTGAATTGTTTAAGTCCGTTCCGCATGTGATGTTGTGCTAAAAGAGTTAACTTTTTTAGTACTACGATATTGAATACGTAGACTTCGTCTTTCTCACGGGAGTAGACCACCCGGCCGCATGTATCAGATGCAGACTCAGGACTTTTGGTAAATCCTCAGCCATCAACGGATTTGACGTTCCTTTACCGATTACCGTTTGAATTGGACTTGCATGCGGATTGTTTAAGTTCGTTCCACATGTAATGTTGTGCTAAAAAAATTAACTCTTTTAGTGCTACGATATTAAATATGTAGACTTCATCTTTCTCATGGGAATAGACTACCCGGCAATGCGTGTTAGGCGTTGACTTATCCCTTCTTAAGATTCGGGATAAAAGTCCCCAGACTCACATTCTGGTGTTTTTTTCACTCGGCGAAAGACTAAACCGGCAACATGTGTTAGGCGTTGACTTTTCTCTATTTAGGAGTCGAGATAAAGTTCCTCATGCGTGTAAGGTATGGATTATGGTGTTATTAATAACAACCTGCCACAATGTCGAATATGTGGGCTTTTGTCCTTTTTTACGGTCAAGGGCTAACCGGCAACGCGTGTTAGGCACTGACTTATCCCTACTTAGGCTTCGGGATAAAATTCCCCAGATTTGGATTCTGGTGTCTTCTTTAATCGGTAAAAGACTAAACTGGTAACGCGTGTTAGGCGTTGGTTTATCCCTACTTAGGATTTGGGATAAAATTCCCCACGCGTGTAAGGCACGAATTACGGTGTTATTAATAACAACCTACCATAATATCGAATATGTGGGCTTTTGTTCTTTTTATGATCAAGAACTAACCGGTAACGCGTGTTAGACACTGACTTATCACTACTTAGGCTTCAGGATAAAATGCTCCAGATTGGTATTCTGGTGTCTTCTTCAATTGGTAAAAGACTAAACCGGCAAAGCGTGTTAGGTGTTGACTTATCCCTACTTAGGATTCGGGATAAAATTCCACATACGTGTGAGGCACGGATTATGGTGTTTTTAATAACAACCTGTCACAATATCGAATATATGGGCTTTTGTCCTTTTCAAGGTCAAGGGCTAACCGGCAACGCGTGTTAGGCGCTGACTTATCTCTACTTAGGCTTCGGGATAAAATTCCCCAGATTTGAATTCTGGTGTCTTCTTCAATTAGTGAAAGACTAAATAAGTGACGCGTGTTAGGCGTTGGCTTATCCCTGCTTAGGATTCGAGATAAAATTCTCTGTGCGTGTAAGGCACGAATTACTGTGTTATTAATAACAACCTACCACAATGTCGAATATGTAGGCTTTTGTTCTTTTTACGGTCAAGAACTAACCGGCAATGCGTGTTAGACACCGACTTATCCCTACATAGGCTTCGGGATAAAATGCCCCAGATTGTTATTATGGTGTCTTCTTCAATCGATAAAAGACTAAACTGGCAATGCGTATTAGGCGTTGACTTATCCCTACTTAGGATTCGGGATAAAATTCCCCGTATGTATGAGGCACGGATTATGGTGTTATTAATAACAACCTGCCACAATGTCGAATATATGGGCTTTTGTCCTTTTTACGGTTAAAGACTAACAAGCAACGCGTGTTAGGCGTTGACTTACCCCTACTTAGGCTTCGGGATAAAATTCCCTGCGCGTGTTAAGTACGGATTATGAGAGTTAAAAAGGTGGTGTCTTCTCTTGGGGCAAAGACAAACCCGATACTGGAAAGGAAGAATTTTATATTCTATTTGCAATTGCAAAGGAGACTCAAAGTGGGATTTCCACCTCGAGAATCTGAAGAGTGAAACTAAGAGTGGGATCTACACTCCGAGAATCGAAAATATTCGGATAATCCTAACTGTCAGAATGTTTTATTACCAAACTAAAGATAAATTTCTCGTTTATCGAGAGTGAATTGTGATTATGGCCCTAACTGTAGGAAGGTTTGACCAAGCGGGAGTTTGAGGTGACTCTAACTGTAGGAAGGTTTGATCACTCGATTTAAAAGTGGACCTCTTATTCATGGAAGGAATCGAGAGGGAATTTTGGTTTTGTCCCTAACTGTAGGAAGGTTTGACCGAGTGGGTGGTTTAAGATGATCCTAACTGTAGGAAGGTTTGATCGCTCGATTTGTGGACCTCTTGTTCATTGGAGGAATCGATAGGGGATTTTGGTTGTGGCCCGAACTATAGGAATGTTTGACCAAGTGAACAGTAAGAGTGGGAGTACAAATTATAGTAGGAGTGTTGATTTGTACAAATCACTCAAAGGGGGTTCCTGGTGTTAAGTGGCAAATACATAACACGGAGGGGTTTGATAATCGTCAATGATCAGGAGATTAAAATTCTGAATACTATGTCCGGACTCTAACAATGAGAATGTTGAGTGCACAGATGTAGCGGGAGTTTGTGTGGGATCTAACAATGAGAATGTTGAGTGCACAGATGTAGCGGGAGTTTGTGTGGGAGTTTCTTATTCATCACCTTTTTATAGTGACTGGGTTATCCCTAAAAATACACTATGTAGAATTCTTTCGGGAACTTCCTGTTACATGAATTACTCACCCCTAGCTTTTTTACAAAACTGGGTCTACTATTAAACTCAGTTGGATGACCGGGTTATCCTTAAGAATATTATGTATAAAATTCTCCAGGAACTTCTCGTTGAAGGTAGGAAACAGTTTAGACTCATATACCTATTGGAGTACCGGGGAGCAGTTTAACCTCATATACCGGTTCGAGGATTGAGAAGCAGTTTATACTCGTATACTCTTCGGAGTGTTCGTTCGACTTAATTGAGCATTATGACGCTGGCTTCAACCAAGGTTTGGATGCTATTTTTGAGAGCGAAGCAAGCCTTGGTAGGATGAAGGATCCTCATGTGGTATGCATAGTACTTCGGATCTACAGTATTGTCAGCTTCCTCCTGATCTGCGATAGGTGGTAGCTTGATCTTGTTATTTTTAAGAAGGGACTCGAAAATAGCTGGAACATCTTCGTCCTTGAAGGAGTACTCATTTTGGAGTCTTAGATCCGAAGTATTTTGCTGTCTTCGGGGTTGTTGTTGCGACATCTGATTAACGTCAACAACTACTATAGGTGCCTTGCCCTTACCACGGGAGGCAAAGTTCGAATTCGGAGGATTAGCCGTCGGTTGGCTCCTCTCCGCCTTCTTCCTTCGAAGGAAGCGTTCGGCCTGCTCTCCACACACTTTTAACTCTTTCTAGGTGTTGGATGGTGCTACTCCCATAACTTCCAACACGTCCAAAGAGAGGTTGTTGTGGCATGTTTGGAGGATGAAGTCCTCTGTGATCAAATCTCGACAGTTCATCACCTTATTCCAGAAGCGCTTGACGAAGTCGTAGACCGTTTCCCCGTCCTCCTATTTCTCCTTGAAGAGTGTCCTGATGGATATCTCGGTGTCTTCATCAAAGAAGTTGCCGAGGAACGAGCTCTCCATATCGTCCCAGCTGTTGATGTTTTCCAGCTTGAGACGGCGGTACCAATCGAAAGCAGGCCCGCGGAGGGTGCCAACGAATGACCGAACCATCAAGACTTTGTTGCCAAAAATCATGCCCAAGTGGGATTTGAAATAGATCAAATGTTGAGTGGGCGAGCCCTTCCCGTCGAACGGCGTGAAGTTGATTAGGTTGAAATTACCGGATACGGGATTGAACCCCACTCTCTTAGGTAAGGACACGGAATCCTGGTCTTCTTCACCTCTCGAGCAGACATTAGAGCGTCGATTTTGCTCTCGGGATCCTTCATCTTTTCATCCTCATCTATATCCTATTTTGAACAATTTCTAAGAGGAATAATACGACCACCCCCAGCATTATCATCTTCGGTGGGACCACCTCTAGTATTATTGTCTTCAGTGGGGCCACCCCCAGCGTTTTGGTCAACAGGAGGGTTCTCAGCATTGATACGTTCATCCACATCTGAATTGCTACCTGCTTGGTTAGCAAGGTTGCGATGGCTGGATTCACCGAATTGATTGGACAGAGCCCGAATTTGTTGGTCATGCTCTTCCTTCATCCATATCATGGTCATTTCTAATTCGAACTTAAAGTTCTCGTTTTGCCTAGCCAAAGCGTCCTCGATGATTTTGGTCATTTGTTTAGCATTGATCATGAACGCCTCATGAGATCGTCCTATGCTGGACACCGTATTGTCAGAAGCGACGGCAGAGTTCGTATCTGATGCTTCATCATCTAAGGATAATCCGCTATTCATTCTCTGATAGTCCCTATGCCTAGTAGTTTTTGTACACAACCGAGTTATATGTTGGGATACGTCCGAAATATGACGGTGACTAAAACTTCGCGTTGACTTCCCTTTATCGACCATATTGATGGTGACCTCTGAGAGTTCGTCATCTTACGCAACTGATCTTTTTCTATAGAAACGCCTTGGCTTGGACTTGGATGTTCTGGTGGAGATTTTTCAAATACCGAGACCCTCTGTGGAGCGGTCTTGGGGCAGCTACACGTTGATAATACTATCTTAATAAGTTTGGTACACGGACAGTGAAAGTCCGCTTCTCGGGTACTTCTCTTTCGAGATTTATTAGTACCCCTAGCCCGATAGTACAACTCATCGATGTTGTGGTCAGAGTAACCTATCGGCTGTTGGTTTGATTCCTCAAGTGGAACATTATTATTTGTTCAGCACGTCTTCTTCTGAATAGGTAGTGCTTTATTGGCTTTAGCAGGAGTCACACGTTTGGAATCACACCCGTGTGAGGGTGAAATTTTAACGGGCTCCTGGTTTTGTGTAGGCACCCCCCCCCATGGGTAATTATGGGAATTAACTTGTTAGGAGGTCGCGTACGACCCCCAGTCCAGATGGTTGCTCGGGGTTCCTTCAACGATCCTAATCGTTCCTTAACAGGCGCTTTACCTTGATCTTCGTGTTAAGGACCCAGGCCATCCTTCAATGCAATTCCAAATTTGGAGAGATCCACGCTGTCGTTAGGCTTCACCGAAGGTGTGGGAGCAATAGGAGCGGGCAATTCCAAATTTGGAGAGATCCACGCTGTCGTTAGGCTTCACCGAAGGTGTGGGAGCAATAGGAGCGGGATCCGAAGTTGACGAAGGCTGGGGAGCAAGTGGGAGCAATAGGAGCGGGATCCGAAGTTGACGAAGGCTGGGGAGCAACGTTGCTTGCTTTGGCCTTAGACGTTGATTTGGCCTTTGGCGTCCAAATTTGTTTGGATCTCGGTGATCTCTTAACCGCCTCTTCCTTTTGCACTTCTTGTGCTTTTCGCACAAGGATCTAGGCATGCATAAGAAATGCACGATGCTTTTGAATGCGCTTCTCAAGAGTGGAACGGTTCCGTTTGACACGAACGCATTCATTAGTAGGTGGTTGGGAGGAGGTTCGTGAAGCTTGCTGTGGAGATGGCTTAGCCACTTGGTGCTTTCTAAACTCTAGATCCGCTTGGTAACGGAGTTCGTCCACCTGATCCAAAGCCTTGGCGAATTAGCATGCTAGGCATTGCCTTTGACGTGCTCTCCATGATAGAGTTGGCGCGTCTTCAGCAGTTAACTCCTTGATCATGGAGGAGTTCAGATCTGCAGATCTGGTTTAATTGGACGCCGTCGGATCATTGTGAGGTGCGGCTACAACAACGGTAGCAGGGAATTCGCCTTCTTGAGTCTTTAGATCTGAAGACTAGCGGATATTTCGGGCGAAGGAGACCCTCCTGCGCTTATGAGGAGAGGCGGATCTGGAGGAGGAGGAGGATACGTACTCCTTGAACTTCTGTTGGTCAAACACATATTCGACCTCTTCAGCCACGAGGATCTTGATCGTCGGCTGCGGCACGACAGCCTCGGTGACGAGACTGTTGACTCCCACTGTGGTCGTCAGCTTGTTTGGGTGGGAAATTGATTTCTTTATTGTATAACTTATTACAACTTTAGTCGTTACAACAAGTTTAAAAAAAGATCAGTCTTTTTATAAGACCTTTACACAATAAAATTAAAATTACAATCTCCTTCAAACAAATGCAACGGGTGTTTATTGCCCGCTGCTTACGTGGGATATTAGCCTATGACGGGGCGTTGATGTCCGTGGATCACCAAACGATCAGATCAGATCCGGAGCTTCGTCGATTCGCAAAGGAATCAAGAAGCTGAAGCAATTATCTCAGCAACGACGAGATAATCACTCCTCTCAAGATCACCGCAATGGGGCGATCTCAATGAAAAGAACCGGGCTGCAGATCTATCGAACTCTCTTTCTTTATGCCGAAGAATTCACTAAAGTCTCCTCCTCCTCTCTGAAATTCATGCTCCTTCAGTCTTCAATTCAGCAGGGCTTCATCGACGCTCGTGAATTCTAGATCTCCCTAAAAATGAAAGTCCTGGGGCTATATTTATAGGTTTAGGGACCCCTGTTTTTGGATAAGAACGATCGATTCGATCTTATCTTTAGTTGTAAATACTTAACCATGTTCATAGATGATATCAGATCAGTTGAAACAAATCCAGGCGATTAACGGTCGAAAAACGGCTTTAAATTGCTAATTTTTGGGTCTGCGGACACCTGTGGGTGTCTTGGCCTGGCCGAGACACTCGTGGGTGTCTCGGCTTTGCCGAGACACCAAGGAGTGTCTCCGCGTGGCCGAGACACCAAGGAGTGTCTCCGCGTGGCCGAGACACCATGGAGTATCTCGACCTGGCTGAGACACCTAAATAACAAGGTAATTGAATCTGTAAATAACAAGGCAGGTGGACTATACATTTTCTATGGACATGGAGGAACTGGGAAAACTTATGTTTGGAAATCCATAATAACAAAACTAAGATCTGAAGGAAAAAATTATTTTTGTTGTTGCATCATCTGTCATAGCATATGTGTCATAGCATATGTGTTATTACCTAAAGGAAGAACGGCCCATTCAAGGTTTCAAATTCCAATTTTATTAAAAGAATATTCAACATGCGGAATCAAACCAGGAACTCCTGAAGCTAATTTGATAAAGAATTCAAGTTTAATTATATGGGATGAGACACCAATGGTTCACAGTCATGCTTTTGAAGCGGTAGATAGTACATTACGAGACATTTTGGTAAGCCAAGATGAGTTGGCTCAAAGCAAACCATTTGGAGGGCTAACAGTGGTTCTAGGTGGAGATTTTAGGCAAATATTACCAGTATTGCCAAGAGGTAACAAGCACAGCATATTGAATGCATCAATTAGCAGTTCTTAATTATGGAATGAATGCAAATTATTTGCTTTGACACAAAACATGAGGCTACGAAAAATACAATCTGAAGACAACAGCATGACAATAGATGATTTCTGCAGATGGGTGCTTAATCTTGGAAATGGTGACTTGCAATCAATAGAAAATACATCTAATACTGATGAGCCATTAATTAAGATACCAAAAGAATTCATTATTCATTCAACTGGAAAGCCAATGGATGATATTATATCCCAGACTTATCCAAATCTCATAGAAAACTTTTCTAATGCAGACTATTTACAAGAGAGAGCAATCTTAACTCAACGGAATGAAAATGTAGATATTATAAATTAAATCATTCAAGAAAAAATACAAGGTGAAGAAGTAACTTATTTAAGCTCAGATTCCATTTGTGCGACTTCTCCAAATCTGCAGAAAAATGAAGCAAGCTACCCGATAAAATTCCTCAATTTATTAACATTTCCTGGAATGCGAAATCATGAAATAAAACTAAAAGTTAGGACTCCAATCATGTTGTTGCATAACCTAAGTCTAACAGAAGGTCTTTGTAATGGCACGAGGATGATAGTAACATAATTGCTGAAATAGATTATAGAAGCAAGAATAATCAGTGGGTCTAATATAGGAACAAAGCACTTCATTCCAAGATGTGTCTTGACAAACACAGATTCAAAATGACCATTCCACATGAAGAGAAGGCAATTTCCAATCAGACCATCATTTGCAATGATAATAAATAAAAACCAAGGACATACATTAAATTTTGTAGGATTATACATTCCAAAGCCATGTTTTACACATGGCCAGTTATATGTTACTGTCTCCAAAGTTACTTCACCGAAAGGGCCTAAGATTTTGATAGAGAACGAGCAAGAACAAAGCGAAAACTTTACAAATAATATTTTTTACAAAGAAATTTTTAACAACTTACAAACATGTATAACTTTTAAACATTGTATAAAATTAATTTTATAATATTGAATAATTGATTTTGAAACATTATATGCAACTCTTCATTTCTTCAGTATAACATTAAACATTAGAAATGATCTGGGCATTAATAAAGAGATCAATAAATTTATTTCTTATATCACTGCATTATCTCTCATATTTACAATGATAGAATGATGTTGCCTAACTGATGAAATTATATTTACAATGCAGGTTAAAAGACACATAAAAGTTTCTTACTACATAGATGACCACCAGTTAAAAAAGTGACAAACAATGATGCAATCATTAAAGTGGAGGTGAGTACAATTTTAATATAAAGGGAGAGCTAAGGCTATGAAACTTAAATATCAAAAAAGTTGGTGAAAGTGTCATTATTGCAACGTTATCTGCTACACAAATTGTAAAATGAATGCTCTCTTAATTCAAGGGCACAACGTTCATAACAGTGTGTCAGTGAACAATATTGGTAAAGATAGAGTTGTCAAGCACTGTGAAGTACATGTTTATTTACTTTAGTTAAATCAAAATCAATGGTCTAACCAAATCATGTGTCACTTTGCCAGTTTCATGTCATGATTTCATATTTTCATGAGGTAATTCGGCTAAGCTTTTGGTCTTTTATCAATATTTATTGCCTCAGATGAAACTTAAAAAGTCATATATATTGCATTCTAATAAAGTAGTAAACCACATGACATCTTGTTATGAACCTTGTAATTACTTGAAATATTTTTTATTGACCTTAAAATTTATAAAAAAAACTCAAATTTATTTCAAACAACCTCAAAAACTATAAAATATGAAATACAAAAACAGTAATAACAACCCGAACAAGTAATCAAAGTAAAACAAATGTGACACAAAACTAAAATAAACATACTTGAAATCAACATAAAAGCATGAAAACAGAAACTATTCTCACACAACATACAGTTACACAAGATCAAAATCAGCTACAAAATACGCGATTAATTACTGTGGCTCAGAAAATAAATAGATTGGTCATAATAGATTGTCTCTTCTATAAAAGTATGATGATACGATGTAGGCTGCTATTATGAGTGATTACCTCACCCAAACATTGTAATATCAATGTAGGTTGCATTCCACAAAAAATAGCATCGCCTAAACATTACATAATTAATATATAATGCATTCTCAATTTGTTATCGACATCATTGCCCATATAAAAAAAACTTAAATAGAAAGAACTTAAACCACTATCGACTAACAAATAAAGCCATCCGTCATTAAGATAAAACAGAGCAGTACATACAATAAGAAGCCAACAAACAATAGCTCAATGTAAGCACAAATAACCAACCATAACAATTAAGAACAACAAGATAACAAAACACAATGATTAGCTATATAAATTGCAACATGTGAGTTTGGCAACCAAAAAATTATAAGTACATGTACACATTTACAAATTAGCATTATAGGGTGCAACATCTAAATTTTCCTATTACCAAAACATATAACTTGTTGCGGGGATTTATTATTTAACTCTATTAACGCAAAAGTATATCCAAGTCACGCGAAGGAATAAAATAGAGTGTTGTGGGCATCACATAAGAAAAAAAATACGTTAATTAAACCTTCGAAGGGTGGATGTATCCTATTCTTCGACCGCTTCATTAATCCATCAAAGGGCTATGCAATCACATGAATTCAGCAATTTACAAGAATTATTAACAATTAATAAAGAATAAACCCCAACAACAACATTCCACAATCAAACAGAAGTGCTAGATTTCGTTCCATGTTAAAACCATGCCTTAATCAAAAAGTTAAGGGAAGGATATTAATATTAGCTCTTTGAACTTTAAGCACATCAATGACTTGGCAAACGACGATGTTCAGAAAACAGTCAAACAACTTTGTTACACATGTCTAACTATATTATCTTTCTGTAATTTTAATAACTACGAGCAAATGTCAAGTACTTTTTCCATGTTTAATTCTGATTAGCACAAACTTTTATGATTAACCTATTAATTTTTCTTTTCCTTTGCAATTAAATTCCACAGCATATAAATATATATTCTCAAATACTCAGTGAAAGTCATGCTCATGAATAAATTCAATAATAGATAAATCAACTACTTACAAACAGATTAACATGCAGAATAAATGGCAGATACATTAAAGACAAACCTAAAATGAATAATAACATGCCATAATAAGATGCGAATAAAATTGAACATAAATGAACTACTTACAAAGAGATTTACATGCAAATTATCAGGAAATTTCAAAGGCTTATGAAAATAAGAGGGCTCAAGTAAATTAATATTTTACCATGAATGACGGATTCAGTTGCTTAGAAAAAAATTTGACATGCAGCTTCAAAACGGCAGAGATCTTCATAAAAAGCATAAAATTTAATGAATCGAACAAGTACTACTGCAATACAACACAATCTAAAAAGATTCCCTACGGCAATGAACTTTCCATTGCAAAATAAGTAGGAATTGACTAAACTTGTGTTTTTTCCCACAGACGAAGAGATGGAGTAAATTAGGGTTTTCTCTAACCCAAAAAATCACAGAATCAAGAAAAGAGAACGACAAAGAAAAAATAGATTAACTTAATGAGGGTTTCTTATGGGGGGAGGGATGAACTAATTTCGGCTTTTCTCCGAGGTAAGGATTCAAAGGATCTGGAAAGGA
Organism: Asparagus officinalis; assembly: GCF_001876935.1. Taxonomy (NCBI): domain Eukaryota; kingdom Viridiplantae; phylum Streptophyta; class Magnoliopsida; order Asparagales; family Asparagaceae; genus Asparagus; species Asparagus officinalis. The sequence goes on along the minus strand of NC_033797.1, from coordinate 93,784,020 downwards.
GAATGAGAAAGTGTAAAGGTGGGGAGTTAATGAGAGTTTTCTCCAAGGCAAGGAATCGACGGGTATAGAGAGGAGAAGACCGAAGAGAGTAGGTATGGACTTAATGCGCAATTCTTCTGAGGCAAGGAATCGACGGGAATGGAAAACATAACGACAAATTTTGAGGCTTTTACAAATAAGCCATTGACGTTTCAATAATGACATTTAATTCTCTAAGTTATTGACAATTAAGCTAGGGATATATAACATTATTAAGATTTGCATCAACCTCTGCATTATTTATCCGTAATATAAAAATTATTAAATACAATATGTCACATTATAATATTCAATAATTGAGGGATTAATTGTATTATTAAGTAACAGTTAGTTTAATTTATGCACATTGTGTACTTCAACTTTCGCGGTTAACGAGATTATTCTGTACGCTAATTTCTATATGGCTAGACATAATATTACCGTTGATAAATACCAAATTTCGGCTAGCCCGTGCTTGGCAAGGGCCATAATACTAGTTATATATAAAGGAGAAATATTTTCATGATATCTTATCTTCTATATTAGATGTCATATAACCATGTTACATGTATTACATAGTATATCATATCTTTATTTTTCTCCTTTATTTTCTTTCTTTATTGGACTTTTCTTATTAAATCTCCAATTTGTATAAATATAGATCATCATGCCTCATCAATAATATCTATACCTCATCAATAGTATCTAAGTCTTCTTCTATATTTATCAACAACCACCCTAAACAAAGGGAATATATAAGACCTTTCTGCTTTACGAACAAAATGTTCGATATCAAATCTCAACTGCCCTGATTTACTATCTTTAAGTAGGCCCACATTTGGCTTCCCTTCCTTTTTCGGTCGCGAAGAAAGGATGGACTGTTGGTTCAATAGTCAATCTTTGTTGGATTACTCATTTGGTAGAGTCGCTGATTGAGTCTTTTTCTCTGCTCTTAAATTTCTGTTCTAAGTGTCACCACGATGTAAACTTTAAATCCTAAGTTACTCAAAATATAAAGAGTAATGTTTAGATCCTAAAGAGAAGCATGTACCACAAGCCCCCTATTTGATTGTAACTCTGCAACTCATAAAGTGAATAAGGAAACGTAGATCCTGTGGCTATGTGACGCTCTGGGGCTTAAGTAGGGCTGTCCAAATGGGTTTCCATGTACCACAAGCCCCCTATTTGATTGTAACTCTGCAACTCATAAAGTGAATAAGGAAACGTAGATCCTGTGGCTATGTGACGCTCTGGGGCTTAAGTAGGGCTGTCCAAATGGGTTTCCATGTACCACAAGCCCCCTATTTGATTGTAACTCTGCAACTCATAAAGTGAATAAGGAAACGTAGATCCTGTGGCTATGTGACGCTCTGGGGCTTAAGTAGGGCTGTCCAAATGGGTTTCCATGTACCACAAGCCCCCTATTTGATTGTAACTCTGCAACTCATAAAGTGAATAAGGAAACGTAGATCCTGTGGCTATGTGACGCTCTGGGGCTTAAGTTAATCATAGTGTGGAAGCCCCTTTGAGAGACAGAAGAGTGGAGGTAGAAATTTTTTGAGCCACTATAAAAATCTTTCATGTTGTGATGGTTGTGATTTTTCTATGGTTTATTATCTTTTGCTACATATTAGTTTGATTTTATTTATTATTTCCACTTCAATACCTCTTAACAAACTATATTTTTTGTTTAATCGAAAAAATGTAGCAACCATATTTTCCCCCGGCTTGCATATCATATCCCAATAGTGGCATCAGAGCCAACTTTCACCATTTTTTAGGCTTTACAACCTTGGGTAGATGGCAAGTTTGAACTTAGCAAAACCGCTTTCCCTGAGAGATATGCTTATAACTGACCACTCTGTTTGATGGGACAACATTTTCCTATTGGAAAGCCTATTTAGGCTTTATTTTGTCCACTGACTTTGATGTGTAGAATATGGTAGAGTCATGATATAATGAACCCACTGACACCATAAGTAAAAATATAATTGTTAAACCTAGGGACAAGTGCTATTCTCTTGAGAAAAAGAATTGTTCTTATGCGAAAGCAATGAATGTCCTTTATTGCACACTTACTTCTAAAGAATTTAATCGAGTATCTAATTGTTCTATTGCATAGAAAACCTGACAAAAATTTGAAGTCACACATGAGGGGACGTTTCAAGAAAAAGAAGCAAAGCTCGCTATGTTAGTGCGCAAATATGAGAGCTTTAAGATGAAGTCATCCAAGATGATCTCCAAGATGTTTACCAGATTCACAAACTTTATGAACAAGTCAGGATCGTTATGCAAGCAAAACAACTAAGACGAGCTCATTCAAAAAGTCTGACACTCACCCCCTCATGAATAAGACCCTAAGATTATTATTACTGAAAAGGCTCACGATTTTACTAAACTTGGTCTCGATGATCTTGTAGGGATTCTCATCACAAACAAGGTGGGAATGAAGGAATGAGAAGGGGATCCCATTAAGGGTACTGAAAGAAAATCTTTGGCTATAAAAGCTAAGAGGATAAAAAAGAAAGCAGAGTCAAGTTTGAACTCAAAAGATGAGAGAGACGACAATGTAAGCATAATCTAGAGAGATGACAATGTAAGCATAATCTAGAAAGGATTAAAATTTGTCTTCAAATCCGAAGATGGACAAAAGTTCTTGCACAGTAAAAAGAATCAATATTCCTCAAAGGTAAGAAAGAGTAATAGTAGTGATTCAGATTCTGAACTCATTTGTTATAGTTGTAGGTAACCCAACCACCTTAGGAACAAATGCCCCTTGAACAAGAAAGATAAAACAGAAAAGGAGCAAAAGATTGAAAGCAACATGGAACAACTCTAGTGGAGAAGAGAAGTCGGAGAGCAATTTGAGTGACGAAGAGGATGTAGCATATCAATGTCTTATGGGATTAAAGGGCTTTTTCAATAATTCTGAAAATGATATCTTCGATAGTAAGGTATACCCTACATATGATAATTTACTCAAATTCCAAAGGTTTGTTATAAAAAATCTATCTTCAAGGATACAATACTTTTGTATTATGTATTAGTATCAAAAATCATAATTTCTTAAAAAGCCCTCATATGTATCTCATTAATACACAAACAATCATTTTAACTCCCAATTCTCTTAGGTACAATAATGAACCTTATATTTCAATCACTGATTGGTGTGTCGTTCTCCATTCATCTCTCTCCCTTCCTCATTCTCTTCCTCCTTCAAACCCTAGAACAACCCCCTACCTTATTCTCTTCCTTCTTCAAACCCTAAATTAAAACTCGACAACCGGAGTAAAAAACTCACATTTCTTCATGAAGTATCAATTTACCTATATTACCCATTAAACTATATTTATGTGCTCAATGTGGTCATTTTGTGAGCACACAATCAAATATTTAATAGATCAATGAGTTTTTGCATTTCTTCTTTTCAACAACAATATTTTTTTCTCTTTTTTTGCATTTCTCCTTGAGTTTTTATCAATTCATTTCCTCTTTTGCCAACCCACAATCAATTTCCTCCAAAACTTTTCACCCTTTAATCCTTTTTTAGAATTTTTTTGCATTCCAAAAAATACAAGAAATGCAAACAAAATACTGTTAGTTTATGAGTCTGCTAAATATTGAATATGTACACATATTTTAATGGGTGAAATTAGCAAATTAATACTTTACGAGGGAAACTAAGGGTAACACCTCATTCCCATCATTATTCTTTTTCAATATAAATGGCTATAGTCCTCTCACTTTAAATTTTTAGCAAAGGTCTGGACATATAATTAACTAAAATAGAGCTTTAATAGGATGCTTCATGAAAATAGGCTTATTGGGGTTTAAGTCAAAAGTGATAAAACCCATTATGAAACCCAATAGGAGATATATATACCATACAAAAGCTGATAAATTCCCTAAAAATTTAGAAAATTACCCCAAGAATACTATAGCATAACCGGCCATGGTGGGGAATAATTGATGATGGGTTTTCACACACACACACACACACACACACACACACACACACACACACATACAAGAGATAATTTAGAGTTTGTTCCTAATCCTTAATAGACTTTAAAAAATCATAAACTATAGATTAATGCTAAATCTAGTACAAGATGATAGGAGCACACACACACACACACACACACACACACACACACACACACATACAAAAGATAATTTAGAGTTTGTTCCTAATCCTTAATAGACTTTAAAAAATCATAAACTATAGATTAATGCTAAATCTAGTACAATTGATGATAGGATTGGCGGTCTGTTAGGTGCATTTTAGCGGGTGATTTTTCCTCCGCTATTGTGCGCCTCCGCCTGGATCTAGCATGAAGAAGAAGAAGAAGAATTGCAGTAAAGGGATCGTTAGCTCTACATTGAGAGACTCTATATTTGATTATCCTTCCTCTTCTCATGCTCGTGGATCTGAGGAAACAGAGGAGATTGAGGAAAGTGAAGATAGCAATAGAACAGTAGGAGTAAGGGAAGCTTCACCACTGGAGCTAATGGGGAGTACAGGTCCGATTGGGGCAAGGAAGAAGATTCTCATAAAGGATCTTCTGGCAAGAACAGTTTCTCTCTCAGATCCACTTCAACAGAGCAGATCTGGTCAAATCCTTGATCGGAAATTAAGTAAGAGTCCTAACTCAATCTCTTGGGCTGATGATGAGGAAGAAGAATATGAAAATGAATTTGATGGAGCTGGTGGTGAGGCTGAAAGTAATATTAAGATCTTCACACCATTTGTAGCTCAGTCCTACAAAGAGAATACTAATGTTGAAAAGATCAATCTGGAAGATGATGAATCGAATAAAGAGGAGAAGGATTTAGGGAAAAAGAATGATTTACCTGTTGAAAAATCATTTGCTAGCTTTTTTTCAGACAACAGAAGACCTGGAAAGGGATTATCTCTTGATTTTGTCCCTCCCTCTCAAACTAATGCTGCTATTTTCTCTAAAGAGGAATGGAAAGTAGGTGAAGAATACTGGAAGAATGCATTCATAGGCCATGTTATAGGTCTAAATGCTAAATTCAAATCTATGGAAGCTTATATTAACAAAGCTTGGGGGAGGATTTCAATTCCTAAAATCTCTTTAATTAAAGCAGGTGTATTCTTGTTTGACTTCCAATCAGAGCAACAGATGAGAGACATTTTAGAATCAGGACCTTGGTTTTTTTGGTTCCAGGCCATTGGTGCTTAAACCTTGGTCAATTGATATTGAAATGGAGAAAATACAAGATTGTTCATATCCTATGTGGGTGCAATTTCCTAATCTGAGACTCAATTTATGGAGTGCAATAGGAATCAGTAAAATTTCTAGCCTTATTGGATGCCCTATAACAACAGATATGCTCACAGCTACAAGGCAAAGGCTAAGCTATGCAAGGGTTCTTCTTGAGATTAAGCTGCCTCTGAAGGAACAGCTGCCTGATTCTATTGAAATTCAAGGGCCTGAGGGTGAAAAATATAAGCAGAAGGTTATATATGAATTGAAGCCAAAGTGGTGCACATTTTGTAGCATGGTTGGGCATGATACTGACTTCTGCAGGAGACAAAAGATGAAAAAATTATGGGTACCTGTTAATAGGCAAAAGGAAAAAGAGCAATCTCATAGTGCACAGGCATCGCAAAATGTACAGACAGATATACACAGTATACTGGCAGATAAGGTACAAGCTACTGAATCAAGTGCTAATACTGAAAAGGGGAGTATATTGAATAATGAAAGATTGGAGCCTAATTATTGTGGGAAAAATAAAACAACTCCTGCACAAGATGCTGAAGAAAACATGCACAGATCAAAGGGCAAGGGGAGAGTTGTTGATAAAGGTTCAACTGACATACAAGGCATAAGAACTGGCTTTGCAAATGTATATCAAATCACTTCTCCAATGGTGAATGCATCTGGATTCACAAGTGTCAGTAGAGCAAATATTGCAAGGAAAGCAAAAATCAATATCTCTGGGGAATCAAATCAGAAATCTCAATTTTCTCCACTGGAATCTCATATGTATGAATTTGACCCTTGTTATATTAACAGGGGTGGAAATCAATGAAATGCTTCTAGCTATATGGAATATTAGAGGGTTTAATAAATCCTCTAAACACCTGATTGTCAAGCAATTCATACATCAGTACAATCTTCCCCTTATAGCTCTTTTAGAAACTAAACTCTCTGAAGACAAAATGAAGCAGATAGCAAGGAAAGTTGCTAAAGACTGGAGTTGGACTTCCAATGTGCAGGAAGCTGGGAATGGCAGGATTTGGATTCTTTGGAACAAGGATATTCTGAAAATTCAAAAGGTGAATTCAAGCAATCAGTGTTTAACTTGCTCAGTTCAATTGAATAATGACAAGTTCTCATGTATAATGTCTGTGATATATGCTTCAAATCAAAAAGAAGATAGGAAAAAACTATGGCAAGATTTGCTTAGTCTCAAAAACAATATTGATTGTCCTTGGATTGTTGGGGGTGACTTCAATGCAATTATGAGTGCTGAAGAAAAACTGGGTGGAACATCTACAACTGAAGCTGATACAGAAGACCTCCAGAATTTTATTTCATCCAGTCAGTTGCTTCATATCAAATCCATTGGATGTTTCTATACTTGGAATAATAAACAAGATGCTGATACTAGAGTTTGGAGCAGAATTGACAGAATTCTGATTAATGAAAAATGGCTACATCATTACACATCAAGTCAAGTGGAATTCTTAACTCCAGTTTGTTCTGATCACTCACCAGCTCTTATATCTGTTGGTGATGAAGATTTTCAAGGTAAAAAGCCCTTTAGATTTTACAAAATGTGGACAAAACACCCGGAGTTTCTAACAGTTGTGAACTCTGTTTGGAGGCAAGAAGTTAAAGGGTATAACATGTACAAGATCTACTTCAAACTCAAAATGTTGAAACCTGCTCTCAAAGAATTGAACAAGAAACATTTTATGAATATTGGAGAGCAAGTTCTTAGAGCCAAAGAAAAGTTGATTGGAGTTCAAAAACAACTGAATTTAGATCTTTTTAATAAGGATCTTATTTCTCAAGAAAAGGAATGTATTCAAAAATACAATGGACTGCTTCAATGTGAGGAATCATTTCACAGACAAAAAGCAAATATCAGTTGGGCTGTGCATGGAGATAAGTGTACACAATATTTCCATTCAGTGATGAAAACTAAAAGGCATCAAAATAGAGTGTTAACTCTATATTCAGAAGATGGGAGAAGACTTACTGATATGCCAGATATTGCCACAGAGCTTGTGGAATACTATAAGAAAATGCTGGGTAGTAAAGTGCACACAACATTGCCAGATTCTGCAGTTATCTTGAATGGTCCTGTTCTCACAGATTCTCACAGGAATACTCTAGGATCTCATATCACTAAAGAAGAGATTAAGCAAGCTGTCTTTGCAATTTCTGATGAAAAAGCCCCTGGACCTGATGGCTATAGTGCATCATTTTTCAAAAGTGCTTGGAGCATCATAGGTGAAGACATGATTAAAGCTGTCCAGGAATTCTTCAGGTCTGGTAAACTTCTGGGCTCTCTCAACACAACAACTATCACACTAGTCCCTAAAGTACTAAATCCCAGTTCACCTTCTGAGTTCAGACCAATCTCTTGTTGTAATTGTGTCTATAAAGTGATTTCAAAAATAATTACTGCTAGAATTCAGAAAGTTATAGGACACATTATTGATGATGCACAAAGTGCCTTTATCAAGGGAAGGATTGTCTCAAACAATATCCTACTTGCACATGAGCTTGTCAAGCATTATGGTAGAAAGCACATATCCCCAAGGGCTACTCTCAACATAGATCTGAGGAAAGCTTTTGATACAATAAGCTGGAGTTTTATTCAGGCTATGCTAACTGGATTGGGGTTTCCTGATAACATGGTTAGATGGATTATGAATTGTGTGACTACTACAAAATTCTCTCTATCTCTCAATGGGTCTCTACATGGTTATTTTCAAGGAGCACGAGGATTGAGACAGGGGGATCCTTTATCACCATACCTGTTTGTTATTGGGATGGAATATCTGTCCAGGAGATTGAAGAAGCTCAGAACTGACACTTTGTTCAAATATCATCCAAAATGTTCTGGAATGGGAATAACACATTTGGTCTTTGCTGATGATCTGTTGCTGTTTTGCAGAGCTGATATGAACTCCATTCATAAATTGCATGTTTGTCTTCAAGAATTCAGCAGGGTATCTGGGTTAGAGGCTAATCCAAACAAGTGTGCAGTTTACTTGGGTGGAATTGAAGATACTATTAAAGAACAGATATGCTCTCAACTGAATTACTCAGAAGGCTCCATGCCAGTCAGGTACTTAGGGTTGCCCTTGATTGCTAAAAAGCTCACTCATCTAGATTGCACACCTTTGCTGAACAAAATTTCAGATCAATTCCAAGGATGGCAGAGCAGAAGAAATCTATCTTATGCTGGAAGAATTCAGCTGATTAAATCTGTCATTATAGGGATACAAAACTACTGGACAAGTAACTATGTGTTACCCATCAAGGTTCTACAAAAAATTGATAAACTGTGCTCTGACTTCTTATGGAACAGTAAGGTGCACTTAGTCTCCTGGCATGATGTTTGCAAAGACAAGGAAATGGGAGGTTTGGGATTATATACTGCAAAGGACTGGAATTATGCAGCAGCAATCAAGCTGTTATGGATGATACACACCAAAAAAGATATATTGTGGATTAAAGGGGGGGGGTTGCACTATCCTAAGCACTCAGTTATACTATGGCTAAACACCCTCTCCAGGCTGCTGACAAAAGACAGACTATGCAAGATGGGGATACTAAATGAAAATCAATGCATCTTATGCTCAGCTCAACAAGAGACAAGTAAACATCTATTTTTTGAATGTCAGTATTCAGCTCTCATTTGGAATGAAATAATGGAATGGCTAGGCTACTCATGGAGATCTTGCAGCTGGGATAGAGTTATAAACTGGTATTGTATAAATCTGAAAGGGAAGGGATTCATGAAGAAGATGAAGAGAATGACACTGTCGGCTACTGTCTATTGCATTTGGAAGGAAAGAAACTTAAGAATTTTTCAAAGGAAAATGCATACACCAGCTCAGTTGGTGAGAGAGATAAAGATTTCAATCTTTTCTAAGGTGTTAAATGAAGATATTCCTGAACATATCAAAGAAAAAATAGGTAAAATGTAAAAACAGTCTGTTTTTTCTGATTTTTCTGTGTTTTCTTTTGTTTGTTTCTTACCAGAGATGAACTGGTAAAGACTTGATGTGTATACATTTCCAAAATTTGGTAGATGAATAAAATTTATTTCATTGACAAAAAAAAAATAATAAATCTAGTACAATTTTATATAATGAAAGCATCCACATAAGCATATAAAAGTTCTAAAAAAAAGTTTATAAAAATCTCTTCTAAAGATTCCTAATTTACTCAAAAATAACTATTCTATAAATTATTCAGAAAATAGTGCATTTCATTCCTTCTGTTTTATTTTTTATTGAGACGTAATTAATCGTTTTCCACCTTTATCTTTTTTGATAAAATCAGACTACTTTTAGATGCCAAAAAGGATAGTAAAACCATAAATTAAAAGTCAAATTTACATATCTTAATGAAAGAATATCAAACAACTACTTTTGTTTTCTAAGTTTTAAAATTTTAGTTGTTTTTTTGTGATTTTAAATTTTTAAGGGTGTGTTTTGCAAACTTTGAAACTTTGAGAGTGTTTTTTAAAAATTTTAAATTTTAAATTAGGTGCTTGTAATTTTTATGTTTCATATGATGGTAGTAAGTTTTCGAAGGTCAGAATATTTCTTATAACTCTGAATTTTTAGGGTATTTTTTGCAATTATTGAAACTTTAAATTGTTTGCTGCAAAATTTAAATTTTTAGCGGTCTGCTGATAATTTTGAGATTTTATATGTATTAGTTATAAGTTTTTAAATTTTAGGGTTTTTTGTCTTTTTTAATTTTTGAAAGAGTTTTTTATAATTTTTATAACTTTAAGTTTTTTTAACAAATTTTAATTTTTAATACCTAATGGTAATTCTTTGAATTCATCTTTGTTGTTTGCAAGTTTTGAAATTTTAGTGCTTTAGAGTGCTTTTTTATTATTTGAACTTTTAAGTGTGTTTTTATAGTTTTTAAAATATTGAGGGTTTCATGTTTGTTGTTTTAAGTTTTGAAACATCTAGACATTTTGTGTAATTTTAAAGTTTTAAGGGTAGTTTTGTGTAATTTTTAAAACTTTTTAGGGTTTTTTGTAATACTTCATATATTATAGCATATTAATCTTTAAATTATTAACCTCCAAGTTATTCACATAAGATTAGGATCAGATATAATTATAATTATAATAGATTAAAATTTAAATAAAATATTAAAAATGGTCAAGGGTAATATTGACCATGTAATATAATTATGATTATAACAGATTAAAATTTAAATGAAATATTAAAAATAGTCAAGGATAATATTGATCATGTAAAGATTTTTCCGAACTCGTACATTTAAAAGGAGTATGATATATATATATATATATATATATATATAAACTAATCCCACCAATCACTCTTTATTTAAAAATTCTCTCATTAAATCTCAAACCTAACCCCCACATTCACAGTCTTTCATCCTAAATTCATTGCAAGAATAATGAAATCGAGTTCTAGGGTTTCAAGTGCTGCTTCAAGCTATGATATGGTGGAAGAGAAAGAGACAGAGTGTTTACTATTGCAAGGTGATTTCAAACGTATCTCTTTTATCTGATAATATGTTAAGTCTCATTATGAATATGATAAATTATTTAATTACCATTGTAAAGAAGATATGATAATTAGAATAAATATATATATATATATATATATATAGTATGTTTTGGTCATTAAGGTATACTTATGTGTACTTACATATATAATCTAATGTATACAATATATAATTATTGTATGTTATTGTCAGTAATGTATACTTATATATTCTTCCACATAATTTATAGCTATATACTAATATGCAAGTATATACTAATACACACTTATATCAATATAATAAGATTATTCTAATTTTTTATCAATTTTTAGCAAAAAAAATTAAAAAATACAAAAAAATCCAGGTCGGCCCTCTTTAGCCCGGACCCGAGCCCAGCCTGGGCACCCTAGGTCCGTGTCCGGGCTAGGCATTTTGCCCGGCCTGAACTCGAAAATCCGGGTCGGGCATGGTTGGTCCGTTTGGACAGCCCTAGGCTTAAGCAATGATTAATTCTTTAGACTACTATTTTACGGTGAAATCTGTACCGTATGAAGAATCAAGAATTTAACTATTACATCAAATAATAGCAAAATGAAAGATAGATTCTTCCTTAGACTATTATCTCTACGTTCTTTTTGGAGTGATTAATTAGCCCGAATGTTCAATCAATCTTTCAGGAAAATTAATAAAGATGTGTACAATTAGGAAGATTTTATTGAATGACAATCAATTAATGAAGAAGAAAGTATATCCCATAGCTGGTGGAGACCATCAGTCTAAAACAAGGGAAAAGACATTTCCAAAAAATTCTAGAATAGGGCTCAAGCAAATTGTAAATTTCAGTTTAGGTGAGATTATTCTTCAGTGCCCCAGTTTGTCCCATCAGAAAAGAAGTTCCAACTCCCTCTCTCTCTCTCTCTCTCTCTCTCTCTCTCTCTCTCTCTCCCCCCCCCCCCCCGCCTATAAATATCATGTCCAATTAATTCTCTTAATTAAGATATATCAAAATTAAACAAAGAAGAAACATGAGCAGAGGTTGTAGCTTTGGTGGTGGCAAGAGTTCACTAGGCTACCTCTTTGAACCTGACGAGCCTCAATGCCTCCCTTGTAAACACTCGAACATCGACAAAACCCCAACAAACGATCAATTCAAGGACAAAGAAACAACTGAAGCTACTGCTCCTCCTAGCTCACCGAAGAAAATTGATAATATTAACAATCACCATAGAGTTCCAAGCCGGATCTCAGATAACATAATTACTGTAAGTATTTTTTTTATGTCATATAACAGATGGCTTTTTGGTTTGCGATTGTCTCCAAATATCCAAACAAACATGACTTCAAGTTGATCCTTAATTTCAGGGTCGTCCCTCGACTAGGGTTCAGTCGGTTCCTGGAGGAAGTTCTTCTCTTGGCTACCTCTTCGGAGATGATCAGACGTAGCGATAATAGCTTGTATAATCCTGTGCGTTTGGAAGGCCTTACAGTTATTGCTACTACTGAAATAAGGGATTATGTGCATGTCCCGTACGTTTATTTCTCTGAAGCAATGTGTGTATATATGTTTAGTTCGTTATACATGTGTATATGGTTTGATCACTAAAATAAAGAATTTCAGGAGTTCCTACGTATTATATGTTAGAATGCAAAACTGTATACCTTGCATATCTCTTAATCCAAATAATATCCGGTGGATGATTGTGATTTTATGTGATGTTTAACAATTACAGTAGAAAAATATATATAAATCATCAACAAATGAAAATTACTCATAAGGTTATAAACTTCAATTCTAACTTGCGATATTTTCCTTCGATGTCTACAAGCATAGTCATATTTTCTTCCTATTAATTTTTGGTTCTCAATAACTGGTGGATTAGTCATATTCGAATTGCTAGAGTAGTAATAATATGCCCTTGAGCATTTAATGCAGATTATGTAATATTCTTAAAATATTAATATATTTAATTGTTGCACATATAATTTTGATATCATTTCTATAATTGTTAAAGTATCTTTAGATATTTTGTTAGATCATGCACTGTGATAGTCAATTGCGTAGAGATGTGATCCAACTTAAAAATTTCTTAAACTTGTATTTAACCTATAACTAATAAATGATAAATTCATTATAATAGGTGATTATGCATGATACCGAATATGAGAAGATGTGGCGATTGGTCTCAACCATTAGGAATGGTGATTCCCTGGGTGTATCTCATAAGCACAAAATTTGATGTGTGTAGCACTAGACCGTATTTTTAGTTCTCTAGGACAAGTCATATAAGAGATAAAGAATTCTAATTGTTACATGGTTCATGTGACTTGATGATATAGTCCTTTTTGATTTGATAATTTAGTATGATTTGATAGTTAAGCTTATGTAGCAAGAGCTACACAACCTAAAATATTGGATTGATTTCATTTAGGGGAATAAAGGATATTTAGATAGCATCTGGTATGCTCATTATGACGAGTTAATTTCTTGTGCATATCGCGTAAAGTTATTAAAATCCCACCAGTTGGTGATTTTGAAAAATATTTTTAAAAAAAGTTATTTTCTAATAGAGTAAAATATTTTGATATTCAAAATTATTTTTATTTATGTTCATGGGATTGCAATTTAGGCGTGAGCAATTAGGTAAACTATCTTACTTGATGAAATTGCCTAAAATAAATGATACGGGAGGGGACTGAACCTAAGATATTATTTATAAATAAGTAATCTCATATTATGGAAGAGATCTTGTGAATATATAGTTGATGAGACAAGAATTTAATTGTTAAATTAAAATCATTAGCTTGATTAATAATTGGTTCTTGATATGAGATCCAATTGTCTCACTAATATTAGAATAGGTATAAATACAATACAAATCTATTTTATCCTTAACGGTTATGGATTGGATATTTAAATAATTCTAAATTATTTAGTATTTGTTATCTATAAGACTAGTTTAATCTTATAAATATGGTTCATATGTAGCCTTATGAAGATAAGATGAAAAAAATAAGAAAAACAAAAGAATAAAAAATTTCAAGAACCTATCTCTTTGTGTTGCTCCTCTACTGCAGTGACGGGTGGATTTTAGTTAGATGTTTTTTCTCTTGTGAAAGCTTTTCATGTAGATCTTAGGATTTTTAGGTAGATCTTGGAGATAGCATTGTTGAGGATTAGGAAGCTAGGTATTTTTTTAATTTTTTTTTATTAATTTTGATTAATAATTATGATATGTATATATATTCCGTCTTGTTGTATATCGTGTCTCCAACATATTTGAACAATATTAATAATTATTAATAATCTGCTTAAGTTAGCGTTCATAATTCCAAGGTAGAAATCGAGTTCACAAATGCTTGCACCTACGGATTAATTACACATGAACCATCATCCTAAACTCTCTGATCATACCTTATTCCATTCTAAAGTTTGCATGTCAAAATTTATGGCTAGATGCATTCAATTTAGTTTGACTCATTCTATATTTGACCAAATCATTCAATTTAGTTCTCAACAAATTAAAACATTTTTGGAGTATAGATTGTTGGGTTACTAATCAGAAAATATGGAGTATATCATGGGCAGTTTACTTAAGGCGTGAAGGGTGGTGTTATGAGGAAACATCTATATAAAGAGCATCAAACACTCTTTTGAAAATCATACTAAAAATAATCCAACTCATGTTACTCACCGATGTTGGATTTAAATCTAAGTAAATCTATTTGTGAGCACATATGATTAATCTGTGTGTATTGCTATCCTTCAGGATAACCCACTAAAGTGATCAATCAATTTGGGTTAATGAGTATTTAAATATAATCATAGGGTTATATGTACAGATACCAGGTTGTAATTATGATTTGATGAGAGGCCAAATTGTAAATGTACAACATCTATAAATAAGGGGTTATGGTCCTAATCTAGGGTTACATTCTCTAATTCTCTTCACCCCCATCTAGAGAGAAATTTGGCTAGAGAAACCGGCTTTAGAGCCGATGGATGGGATCCGCTATAACGTAGATCTAAAATCCAGGCAACGCCAGGAGCAACCAACACAAACAACCAGCCCCTCCTCTGAAGCAGAAACAAACAAATGGGTTCATGTCAAAAGAACCCGTTCTACTTCTTCACCCCCATCTAGAGAGAAATTTGGCTAGAGAAACCCTAAGGTTAGAAGATCCAAAACCCATCTCAAGTTTAATCTATGGATTCAGGTATAAGCTTCCGCTCTTTTCTTTTGATTATTGTAAATCTCTTTGAATTAATCATGGCTTTATGGTTTAGATCTCAAGTTTTTTATAAGATCTAACAAGTGGTATCAGAGCCACAAGTGATTAATTCTTAGGGGTTTAAGTTCTTAAAAAATTAGGATTTTTTATCTTAAAATCTCTGGTTTTGATTAAGAATTATTCTCGGATGAACAGTAACGTTCGGATGAACAGTTACGTTTTTTTATTTTTCGGATGAACAGTAACGTTTTTGAATTTTTCTTCGATTTTTTCTTGGATCTGGATCACGAAATTTTTTTTTCGATTCTGGATCTGTTTTTGAAATAAAACCGAGAAATTTTGGATCTATTTGGTTTTTTGGTCATCGGTCACGTGCTCCTCGCCGGCGCAGCGTCGTTGGC
This sequence comes from Asparagus officinalis, assembly GCF_001876935.1. NCBI lineage: Eukaryota > Viridiplantae > Streptophyta > Magnoliopsida > Asparagales > Asparagaceae > Asparagus > Asparagus officinalis. The sequence goes on along the minus strand of NC_033797.1, from coordinate 93,768,614 downwards.
GGCCTCGCTCTCAACTCCGACGGCGATGGCAGCGACAGGAAACCCTAGGGTTTCGACCTTTGCGTGCAGGAGCAATGGCGGCGGCGGTTTCAGATTGAAACCCTAAGGGTTCGTGCGTAAAAATGTGGCAAAAATTAAGGAGGTGGTTACTTCAGATTTTGGCGAAGCTTGAAAGCTTCAAACAAACTTCACGTTCGTTCTCAGGTGAGCCATGCGCTCAATTTAACCGAACTTCGCGTTCGTTCTCAAGTGAGCATCGCGCTCAAATCAAACGAACCTCGTGTTCGTTCTAAGGTGAGCCTCGCACTCAGTTCTAAGGTGAGCCTCGCGCTCAGTTCTCAGATGAGCCTCGCGCTCAATTTTCAGACGAACCTCGCGTTTGTTCTCAAGTTGAACCCTGTGTTCGTTTTCGATCGAATCTCGCGTTCTTTTTTCAAACGAACCTCACGTTCGTTCTCAAGTTGAACCCTGTATTCATTTTCAGTCGAACCTCGTGTTCATTTTTCAAACAAACCTCGTGTTCGTTCTCAAGTTGAACATCACGTTCATTTTCAGACGAACCTCGCGTTCGTGTTTAGGTGAGTCTCGTACTCAATACAGACGAACCTCGCATTCTTAGTCAAGCGAACTTCGTGTTCACTATGGTTAAGCCTCGGCTTCTCATATTAAATTATGGGTCCACTTTGGAATACTTAATTTATTCAATTAAGTTATGGGCCCTATTTAAGCTATGGAAATTTAAATTAATTTAATTTAATTTTAATTTAGTTTTTAATCAATTATTTAATTCAAATATTATAACACTAAGGTATTAAGATTGTCTCTCACTCCAATTGATTAATTAAAACAAGAAGTTACCAAAGTAACCTCTCTTGTGTAGATTGTTCATGAGGAATGTGAGATGTTTATGTGTATGCTTTCGTGTAAATATTTAATCGGTCCAAAGGAAGGTTAATATTTATTTAGACTGTATACACATCTGCGATGATAAGCGTGTGACAATTATAAGGTTTACATGTGAATAATGAATCGATCCAAAGATAGTTTCATTATTTGATATGAGTTATTATCAATGTTTGATCATTGCAACAATGTATCACTTACAAGTTAATATTACTGTCCAAAGACTTGATATTAATGTTGTGCCAGATATCTTGGATGGGATTCATCATTATTTGAATTTTATTGATTACTAATTATGGTTATTGATGTGAGTATTTTTGTTTTATTTTAGCTAATGTATCTGCTGTAATAATTTCTACTAACATCAACTCAATTCCCATGCTAAATGGGACAAACTTCAAGGTTTGGAAAGAGAACATATTAATTATTTTTGGCTGCATGGATCTAGACCTTGCATTAAGAATTGAACAACCCTAACCTCTCAATGCGGATAGCACTCCTGATACAAAGAAGGAGTATAAGAAGTGGGATCGTTCAAATCGCATGAGTCTTATGATCATTAAGCGCGGCGTTCAGGAAGCCTTCAGGGGCATAGAATTCGAAGGGATTACTAAGGCTAAAGATTTCCTTACCGAAATTGAGAAGCGTTTTGCGAAAAACGATAAGGTAGAAACAAGCACGCTCTTAGCTCGCTTGATTTCAATGAAGTATAAGGGCAAAGGAAATATCAGGGAGTACATTATAGAAATGTCTCATATTGCTTCAAAGCTTAAGGCACTTAAACTCGATCTTTGTGATGAGTTATTGGTGCATCTGGTTTTGTTGTCTCTTCAATCAGTTTAAAGTCAGTTATAACTGCCAAAAGGAGAAATAGACTCTAAATGAGCTCATTTCATACTGTGTGTAAGAAAAAGACAGGTTAAAGCAAGATAAGACAAAAAGTGCTCATTTGGCCTATGCCTCTAAGGATAAGGGCAAGAAAAGGAAGAATGATAATGAAGCTGCTAAGGGTCCAATTCAGAAGAAACAACATAAGGAAAATCAGGGTTGTTTCTTCTGTAACAAGCCTGGACACGTAAAGAAGGATTGTACCAAATATCACGTCTGGCGTGTTAATAAGGGTACGTTCCTTACTTTGGTCTGTTCTGAGGTTAATTTAGCTTCAGTACCTAGAAACACTTGGTGGTTAGACTCTGGTGCTACTACTCACATAAGTGTTTCTATGTATGGTTGCCTGAGCTACCGAAAGCCAAGTGATGTTGAAAGACACATCTTTGTGGGTGACAGTCAATCGGTAGATGTGGAAGCAATTGGGTATTTTAGGTTGCTATTAGGAACTAGTTCTTATTTGGACTTAAAAGATACTTTTTTAGTACCGTCTTTTAGATGGAATTTGATTTTTGTTTCTGTATTGGACAAATCAGGTTATTCTTGTTCATTTGGAAATAATCAATTCAGTTTATCTTTTAATTCAAATATTGTGGGAACTTGTTATTTGAGTACTTATGACAACCTATATTTGCTCGATACAATTGCTTCTTATAATGAATCCTTGCATGTGGAATCACGTGGTACTAAGCGTAAATTAAATAAGAAAAATTCGGCGACATTATGGCATAAGCGCTTGGGTCATATCTCAAAAGGTAGAGTTGAGCGTCTTGTGTCTAATGACATTTTGGATTCCCTTGATTTTTCGGACTTCGACGTATGTGTTGAATGTATCAAGGAAAAACAGACCAAAGTTAAGAGATTAGGTGCCAACAGATCTTCGGATGTCTTAGAATTGATACACACGGATATTTGTGGGTCATTCCCTATGGAATCCTAGAATGGTCAACAATATTTTATATCATTCATAGACGATTACTCACGTTATGGGTACCTTTATCTCATTCATGAAAAATCTGAGTCTCTGGACATGTTCAAAGCCTATAAAGCTAAAGTTGAGAATCAACTCAATAGAAGAATTAAAACCGTTAGATCTGATCGTGGTGGTGAGTACTACGGCAAATATGATGGTTCAGGTGAACAACGTTCAGGACCATTTGCTAGATACCTAGAGGAATGGGGTATCGTCCCACAGTACACCATGCCAGGTTCACCTAGCATGAATGGTATAGCTAAAAGACAAAACAGGACTCTTAAGGATATGGTAAGAAGTATGATCTCTCATTCTTCTTTACCAGAGTCACTCTGGGGAGAAACACTTAAGACAGAAGCTTACATTCTGAACAGAGTGCCAAGTAAAGCAATTGCTAAAACACCTTATGAGCTTTGGGCTGATTAAAAGCCTAGTTTAAAGCACTTACATATTTGGGGATGTCCAACTGAGACAAGGCCTTATAGGCCAAATAAAAAGAAATTGGACTCCAAAACAGTTAGCAGCTACTTTATTGGGTACTCTGAACGTTCTAGGGGCTATAAGTTTTATGATCCCACACTAAAAAATATTTTTAAGACGGGAACAGCAACATTCTTTAAGGATGTTGAGTTTGGGAGGAGAAATAAGGTTAGAGACATTGCTTTTGAGGAGGAATTGGCATTAGATCCAATCCATACAGTTACTTTTGATAATATTCAGGTTCCTATACCTGTTGTTGCTCAAGAAGTAAATCCGAAACCTCAAGATGATAATGTTGAACAACTCCCTGATCCAGAAGAACAAACTCAACAACCTCAAGAACCAGTGCCATTAAGGAGATCCACGAGAGAAAGGAGAAATGCTATTCCGGATGATTATATTGTATTTCTCCAAGAACATGAGGAAAGTAGTGGAATGTTGGAAGATGATCTAATCAACTTCTCTCAGGTCATGAAAAGTTCTAACTCTCAACAGTGGATTGATGCCATGAATGAAGAGTACAAGTCTATGCAAGACAATAAGGTTTGGGAACTTCTCCCATTGCCAGAAGGTGCAAAACCAATTGGATATAAATGGACTTTTAAAACCAAGCAGGATGCAAATGGTAATGTGGAGAGGTATAAGGCACGTCTTGTGGCTAAAGGCTATACTCAAAAGGAAGGCATTGATTATACAGAGACTTTCTCTCCGGTTTCATCGAAAGACTCTTTCAGAACAATCATGGCACTTGTTGCTCATTATGATCTTGAGTTACATCAGATGGATGTTAAGACTGCATTTCTCAATGGAGACATTGATGAGATGATTTATATGGTGCAACCAGAAAACTTTGTGTCAGGAGATCTAAAGAATATGGTCTGCAAATTAAGAAAATCCATCTATGGACTCAAGCAAGCTCCTCGTCAATGATATCATAAGTTTCAACAAATAATTATCTCGTTCGGTTTTGAGATGAATATTGTTGATGACTGTGTATATCACAAGTTCAGTGGGAGTTAGTATATCTTTCTGGTTCTGTATGTCGATGACATATTGTTTGCCACTAATGATATAGGCATGCTGCATGAAACCAAGAGATTTCTATCAAAGAATTTTGAGATGAAAGATCTTGGGGACGCCTCTTTTATATTAGGAATCCAGATACATTGAGATCACTCTCGGGGTATTCTTGGATTATCAGAAAAGAGCTATATCGATAAGGTACTTAAAAGGTTTGGCATGCAAGACTGCCGACCAGGAGACACCCATGTGGCTAAAGGAGACAAATTTAGTCTCAATCAGTGCCCTAAATGTAACCTTGAAATTCAGGAAATGCAGAAGATTCCTTATGCTTCGGCTGTAGGAAGTCTAATGTATGCTCAGGTATGTACGCGTCCGGATATTGCGTACATTGTTAGGATATTAGGCAGATACTTAAGCAACCCTGGTATGGATCATTGGATAGCAATCAAAAGGGTTCTGAGGTATCTTCAGAAAACAAAAGATTATATGCTCACATACAGAAAATCAGAACAGCTGGAGGTCATTGGGTACTCTGATTCTGATTTTGCTGGATGCCAAGATTGCAGAATATCTATATCAGGCTATATTTATATGTTAGCAGGAGGAGCTATATCATGGAAAAGTGTCAAACAAACACTTGTAGCTTCCTCCACTATGGCAGCAGAATTTGTAGCTTGCTATAAGGCATCCAATCAGGGAATATGGCTACAAAACTTTATCACAGGACTGCGTATTTTGGAAAATATAGAAAGACCACTAAGGTTATATTATGACAATAAATCTGCAGTAATGTATTCCAATAACAACAGGAGCTCAACTAAGTCAAAACATATTGACATTAAGTTCCTGGTTGTGAAAGAAAGGGTACAGAGTGGACAGATATCCATAGAGCACGTTGGGACAAACTTCATGATAGCTTATCCTCTTACTAAGGGATTGCCACCCGAGATCTTTCATGAGCACACTGCTCATATGAGTGTGGTGTTATTTGAGGATATCATGATTTAGTGGGAGTTTGTAATTGTGATGCTATGTGTTTGGTTATATTGTCTGTTCAGAATAAAGTATTCAGTTAAGACACTTTGTTACATTATGTTTGGTTTTGACCTCACTAAAGTAGGACCAGTTAAAAATAGACATGTACTGATCACATTGCATGTAATTTTCATGCTGTATATCCATGATTGATCTATGTCGTTTGATTATATTGGTATATGTGACCATTGATGGGTCGAGTCACGATAAATGTGATGAAGGCCGCTTTGATCCTATATTGATATAGTCAATGTACGAGATTGTTCGGAAATACCTTTTCAGTGATAGCAATTTTGAGCTGATAAGGTTATACATAATTTAAGGAATCATATGGTGCCCAAGTGGGAGATTGTTGGATTTAAATCTAATTAAATCTATTTGTGGGCACATATGATTAATCTGTGTGTATTGCTATCCTTCAGGATAACCCACTAAAGTGATCAATCAATTTGGGTTAATGGGTATTTAAATATAATCATGGGGTTATATGTGCAGATACCAGGTTGTAATTATGATTTGATGAGGGGCCAAATTACAAATGTACAACATCTATAAATAAGGGGTTATGGTCCCTAATTTAGGGTTACATTCTCTAATTCTCTTTACCCCCATCTAGAGAGAAATTTGGCTAGAGAAACCCTAAGGTTAGAAGATCCAAAACCCATCTCAAGTTTAATCTATGGATTCAGGTATAAGCTTCCGCTCTTTTCTTTTGATTCTTGTAAATCTCTTTGACTTAATCATGGCTTTATGTTTTAGATCTTAAGTTTTTTATAAGATCTAACAACCGAAGCCCACAAAAATTCTTCTGTCTCTTCGTTCTTCACATGGAAGATAATCCATGAAAAATTCACTAGTACAAAATAGGTCTATCCAATCGGTTGGAGCCGTTTGGGCAAATGAAGTCCCAAACGGTTACAACCGTTTGGCCAAAAAAGTATAACTGTTTGGGCTGAAGCCGTTAGGGATGGGTCTACCCCAACGGTCGCCCAAACTATTGTAACCATTTGGGCAAAATCCCAAATGGTTGTAACCATTTGGACGGAGTCCCAAACGGTTGTAACCGTTTGGGATTTTAATATCTTTACAAATGGATTAAACCGTTTGGACAGAAGTTTGCCCAAACGGTTATTCAGTCTTCATTTTATGCTACCACATCATAGTTTATTCGAACTTTACACAACATATGGATGTATTCAGTCTTCGTTTCATTCTTAACATAATATAATATTTGAATGTTCAAAACTTTAACAGCAAAGGACGGACTATATTTGCATCAAATATGTAATTATATCAAACCAAGTATCTTAGCAATGCACAATTAATCTTAAGACATACATTTTACTTCAATTCTTATATACAATACAATTGTCTCTTATTTTGCAATTCGACAGACGGATGAGGTTAGCAGTAAAAACCTTCTTTTGTCCCACATCTCATGGCCCTTAGCTTGGCTGCTTACCCACTGCATTTAATTATACTAGTTCTTGTGCACGTGCAATGCACGTGGTTAAATATCAAAATTATTTATTATTTTTGTTTATTTTCTTACTATAAAATAAGTCAGATTCATTTTAAGCTAAAATGTATAAATATGGATCAGTACATTTCCCATAAAATAGATTTGTGTGTAAAACTTGGATCAATATACTTGCATACACAACATTTATTTTTTAAAATTATATCAAACGTCATGTAACATATTTGTTTATCGAATCAAATCATCAATCTCCAATTTGTTTATCTTAGTCATTAAATGTAGTGTTACGTTTAAAAAAATAGAATAATATATTATTGATGTGTTAATAAAAATATAACCAAATACTTAATATTAAGATGATTTGTATAAGCTCAGCATAGAGCACATACTTTTCATAAGACTACAAGACATCTTAATTATTGATTAACTTAAATAAAAAAAATAAATATCAAAGATTAATGATAACTCTAGTATAATTTTATATGACAAAATCGTTCACATAAGCATTTTAAAAATTTTGCATGAAAATCACTTCTAAAGTTTCTAATTTACTCAAAACATTAAGTTTTACTATAAAATATTTAAAAAAAATATTATCCTTTATTGCTTCTTTTTCATATTTAGTTGAGCCAATTGTTTGCGGTGAAAATTGATGTCTTTATTGCAGAATCCATTACATGTTTATCGATTACAAATTCAAAATAAAATTAGTCTTTTTATAAGACTTTCTTACATAATAAAAATAAGAAAAATACAATTCTCTTCAAACAAATGCAACGGGTGTTTATCGCCCGCTGCTTGCGTGGGATCTTGGCCTGTGATAGGGACGTTGATATCCGTGGATCACCTGACGATTAGATCAGATCTGAAGCTTCATCGATTCGCGAAGGAATCAAGAAGCCGAAGCGCTTATCTTGGCAACAGCGAGATAATTACTCTTCTTAAGATCACCACAACGGGGTAATCTTAAGGGATGAACCGGGCTGCAGATATAACGAACTCCTCTTCTTTATGCCAAAGAATCCGCTGAAGTCTCCTCCTCCTCTTTGAAATTCGTGGCTCTTTAGTCCTCAATCCGGCAGGGCTTCGCCAACGCTCGAGAATTCTCGATCCTCAAAAAATAAAGACCCTGGGGCTATATTTATAGACTTCAGGAGCCCTGTATTTGGATAAGAATGATCGATTCCCTCTTATCTTCAGTTGAAATCACTTAACCACATTATCAGATTAGTTGGAGCAAATCCAGACGGTTAACGATAAAAAAATCGTCGAAAACAAGCAAATTAGTATTTTCATGTTGTAGACACTTATGAGTGTCTCGGCGTGGCCGAGACACTTACAAGTGTCTCGGCCAAGCCGAGACACTTGTGAGTGTCTCAGCTTGGCCGAGACACTCCAGAGTGCTTGGCTTGGCTGAGACACTTGTAAGTGTCTTGGCCAAGCCAAGACACCCTAGGGTGTCTCGGTTTGGTTTTATTTGTGTCGAGTTTGTTTCCATCGTATATTCGTCGTCCGGACTCGAAATTATGTGGTTCATGATGCGTCGGAAAGCTAACAAGGAGATCTACGGGCTTCCATAATTGAATCATATGTAGAGTAAATGGAACATGAGGGGTGCTCCACATTTCATAAATGACGCGGAGCTCCTAATCAGCTCTTGTTTCTATTATTCCGAAGTTCCGTTGCTTCGTATGATCTGTCGACTCACTTCATGTGTTTGTCATTGTCAAATAAGCTTCTGTAACTCTAATAGCGACGTTCATCATCTTCTCCTTGTCTCGAGCCACATGCGGGGACCTATGGGTAATTTTTGATGCCTACAGATACCCCCTCCAAAGTGTTTCAGTCTCGTTTCTTTTATAAATGAGCCTGAAATACTTTGGATATGATCGGTCTAACCTTCAGTCGGTATAAAAGGACCTGTAATTAGCTTTGATTCTTAACTCCTTCGATTTTCAATCTATTCAATATTTTGATGAATAGCTAAAGTTCTCCCGGTGCTGCGTTTATCGTCTGTCCATTGTCGAAATCTTGAATCAAAACCGATGAGTTGATTTTGGCTCGTATCGTCGAGTTGACTTTGAACTGACTATCTCCATCATGATATATTTATTCGGATTGACTTTCAACATAACGCGTTGACTGGCATTGACCTTGGGTTACGCGTTGACAGGCATTGATCTAGGATTTCGGATCGCCTGGCGTTGACTTTCTATTACAACGCGTTGGCTAGCGTTGACCTAAGGTTATGCGTTGACCGGCGTTAACCTAGGGTTTAGGATCGCCCGACGTTAACATAGTTTATACTCGTAAATTTGCTAGAGTTTACAAAGTTTAAGCTCTTAAGTCATTAGAGTATGGTGGCCCTAAATATCGGAGCTGCAGAACCAACTATGAAAGCTGATTTATCTGCATGTATGGATCTTATCCTGAAGTTATTGGATGCTCCAGTCACGAGACCAACTAATGGGGCTGGTGCGTCAATGACTCTTGCATATATAGGATTTTTGGCAAACCCTCAGCTATCAACGGGTTTGATGAGCCTTTACCGACTACCGTTTGAGTCGGGCTAGCATGCAAATTGTTTAAGTCCGCTCCGCATGTGACGTTATGCTAAAAGAGTTAACTCTTTTAGTGATACGATATTGAATACGTAAACTTCGTCTTTCTCATGGGAATAGACTACCCGGCCGTATGTATCAGATGTAGACTCAGGATTTTTGGCAAATCCTCAGCCATCAACGGATTTGATGTGCTTTTACCGATTACCGTTTGAATCGGGCTAGCATACGGATTATATAAGTCCATTCCGCATATAACGTTGTGCTAAAAGAATTAGTTCTTCTAGTGCTACGATATTAAATATGTAGACTTTATCTTTCTTACGGGAATAGACTACCCAGCAACGCATGTTAAGCGTTAACTTATCCCTTCTTATGATTCGGGATAAAAGTCCCCAGACTCGAATTCTGGTGTCTTTTTCAATCGGTGAAAGACTAAACCGGCAACGCCTGTTAGGCATTGACTTATCCCTGCTCATGATTCGGGATAAAATTCCCCATGCATAAAAGGTGTGGATTTTGTTGCTACGATGCTGAATACGTAGACTCGGTCGTTTTCATGGAAACGAACCACCCAGCAACACGGGTCAAGCACTGACTCATCCTTACTTAGGTTTCGGGATAAAATGCCCCAGATTAGTATTCTGGTGTCTTCTTCAATCGGTAAAAGACTAAACCGGCAACGTGTGTTAGGCGTTGACTTATCCTTACTTAGGATTCAAGATAAAATTCCCCACACGTGTAAGACACGGATTATGGAGTTGAAGGATCGTGTCGAAAAATAGCAGAGGAAGAATTTTATATTCTATCTCCTAAAATTAAAGAGGAAGAATTTTATAATCTATCTTCAGTTGCCAAGGAACCTCGAAGTGGGATCTCCACCCTAAGAATCCGAAAAAGTAAAACTAGGAGTAGGATCTTCACTCCGAGAATCAGAAAGATTCAAGCAACACTAACTTTTATAGGATTGGTTGCTTAATCCAAGAAAAGAATTCCTCATTTATTAAGGTGAAATTCCGATTTCGGCCCTAACTTTTATAGGTTTGGCCGAATAGGAAAAGATTGAAGTCTTTCGTTTATCGAAAGGAGCATTCCGGTCTTGGTCCTAACTATTAAAGGTTTAATCAAGATGGGAATTTAAGATGATCCTAACTGTTTAAAGATTTGACCATTCAATTTGTGGACCTCTCGTTCATGGAAGGAATCGAGAGGGGATTTTAGTTGTGGTCCTAACTGTTTAAAGGTTTGACCAAGATAGGAATTTGAGACGACCATAACTGTTTAGAGGTTAGATCGTTTAATTTGTGGATCTCTCGTTTATGGAAAAAATTGAGAGGGGATTTTAGTTGTGGTCCTAACTGTTTAAATGTTTGATCATTCAATTTGTGGACCTCTCGTTCATGGAAGGAATTGAGAGGGGATTTTGGTTATGGTCCTAACTGTTTAAAGGTTTGACCAAGATGGGAATTTGAGACGACCCTAACTATTTAAAGGTTTGATCGTTCAATTTGTGGACATCTCGCTCATGGAAGGAATCGAGAGGAGATTTTGGTTGTGATCCTAACTGTTTAAAGGTTTGACCAAATAGACAGTGAGAGTGGGAGTACAAATTATAGTAGGAGTGTTGACTTGTACCAATCACTCAGAGGGGGTTCCTGGTGTTAAGTGATAAATACTTAACACGGAGGGGTTTGATAATCGTCAATGATCAGGAGATTAAAATTCTGAATACTAAGTCCGGACTCTAATAATGAGAATGTTGAGTGCACAGACGTAGCGGGAGTTTGAGTGGGAGTTTCTTATTCATCACCTTCTTGTAGTCACTGGGTTATCCCTAAGAATACACTATATAGAATTCTCTCGGGAACTTCCCGTTACATGAATTATCCACCCCTAGCTTTCTTCGCGAAATTGGGTCTAACATTGTACTCAGTTGTCTGATCGGGTTATCCTTAAGAATACCAGGCATGGCACTCTCCAGGAACTTCCCGTGAAAAAAAGGAAACAGTTTAGACTCATATACCTATTGTAGTGTTAGGGAGCAGTTTAACCTCTTATACCGGTTGGAGGATTGAGAAGCAGTTTATACTCGTATACTCTTTGGAGTAGTGCATCGTCATTCGGCTTATTCTAGCTTTATGGCGCCAGAGTCGATTAGATCTTGAGTCTTGTTCTTTAGACCAAAACAAATCTCAGTAGGATGGAGAACCCTCCTGTGATATGCACAGTAGTTTGGGTCCGTAATCCCCTTAGCTCCCTCCTGATCTTTAATAGGTGGTAGTTCAATCTCACCGTTTTTCATGAGGTACTCGAAAATATCCAGAACTTCCTCATCCTTGAAAGAGTACTCTTTTTGGAGTCCCAGATCTAGAGCCATTTGCTGCTTTTGAGGTTGTTGTTGTGACGTCTGATTATTATCACTATCAACCGCATGCATTGACTGTTGGCTTCTTTTGATCTTCTTCTTTCTGAGGAAGCATTCGGCTTGTTCACCGTACATCTTCAAATCTTTCCAAGTCTTGGACGGATTTAATCCCATAACTCCCAACACGTCCAAAGAGAGGTTGTTATGGCAAGTTTGTAGGATGAATTCCTCCGTGATCGAATCTCGGCAATTTATCGCCCTATTCCGGAAGCGTTTCACAAAGTCGACGACTATTTCTGTCTTTTTGCTTCTCATCGAAGAGTGTCCTGATGGATACCTCAGCGTCATCATCAAAGAAGTTGCCGAGGAATGAGCTCTCTATATCATCCTAGTTGTTAATGCTTCCAGGCTTGAGACGGTGGTACCAATCGAAGGTAGGCCCACGAAGGGTGCTAGCGAATGACCTACCCATCAATGCTTTATTACTGAATATCATGCCTAAGTGGGACTTGAAGTAGATCAAATGTTGAGTGGACGAGCCCTTCCCGTCGAACGGCGTAAAGTTGATCAGGTTGAATTTGGTCGGATACGGGATCGACTCCCACTCTCTCGGGTAAGGACACGGAATACCGATCTTCTTTACCTCTCTAGCAGACATTAGAGCGTTGATTTTAGTCTCGAGGTCTTTCATCTTTTCGTCCTCGTCTGTATCATGCTTTGGACAATTTATGAGAGGAACCATGCGACCACCCCCGACATTATCATCTTCGATGGGACCACCCCCGGCGTTGTTGTTCTTAGTAGGGCCACCCCTAGCGTTTTGATCAACGAGAGGGTTATCAGTATTAAGGTGTTCATCCCCATCTGAATCGTTAGCTGCTTGGCTAACATCGTTGCGACGGCTAGATTCACCTATCTAATTCGATAAAACTCAGATTTGTTGGTCATGCTCTTCCCTCATCCGCAGCATAGCCATTTCCATTTCGAACTTTAATGCTTGCTACTACTTGACTAGACCATCCTCAACCATTTTGGCTACTTCTTCGGTGTTAATCATAAACACTTCGTGGGATTGTCCTGGGCTGGATATTGTTTTATCAGAAGTGACTGTAGAGTTAGCATCTGATGCTTCATCATCCGAGGATAATCCCCTCTGCACTCTTTGATAGTCCCTGCGTCTAGTGGTCCCTGTGCACAGCCGAGTCAGATGATGCGATACAAGGGGATCGGAGCTAGAAGGTCGAGTCGACTTTCCCTTATCAACCATGTTGATGGTGACCGCAAATTATTTAGGTCCTACAACTTCTAGCTAGAACCGAGATATTAATTGAGCTATCCCCGAATTGACTCTTCTTCCTGGAGAAAAGCTAGGGCTAGATCCGCTTGAAACCATCAGAGACTTTTCCTTGTTGACCATGTTAATGGTAACTTCTGGGAATTCGTCATCTCGAGCGACCGATCTTCTTTTGTAAAAATACCTTGATTTGGGTTTCGACGCTTTAGAGGAAAGCCTTTGGAACACCGAGACCTTCTGTGGAGCGGTCTTGGGGCAGCAACACGTTGATAATACTACCCTGATAATTTTGTTACATGGACAGTGAGAGTCCACTTTCTGGGTACCTCTCTTTTGAGATTTATTCGTACCCCCAGCCCGATAGTACAACTCATCGACGTTGTGGTCAGAGCAACCTATCGGTTGTTTACATGAATTCTCAGGTATAACGCGTTCGTCTATCTAACACATTTTCTTCTCAGTAAACAACCCCTTATTAGTGTTTGCAGGAGTCACACGTTTGGAATCATACTTTTTTGAGGGTGAAACCTTAACGGGCTCCTAGCCTTCTGTACTCACCCCTAAGCGGGCAGTTATGGGAATCAACTTGTTAGAAGGTCACGTATGACCCCCAGTCCGGATGTTTGCTTGGGGTTCCTTCAATGGTCCCAAGCGTTCCTTAACAGACGATTTACCTCGATCTTCGGGTAGAGAACCAAGGCGATCCTTCAATGGAATTCTAGATTTGGATAGATCCACGCTATCATAGAACTTCACCGGAGGTGCAGGAGCAATAGGACCAGGATCTGGAGTTGACAAAGGTCGGAGAGCAGTCTCGGATGCTTTTGCCTTAGGCGTTAATTTGGCCTTTGGCATCCAAACTTGCTTAGATCTTGGTGGATTTTTGACCATTTTTTCCTTTTGTAACTCCTGTGCCTTCTGTACAAGGATCCTTGTATGTACTAATAGTGCGTGGCGCTTATGGATATGCTTCTTAAGGGTTGAACGGGTCTTTTTGATAGGAACCCATTCATTGGTTGCTGATTTGGAGGAGGAGGCGTTTGCTTACTACTGGAACACTTGGCGCCTTCTGAGTTTCAGATCTGCATCATAGCAGGTCCCGTCAACAGGCTCCAAAGCCTTGGTAAATTAACGTGCGAGATGTTGACGGCGCCTTTGACGATCCCTCTTCGTCCGGACTGGTGCACTTTCAATAAGCAACTCCTTGACATTCGAGGAGTTGTCACGAACATTAGATCTAGTTATTTTGGAGGCCGGAGAGGGGTCTTCCACTGCATTCGGGTGCAAATCATCATCCCTAGTCTATGAATCTGAAGTCATGTTCTTCGCGACAGTGGTTTTCCTACGTTTGCAAGAAGAAGATCTAGAGGAGGAGGAGGGAATATATTCCTCTAATTTGTGCTGGTCGAATTCGTATTCGACCTCTTTGAACACCGGGATCTTGATCTTCGGCTGCGGCACGATAGCTTCGGTAGCGAAGCTGTTGGCTCCCACTATGGTCGCCAGCTTGTTTGCGATGAAAGTTGATGGCTTCATTGCTGAATCCATTACACGTTTATCTACAGATTCAAAGTAAAATTAGTCTTTTATAAGACTTTCTTACACAATAAAATTAAGAAAAATACAACTCTCTTCAAACAAACGCAACGGGTGTTTATCGCCCGGTGCTTGCATGTGATCTAGGCCTGTGACGCAGACGTTGATATCCGTGAACCACCTGACGATCAGATCAGATCCGAAGCTTCGTCGATTCGCAAAGGAATCAAGAAGCCAAAGTGCTTATCTCGTCAACAGTGAGATAATTTCTCTTCTTAAGATCACCGTAACGGGATAATCTTAAGGGACGAACCGCGCTGCAGATCTGACAAACTCCTCTTCTTTATACCAAAGAATCCGCTGAAGTCTCCTTCTCCTATCTGAAATTCGTGGCTCTTCAGTTCTTAATCTGGCAGAGCTTCGCCAACTCTCGAGAATTCCCGATCCCTAAAAAATGAAGGCCCTGGGACTGCATTTATAGGCTTCAAGAGCCCTGTGTTCGGATAAGAATGGCTGATTCCCTCTTATCTTCAGTTAAAACCACTTAACCACATTATCAGATCAGTTAGAGCAAATCCAGGCGATTAACGATAAAAAACCACCGAAAATAACCAAAATCAGCATTTTCGTGTTGCAGACACTTATGAGTGTCTCGGCATGGCCGAAACACTTACAAGTGTCTCGGCCAAGCTGAGACACTCAAGAGTGTCTGGCCAAGCTGAGACACTTTGAAGTGTCTCAGGTATATGACTTCCAAATGACCTGATTCTAGATGCATTGGAAAGCTGACAAAGAGGTCTACAACGGCCGAGACACTTGTAAGTGTCTTGGCCAAGCCAAGACACCCCGAGGTGTCTCGGTTTGGTTTTTTTTTGTTTTTGGTGCGTCGAGTTTGTTTCCACCGTATATTCGTCGTACGGACTCGGAATTACACGGTTCAAGATGCGTTGGAAAGCCGACGAGGAGATCTACGGGTTCCCATGATTGAATTATATGTGGAGTAAATGGGACACAATGGGTGCTCCATATTTCGTAAACGGCGCGGGGCTCATGATCAGCTCTTGTTTTCGTTATTCCGAAGTTCCGTTGCTTCGTATGATCCGTCGACTCACTTCATGCATTTGTCATTGTCAAATAAGCTTCTGTAACTCTAATATCAATGTTCATCGTCTTCTCTTTGTCTCGAGCCACATGCGGGGACCTATGGACAATTTTTGACGCCTACACCAATATCAATCATTCTCCACCTTTATTTTTTTTCCTAGACAAATTTACTGTAGTGTATTCATTGTCTACATCAATTATGATATCAAGTTGGTATATAATAGAGAGCAAAAGACAAGATAAGTGTTCAGAAATATATTAGGATATACTTTGATCAATCAAATTATATTATTACTCATAACTGATATGCATTAGAGACAAAATGTGTTGACAATCTTAAACTAAAAAACAGACTGTATGGACCCTCTAACATAACTTTTTTAATGTAAGCAACATTCAAGATCAATTTTAAAAATCTCTTGGGGCCAGGAATAAACAAGTGACAATTTTGTAGTGGAAGATAGGGGAATGTAGTAAATTCTTAATAATTATTAGTATTTGCTTAATTTGTTTATAATGAGAGGATCTCATTATTGACTAACTACAATGCCTAGTACATTATTTTTTTTATTGTGCGTTAAAGGCATGCGGAGAACCCAGGTGAGTCCTCCTCACAATGAATATTATACAATTTAAGTACAAAGAAAAAAAGAGAGTTGATCATTAGTGTAGTTGGTGAGAGGAAAACTCTAGAAGCTTAACTTGGATATGTGGATATATTATAGATGGAGATGGAGAAGCATAGCTTTGAAAATAGTGAGTGTGGGGGAGTAATTAATATGATTTTTATTTGTGTGATTTTCTTTATTCAAGATATCTGTGGTCTTGTGGATATATATAGGTATAGCATTGCTACTCTCTTTTGATTTGTGGAAGAAATTGGGTGCAAAAAAATATAAATTATCTAATTGGTTAAAGTAGGAACATATAAGCTAAGCCTATACATGAAATTTTTTTAACCTACACATATATATAAATATTACAATTGGTATTGAGATCTGAGATACGTGTGAAATTCTCTTTGACTTTTATACAAATAGTATCTATTTAAATAATAATAGTATAATTAAACTTTGTGATTTAAAAAAAGATTAAATATATAATATAATTAATTACTTTAAAATAATCTAATCTAATCTAATAAGAAGAAAATAAATAAAAGTGATGTGAAAATTGTTGCAATTTCATAATTCATTATTTTTAAACAATCTAATCTAATAAGAAGAAAATAATGAAGGCATATACCTGTTGAAAGTGATGAAAGTGCTATAAAATTATTATAATTTCTGATCTGAAAAAAATCAAACATATATTATAATTAATTACTTTAAAATAATCTAATCTAACCTTATAAGAAGTAAATAGATAAAAGTGTTGTGAAAATTAATGCTATTTTTAATATAAAAAATTATATATACAATATAATTAATTGCTTTAAAATAATCTAATATAATCTAATAAGAATAAAATAACAAAGGCACATACCTATGGAAGGAGATGAAAGTGCTTTGAAAATTTTTGTAATTTCTTGGTTTATATATATTAGTACGTGATGTTATATGTGAGAGGATAACAATTATAAATAGAATTCTATTTAAATAATAATAGTATAATTAAATTTTAAAACTAATTATACAGTATCGTGACCTACTTGAATTTTAGTCGGTGAGAGATCACCACGTTGTGTCCTCAGGTCGCAACTGTTTATTTTAATTTTTCCTTTTTATAATTTTGAGAATGACTTTTGTCTCTTTAACTTGTTTGGTAGATTTTGCAAATATCCTGTCAACATTATGTACATTTGTAGGTTTGTGTTGTTTCTGGGTTCGACCTCTGGGGCAAACATTATTTGTCTCGTTAATTTATTTGGTTTTTTCATTTACGCCCTTCGTCTTGTAAACATTTATAAATTTGGCATTTAATAATTTCATTCTGGTCTACATTTCAATTTAAACTATATACTTATCTTTATACTATGTATATCCAATAAGAATTCATCATTTTATCAACTTACTCTTACTTAATGGATTAGTATTTGAATTCTAAGGGTATTTTTGTCTACCAAAAAAATTTTCTGAACTCGTGCTTTTAAAAGGAGTATGAATTTTAGTCGGAGAGAGATCGCCACGTTGTGCCCTCAGGTCTCAAATGTTTGCTTTAATTTTTTGTTTATAATTTTGAGAATGACTTTTGTCTCTTTAATTTATTTGGTGGATTTTACAAATATCCCGCTCACATTATGTACATTTGTAGGTTTGTGCTGTTCCTGGGTTCGATCTTTGGGGCAGACATTATTTATCTCATTAATTTATTTGGTTTTTACATATACGCCCTTCATCTTGTAGATATTTTTAAATTTGGCATTTAATATTTTCATTCAAGTTCACATTTTAATTTAAACTTTATCCTCACTTCATACTATGTATATCCAATAAAAATTTATCAATTTATCAACTTACTCTTACTTGATGGATTAATATTTGAATTCTAAGGGTATTTTTGTCTATCAAAAGATTTTTCCGAACTCGTGTTTTTAAAGAGAGTATGAAAAGTAACACCTTGATGATAAAAAATTTAGAGAGAGGGAAGTAGAAGTAGAACCACAAATAGGGTAATACGCAAAGCAGATAAGTTGTAATGATGGAAATTATGGACTTCTATCAAGGAGATGCATGAACTCACAAAACCATTTTCCAGATTTAGCACCACAAATACCGCATTTCCATGCATCCTGTAAAGTTAGTAAGTATCATAAGTTAACAAGCAGTTAATTTCAGCGAAAAAGCAGAGCCATGCACGATAAACAACTTGACGAAGAATGAAAACCAATACAATAAAAATTTACATATGTCAAAAAAAAAAAGTAGGCAAATGTGACATCCAAATGTATACATAAAATAAGTACGTATAATTTGAAATAGAAATAGGGAGTAAAATGCAAACAAACTAAAGAAACTTACCGCGGCTCCTTGAGGAGAAGAACCAAGCACCTGCCTACCGACATTTTCATACTGATATGGAACACACGGCAAACATGTTTATCGGCAAACATGTTTATGTCAAAGTGGGACAGTCGCAAGTCCAAATGCGGGTCTGGTCGAAAAAAATAACTTGTTTTGAAGAAACGGCCGTAACTTTCAAACTGTACGTCAGAATTGGACGAAATTATATATGAAAATTGACTATCTCGACGAGACGAAGCCATCCAAACCCACCCCTAAGGGTTCGGTTTGCTTCCTTTGTTTCATCACATTCCTTACGGTTTGAGAGATATTTGTATTTTTGTCTGTTTTTTACTATTTTTATTAATGCTTTAGGAGTCTGTTTTGATTAGGAAACAAAGCCGATTTGATCTCAGATTTGACCGGTGAATTTTCCTAATCGTAAGGACTCTTTTTAGGAGTTTTAATGTTTTAGGAATTCTTTTACTATTTTTGGTAAGTTGGAGTCCTTGTAGGAGTTTGAGTCCTTGTAAAAATCTTGTTTCTTTTCTATTTAAGTAGTATCTTATAAGCCCTAGAGGTATAACTTTTTATTAATAAAATTTTATTTTTCTTTAATATTTACTTCGTGGATTCGAAGCTCTTCGTGGATTCGATGATTGTTCTTGGTAGATTCCGAGGCTACTACTTCCGTGCTGCGGAACATACTGCGACAAGCACCATCTTTTCTTAGCTTTTGGAGAAAAGTACTAGAGCACAAACTTTTTCCAATACATCACGGGATTGCATTGCACTAAATACAAAGAATTGAACATTATATATCCAACTCCAGTTTGACAATACTACAAGAAAAACACAAGAAATTAACCATTCAACAACTAACAGATGGTCTATGACGTAAATGATACATGTACTGCACAAGCCTCCGAGCACATACTCCTTCACCAGAAATATCTTCAATAGGAGTAGTCATAGCTTTTACTTGTACACTGCTTGGCCCCAACTGATGCTGAGGCATTTGCTGAGCTCTCGGCATCATCTCCTACTGTTTTTGCTGACTCCTCCACAACATCATCGTAAAAGAACAACTAGAATTAAACCAATTAGAAATTAGGCTGAAATACCCACATCGAAAATTACAAAGATACTGAAGTAGGGCTACTAAAAGTAGAAGCTTCCCCTAGCTAATCTATGATA
>NC_033797.1:93716333-93743833 GCF_001876935.1 Asparagus officinalis | reverse complement strand
ATAAAATCTAATAAAAAAAGATTTATGTTGAATATAGTTCAGAAGTTATTTATGTAATATTATAATCCCAATATATAGGATGAGGTTACTAATATTTTATTGAGCCCAAAATGTAGTTCATTACCATAATTCATATGCCCTCAACCAATGTGAATTTATATTTTATTCATATCTCCCATACATTTAGCCATTTTTAGGTTATACCAATCATGCTATATGAGTCATCTTCTTAATAGAATCATTTTGTAATGTCTGAGTTTGAAGGCTAAAATAATGATTATAGAATTACTAGTATACCACATGTGTCGTGCACATGGCATGTTGGATTTAATCTAATAAATCTATTTGTGGGCACATATGATAAATCAATGTGTATTGCTATCCTTCAGGATAACCCACTAAAGTGATCAATTAATTTGGGTTAATGGGTATTTAAATAAGTCATGGGGTTATATGTGCAGATACCAGGTTGTAATTGTGATTTGATGAGGGGCCAAATTGCAAATGTACAACATCTATAAATAAGGGGTTATGGTCCCTAATCTAGGGTTACATTCTCTAATTCTCTTCACCTCCATCTAGAGAAAAATTTGGCTAGAGAAACCCTAATGTTAGAAGATCCAAAACACATCTCAAGTTTCATCTATGGATTCAGGTATAAGCTTCCGCTCTTTTGATTCTTGTTAATCTCTTCGAATTAATCATGGCTTTATGGTTTAGATCTCAAGTTTTTCGAATTAATCATGGCTTTATGGTTTAGATCTCAAGTTTTTATTAGATCTAACAAGTGGTATCAGAGCCAACTTTGATTAATTCTTAGGGATTTAAGTTTTTAAAATTGGGTTTTTTAATCTTAAATTTCTGGTTTTTGGTTAAGATCTGTTCTCGGATGAACAGTAATGTTTGGATGAACAGTTATGTTTTTTATTTTTTGGATGAACAGTAAAAAATTCACCGTGAACAGTAACGTTTTAGAATTTTTTGGTTTTTTTCTTCGATTTTTCTTGGATCTGGATCAAGAAAATTCACTTTTTCGATTCTGGATCTGTTTTTTGAAATAAAATCGAGAAATTTTTTGTGTCTTTTTTGGGTTTGGTCTTCGGTCCCGTGCTCCTCGCCGGCGAACTTTCGCTGGCGGCCTCGCTCTCAACTCTGATGGCGATGACGACATCAGGAAACCCTAGGGTTTCGACCTCTTGGGTGCCGAAGCAATGGCGGCGGCGGTTTTAGTTTGAAACCCTAAGGGTTCGTGCGTGAAAACGTGGCGAAAATTAAGGAGGTGGTTACCTCAGATTTTGGCGAGGCTTGAAAGCTTCAAACGAACCTCGCGTTCGTTCTAAGGTGAGCATCGCGCTCAAATTTAAATGAAATTCGCGTTCGTTCTCAGGTTGAGCCTCGCGCTCAAATTTAAACGAACTTTGCGTTCATTCTCAGGTTGAGCCTCGCGCTCAAATTCAAACGAACTTAGCGTTCGTTCTCAGGTGAGCCTCGCGCTCAATTCAAGTTGAGCCTCACGCTCAGTTCTCAGGTTGAGCCTCGCGCTCAAATTCAAACGAACTTAGCGTTCGTTCTCAGGTGAGCCTCGTGCTCAATTCAAGTTGAGCCTCACGCTCAGTTCTCAGGTGAGCCTCGCGCTCAATCTAAGTTGAGCCTCGCGTTCAGTTCTCAGGTGAGCCTCGTGCTCAATTCAAGTTGAGCCTCGCGCTCAGTTCTTAGGTGAGCCTCGCGCTCAATTCATGTCGAAATCCGCATTCATCCTCAGGCGAGCCCTGTGCTCAATTCAAACGAGCCTCGCGTTCGTTCTCAAGTTGAACCTCACGTTCATTTTTCAAACGAACCTCGCGTTTGTTCTCAAGTTGAACATCATGAACCTCGCGTTCGTTCTTAGGTGAGTCTTGTACTCAATATAGTCGAACCTCGTATTCGAAGTCAAGCGAACTTCGTGTTCACTATGGTTAATCCTCGGCTTTTCATGGGTCCACTTTGGTATACTTAATTTATTCAATTAAGTTATAGGCCCTAATTAAGCTATGAGACCCCAATTAAGTTTTTTTGGAAATTCAGTTGATTTAAATTAAAACCTTTAATTTAAATCTAATTTGGTTTTTAATCAATTTTTTAATTCAAAAAATTATGACACTAAGGTATTAAGGTTATCTCTCACTCTAATTGATTAATTGAAACAAGAAGTTGCCAAAGTAACCTCTCTTGTGTAGATTGTTCATGAGAAATGTGAGATGTTTGTGTGTATGCTTTCGTGTAAATATTTAATCGACCCAAAGGAAGGTTAATATTTATTTAGACTGTATACACATCTGCGATGATAAGCGTGTGACAATTATAAGGTTTACATGTGAATAATGAATCGATCCAAAGATAGTTTTAATATTTGACATGAGTTATTATCAATGTTCGATCATTGCAATAATGTATCTGATAATCATATTTTATTACAATTTGATACCCTCATTATCTATTTTATATGGATAAATATACCATTAATAATTGTTGTTAGATTAGTTTTCACATAAATGAATGGAAATATAAATAAATATTATTAAATGTAAAAACTTCTCAAAATCTCTCTTCTCTATTTTTTTTTGTAGCATTTTAGAAGCACATTGAAGCAAAAAGCCAATAGAACCGGACTGCTGGACTTGGTTGTAGAGGCTTGGAATTTCAAAATCAAACGTGGACTTGGATGCAAATAGTTGGAATGAAGTGGGCTTTTATGCAAAGTTTACAAAACCAGACTGCTGCAACTCTTCATTCCGAAATACAAATGCATGGGCCAGGAGAAATAAAGAAATGGGCCGGACTTCATGAAGACTTGGGCTTTTAATTTTCTTTTCTGGAAATTTGAATCAAATGTATTGAAGTGGGCTTTTGGACTCAAAGATGTGTGCAGCAACATTAGACTTTGATTTGTTTTATTTATGTAAATCACAAGTTGCTCCAAAAACCGGACATGGGCTTGTTCCTGCA
This sequence comes from Asparagus officinalis, assembly GCF_001876935.1. Taxonomy (NCBI): domain Eukaryota; kingdom Viridiplantae; phylum Streptophyta; class Magnoliopsida; order Asparagales; family Asparagaceae; genus Asparagus; species Asparagus officinalis. Next base: position 93,740,848 of record NC_033797.1, on the reverse strand, counting down.
GAATGCAAACGAATTCAATGGAAGATGATTCACTTGAAGTCAAATGAAGAGGGGTAGATATGAAGACCGGACTGAATTTAAACTTGGGGAAATAGAACTTGATGCTTTAAATCCCATGGGGCCCGAAATTAAAATGTGGAACTGGGGCTGCCGAAATTGATTGGAATTTTCTTTTTGAATAATCAAAAATGCATATGGGCTAAAGAGAAAACCAAAAAGCAATTCAAAGGTGGAGATGTGCTTGGAGCTCAAACCAAATCCAAGGGCTCATATTGCATTGAAAGATTACTATACAATAAGGGGCAGGTAAGAGTGGAGTGAAGGTGTTAGAGGAGTGAAATTTTGTAAACTCCTTTTGGAGAGGAGGGCTATCTAATTGAGAAAGGCCTTCCAAAAATTGTACTTAGTTGCAATTAATAAAATAAATTTTTTCCTCTTTAAAAATTTGTTTTTCTCCTGTTTGTTGGAATGATGAGGCGAGATGAAGGAATTTGAAGTTTGCATTCTTTTCTCTTTTATTTCTTTTTAGTATTCTTATTATGCTTAGTAGTTAGATTTAAATTCATGCTGTAGTGTAGGATTTATTTTCCTTGTCTTTTTATTTCATTGCACTTTAATTGTAGAGGTAGATTTTTTTCTGCCATTTAATTGCTGCAATTTATTTTGTAGCTTAGAATTTTTTTCTTTTTAATTAGATTATTTCTGTTCAATAGTTTAGATTTTTCTTTTCTTTTTATGTTTTGTAAATAGTTCTTTTTTCTTGTTTTTATTTCTTAAGATGTGAATAATTCTTGTAGGAAGTTTAGAATTATATGAAATAATCTAAATTCCTTATATTGTATGAATTATTCTCTGCATTTAAAAAAATGTTCAGTTTAGGATAATCAACTAGAAACTAACGTAGTGGGTAGAAGAAGAATTTGATCTATGCTGATCTTATGATGTTGATGAGGTTATGCTTATGAATCTTAGATGATTATCATGTGTTGTTATTACTTATCATGAATATAATTTGCCTTAGATGATAAATTTGATTGGTTACACTTTTCCTAAATTGTTTGATTAATCTATTTTTTTTTTGCTTAAAAAATCTAAGTTGAATATTTGATTAAAAAGAGAAAGGTTTATATGTAAATTGAAAATTGGGTTTAGTGGGATTATGGATTCTAGATTGTCTTACTTCTTTTGAATCATCCATCTTAACTTTCGTAAATTTTCTTTCATTGTCTTTAGTTTATTTCTGATTATTAATTCATATTCTTTGCCTCGTATTTCATTTATTCTTTGATTCTTCCTTCTCTCCTCTAAAAATAAAATTTATTATCTTTTTGATATAGTCTAACAATCCACTCAACAAACCCACTTATATCCTAATTGTCATGCCCACAAAATAAAGAACCAAGCTTGAATAATCTTTAAAAATCACCTTCTTCGTGGATCGAATATCTTATACTATAACTTGATAAATTGTGCACTTGCAATTTTGGTACATAATTATGCCGCATCAGTATCACTTACAAATTAATATTACTCTCCAAAGACTTGATATTAATGTTGTGTCAGATATCTTAGATGGGATTTATCATTATTTAAATTTTATTGATTACTAATTATGGTTATTGATGTGAGCATTTTTATTTTATTTCAGCTAATGCATCTGCTGCAACAATTTCTGCTAACATCAACTCAATTCCCATGCTAAATAGGACAAATTTTAAGGTTTGGAAAGAGAACATATTAATTGTTCTTGGCTGCATGGATCTAGACTATGCATTAAGAACTGAACAACCCCAACCTCTCAATGCGGATAGCACTCCTGATGCAAAGAAGGAGCATGAGAAGTGGGAGCGTTCAAATCGCATGAGTCTTATGATCATTAAGCGCGGCGTTCCGGAAGCCTTCAGGGGCATAGAATCCGAAGGGATTACTAAGGCTAAAGATTTCCTTGCCGAAATTGAGAAGCGTTTTGCGAAAAACGATAAGGTAGAAACAAGCACGCTTTTAGCTCGCTTGATTTCAATGAAGTATAAGGGCAAAGGAAATATCAGGGAGTACATTATGGAAATGTCTCATATTGCTTCAAAGCTTAAGGCACTTAAACTCGATCTTTGTGACGAGTTATTGGTGCATATGGTTTTGTTGTCTCTTCCTGCACAATTCAATCAGTTTAAGGTCAGTTATAACTGCCAAAAGGAGAAATGGACTCTAAATGAGCTCATTTCATACTGTGTGCAAGAAGAAGACAGGTTGAAGCAAGATAATACAGAAAGTGCTCATTTGGCCTATGCCTCTAAGGATAAGGACAATAAAAGGAAGAATGATAATGAAGTTGCTAAGGGTCCAGTTCAGAAGAAACAACATAAGGATAATCAGGGTTGTTTCTTCTGTAATAAACCTGGACACGTAAAGAAGGATTGTACAAAATATCACGCATGGTGTGCTAATAAGGGTACGTTCCTTACTTTGGTCTGTTCTGAGGTTAATTTAGCTTCAGTATCTAGAAACACTTGGTGGTTAGACTCTGGTGCTACTACTCACATAAGTGTTTCTATGCAGGGTTACCTGAGCTACCGAAAGCCAAGTGATGTTGAAAGACACATCTTTGTGGGCGACGGACAATCGATATATGTGGAAGCAATTGGGCACTTTAGGTTGTTGTTAGGAACTGGTTCTTATTTGGATTTGAAAGATACTTTTGTAGTACCGTCTTTTAGACGAAATTTAATTTCTGTTTCTGTATTGGACAAATCAGGTTATTCTTGTTCATTTGGAAACAGTCAATTCAGTTTATCTTTTAATTCAAATGTTGTGGGAACTGGTTACTTGAGTACTTATGACAACCTATATTTGCTTGATACAATTGCTTCTTATAATGAATCCTTGCATGTGGAATCTCGTGGTACTAAACGTAAATTAAATAAGGAAAATTCGGCGACATTATGACATAAGCGCTTAGGTCATATCTCAAAAGGTAGAGTTGAGCGTCTTGTGTCTGATGACATTTTAGATTCCCTTGATTTTTTGGACTTCGACGTATGTGTTGAATGTATCAAGGGAAAACAGACCAAAGTTAAGAGATTAGGTGCCAACAGATCTTCGGATGTCTTAGAATTGATACATACGGATATTTGTGGGCCATTTCCTACAGAATCCTAGAATGGTCAACAATATTTTATATCATTCATAGACGATTACTCACGTTATAGGTACCTATATCTTATTCATGAAAAATCTGAGTCTCTGGACATGTTCAAAGCCTATAAAGCTGAAGTTGAGAATCAACTCAACAGAAGAATTAAAACCGTTAGATCTGATCGTGGTGGTGAGTACTACGACAGATATGATGGTTCAGGTGAACAACGTCCAGGACCATTTGTTAGATACCTAGAGGAATACGGTATCATCCAACAGTACACCATGTCGGGTTCACCTAGCATGAATGGTGTAGCTGAAAGACGAAACAGGACTCTTAAGGATATGGTAAGAAGTATGATTGCTCATTCTTCTTTACCAGAGTCTCTCTGGGGAGAAGCACTTAAGACAACAACTTACATTCTGAATAGAGTACTAAGTAAAGCAGTTGCTAAAACACCTTATGAGCTTTGGACTGGTCGAAAGCCCAGTTTAAAGCATTTATATATTTGGGGATGTCCAACTAAGGTAAGGCCTTACAGGCCAAATAAAAAGAAATTGGACTCCAAAACAGTTAGCAGCTACTTTATTGGGTACTCTGAACGCTCTAGGGGCTATAAGTTTTATGATCCCACACTAAGGAATATTTTTAAGACGGGAACAACAACATTCTTTGAGGATGTTGAGTTTGGGGGGAGAAATAAGGTTAGAGACATTAGTTTTGAGGAGGAATTGGCTTCAGATCCAATCCATACAGTTACTTTTGACAATATTCAGGTTCCTATACCTGTTGTTGCTCAAGAAGTAAATCAGGAACCTCAAGATGATAATATTGAACAACTCCCTGTTGCAGAAGAACAAACTCAACAACCTCAAGAACCAGTGCCATTAAGGAGATCCACGAGAGAAAGGAGAAATGCTATTTCGGATGATTATATTGTATTTCTTCAAGAACATGAGGAAAGTAGTGGAATGTTGGAAGATGATCCAATCAACTTCTCTCAGGCCATGAAAAGTTCTAACTCTCAACAGTGGATTGATGCCATGAATGAAGAGTACAAGTCTATGTTGGAATTTCCTATGCATTTAGTTAAAATAATCAATAACATATGCATTTAGTTAAAATAAATTATGGAATCTTAATTAAGAGCCTAAGAAACTAATTAAATTTTATTATTATAATGATTTGTAATTAATTTAATTTAATTTAATTTAATTTAATTTAATTTAATTTAATTTAAGACTCACTGAATAAGACCTTGAGATAAATCAAATAAAAAATAATTAAAGTAAAGTTGGAATTATCATCTTTGAGAGGGGTAAAAAGGGCAATTAAAAGTTTTAACAACCCAATCCTCTTTTAAATCAAATAAAAATATAATTAAAGTAAAGTTGGAATTATCATCTTTCAGAGGAAAAAGTGCAATTAAATTTTTTAACAGCCCAATCCTTTTTTATAAATAGAATAGATTATTAATCATGTTAAAATATTAACCATAATAATGAAAATTTATTACATGTGATTTATAGATAATTAACTAACGTCATTGTTGTCATTCTATGGATGAACCATCACGAGTAGATATAGCTGTATTCTTAAGGTGCATTGTATTCTTGGCACATTCTTGATGGGGAATTACCCATCGAGAATGAACTCATTGTTGACGGAAAGCTTGTCAAGAATATGGTGTAGCCGTCAGCAATAAGGTAGGAACGATAACTTTTTAAAAATATATTTTTTACCCGTCAGGAGTTGCCCCACTAAAATTGTTGGAGGGAACTTTTCCTCATACTATTTCATTCCTAACCCTAAATAACCACTTTCTATCTCATTCCCAAACCAAACTATTAAAATTATGCCTCAAAACCTTCTGAGTGTTCAATTCAGCCAATGATCATCCATGTTCAAGAGGAGATCATCGATGGTCACTTCAATCATCGACGGGTTATAGTGAACAATTTCAGAAAAACAGAAATAGGATTTTGAACCATCGATGGACTACATGGAACAACCGTGGACTGTAGGAGATTATCGATGGTCGTGTTTGACCATTGATGGTGCTAATTGCAGTTTTTGATGATTTAATCATAGCCATTCATTTTTTTTATCTTTAACTCCTATCAAGTTCTGGATACCTCTTTCCTGATCTGTTGTTATCTCCTATATATTAAAATAGATAGAATTTAGATTAGGATTTGTGTGAGATTGAAGAAGAAGAGTTTAAGGGTCTAGGCTTTCGCCTTATTTTTTGTACTTCTTTCTCTTTTGATAGTAAAATTTCTTTGACACATTTGCTATGAATGTATCCCAAATGGGATGAACCACATAAATCTCTGTGTTTGTAATTGCTTGTTCGTCAAGCTCGCCTGCAAGCTCGTCTGAGCATTCAGACAGCTCGCGAGCTCACCCGTAGCTTTGCTAGCCTCGCCTGAGCAATGCAAGCGGGTTGTTTGCTTGTGGGAGTGGGACTACCCACTTCTCACGTCCTGGGTGATGATGAGGTATGGCTCTCATCACCCTTATAGTGGTCACATCCTACAGCTAGAGGAGGGCATGGTGTCCCTCACCCATTGGTGGTCATATACCACAAGTCAAGGGATGGCTCATGCCATCCCTTGCCTATTTAAAGCCATCTTCATCCAACGTGAAGGAGGCTAGAGGTTTGTCATTTGATTGAGGCTGGAGATTTTGATGCTCAAGGCTCTTCAAACAGAGACCTTCATTTGGCTCACTTGTTTGGTAGAACATTCCTAGCTCCTTGCCTGGATTGTTGAAGCAGACTCAATCTAAACTCTCAGATTTGAGGCTCGTCGACTCTTTGCAAACTCTTGCATCATAGCTCTCTCTAGGCTCACAGCTTTTCAAGCTCGGGTATAGTCGAACTCAATCTCTCCGGAGTCTCTACCGCGGACTGAATCTCCAACCGTAACTTTGATCGGATCATCCAAGGGAAGCAAACTCTACGCGAGCACCAAGGGAGGCGTCCACCACTGCCAACGAACCCACGTTAAACAAGGAGGGTCACCCCCTCCTCCTCTATTGTAAAACATTGACCATTAGTTTGTAATAAGCCACTCTTATAAATACAAACAGGCTCCTTGAGCGGGAAGTCAATCTTTTACACACCAACAGTCAACAAGCAGGGTGGCCATCGACACTTCTGTGTCGTCATCGAAGAAATAGGCCAAGAAGAGCATCTCCACGTCGCCCTATGTTATGATAGAGCCCAATTCCATCTTGTGAAACCATTCAAAGGCTACCCCTCTCAGGGTACCAATGAACAGTCGGGTTAGGATAGCGTCTTTCTATGTGAGAAATCATGTTTGGGATAGGAAATAGTAGATGTGCTGTGAGGGGTAGCCCTTGCCATTGAACTGGACTAAACAAATCAGTTTGAACTTTACCAGGTAGGCGACTGTGTCTTATTCGACTGGATACGGTCGAACCACCCCCAGCTCGTTCATGTTCCTCTAGAACGTTAGGGCATTAAGTTGACTTTATAATTCGTCAAGCCTCTTGTCCCCGGGAGTGCTATCAGCATGTGACACTTTTCCTGAAGATTTGGATCCCTCCTCCTCTATTGTAAAACATTGACCATTAGTTTGTAATAAGCCACTCTTATAAATACAAACAGGCTCCTTGAGCGGGAAGTCAATCTTTTACACACCAACAGTCAACAAGCAGGGTGGCCATCGACACTTCTGTGTCGTCATCGAAGAAATAGGCCAAGAAGAGCATCTCCACGTCGCCCTATGTTATGATAGAGCCCAATTCCATCTTGTGAAACCATTCAAAGGCTACCCCTCTCAGGGTACCAATGAACAGTCGGGTTAGGATAGCGTCTTTCTATGTGAGAAATCATGTTTGGGATAGGAAATAGTAGATGTGCTGTGAGGGGTAGCCCTTGCCATTGAACTGGACTAAACAAATCAGTTTGAACTTTACCAGGTAGGCGACTGTGTCTTATTCGACTGGATACGGTCGAACCACCCCCAGCTCGTTCATGTTCCTCTAGAACGTTAGGGCATTAAGTTGACTTTATAATTCGTCAAGCCTCTTGTCCCCGGGAGTGCTATCAGCATGTGACACTTTTCCTGAAGATTTGGATGAATAATCTGAATGCAATATGCGATTATCTTCCTCTTCAGATGTGTTAGGGAGAGTAGGCTCCCGCTCCCTGTTCTTCGAGGATCTTCACCAATTCCATGAATTCCTCCTCTTCTTCTTGTTCAGAAGTTATTCCATCATTCCCTTCAAGGAGTTGATGGTCGCTTGCTGCTCTTTGACTCTTCTGACAATGTTATCAGAGTCGTCCGCCATGTGCATCTTTGTGTGCTTGCCATAAGCTAAGCTTGAGGTCTGAGACGTCACCGTCGTTGAGCACGATTCGTCCTTGTTGTCGTAAATAGGTAACAAATGGGCATAATCAAAGGGGTTGGCAACACCCGTTTGAGTACGCTTGAATTGGTAGACACCTTCGTGCTCGACGGGGAGCTAGTTCAATCCTAGGGAAAATTTTAGATCCGATGAATCCGAATACNGGGAGTTCCAAATCACCAGCGGCCTGTCTCCTCCAGCGATTACGTCTTCGGTGAGGAAGTCTTGACTCCAGAGGTTGCTGAGAAAGCCTTTTGAACACCGTAGGTTTTGGTGCTTCAGTACACTGGCAATCAGCAAGTACTACTTTGATGAGCCTTTCATAGTGGCACTGAGAATTAGCCTCATGAATAGTACGCTTGCGAGTCAGATGGTTCCTGAGGTCCCCTGTGGGTTGATGGTGACAACCCCCGGTGTTAAAAGAACCAATCATGCAATCATGCGAAGAAGGTTCGAAAGAAGAATTGTAGGAACACTTAGGAAATTCTTCAAGTGTTGAGTTCAGGCGAGCCTGCCTTGATAGACGAGGTCTCATGGTCTGGCGAGCTTCGGACTTCTGGCGAGCTCTGGCTATTTGTTCATTCAGGTGAGGTCTGCCTGTTTGACTGGTCTTTGCTTTACCTTTTTGTCCAAGGCATGATTGCGGGTGAGGCTGATAGGATTCATCTGTATGGCAGCTTCTGCCTGCGGGGCGAAGCTCGCCTGATGTGTGGAGCTCATCTGCTTGAGGTCGTAGCTCGCCTTAATCATAGAGCTCACCTGAGTTGGGCAGATCGCCTGATCTGGGAAGATGGCTTGAAGAGCTAAGCCCTCCTAATTTAGAGGGCTCGCATGTCTTGCTAAGTTTGCCAAAATAGGGAACTTTGCTGCTAGAGTGATGCTCGCCTGGAACGTCAGGCTCACCTGAAATGCCAAGTTCGCTAATTTTAGGAACTTTGCTACTAGAGCGAAGCCTACCTGAGTAGGTGGGCTCGCCTGATTAACGTAGTACACCAAAACTAGGAACTTTACGTTCCTTCCTGGCTCTTCTTAGGCCTGCATAGTAATTCAGGCCATCATAGGAAGCGAAGGCTTATGCTTCTTGGCAGGCAAGAGCTTGTCGTCACCGCCATTGGGCTCTCTTGGAGAGAGGAGTGCTCATGTTGACGATGAAAGCATGGTCTGTACCGATATGAACAATTGTCTCTTCTCCCACGAGGGGACTACATGGATTGCTTGGCAACCCAACAAGCAGCCCCTTGGCTTATATTCTTGGCCTTTGGCTCAGCCTTGGCTAGCTCCGGGAAGGTAGAACCCCTTGCTGTTGCTTGGGTAGAGCTCTTGGGCACGACCGCTTCAACCACTTTGCAAGCAACCCAACACTCATCTCCCTTATCAGGACAGTATTATCAGCGTGTAGCTGCCTCAAGACCACTCCACAGAAGGTCTCGGTATTCCAAAAGCTTTCCTCTGAAGCATCGATTACTAAACCAAGACGTTTCTGTAAGAAACGATCAACCGTTCAAGATGATGAACTTCCAGAAGTCACAATTAATATGGCTGATAAGGGAAAGTCGGCTCGGCCTTCTAGTTCTAACCCACTCGTATCGCATCATCTAACTCGGCTATATGTAGGGACTACTAGACGTAGGGATTATCAGAGAATGCAGAGGGGATTATCCTCGGATGATGAAGCGTCAAATGCCAACTCTGTAGTCGCTTCTGACAAAACGGTATCCAGTCTAAGACAATCCCGTAATGTGTTTATGATTAACACCAAGGAAGTAGCCAAAGTGGTTGAGGATGCTCTAGCCAAGCAGAAAGAAGTATTCAAAATCGAAATGGAAATGGCTATGCAGGAGATGAGATAAATACACGACCAACAAATCCGAGCTTTGTCGAATCAGCTAGGTGAATCCAGTCATCGCAACAATGTTAGCCAAGCAGCTAGCAATTCAGACATGGATGAATACATCAATGATGATGACTCTCCTATTGACCAAAACGTTAGGGGTGGCCCCACTAAGAATAACAACGCTGGGGGTGGTCCTACTAAAAATGACAATGCCGGGGGTAGCCGCGTTGTTCCTCTTAGAAATCATCCAAAGTATGATACAGACGAGGATGAGAACATGAAAGACCTTGAGAGAAAAATCAACGCTCTGATGTCTACTCGAGAGGTGAAGAAAATCAGCATTCTGTGTCCTTACCTGAGAGAGTGGGAGTCGATCCCGTACCCGACGAAGTTCAACCAGATCAACTTCACGCAGTTCGATGGGAAGGACTCTCCCACTCAACATCTGATCTACTTCAAGTCTCACTTGGGCATGATCTCCGACAATGAAGCCTTGATGATTCGGTCATTCGTTGGCACCCTTCTCGGACCCGCCTTCGATTGGTACCGCCATCTCAAGCCTGAAAGCATCAACAGCTAGGATGACCTGGAGAACCTGTTTCTCGCTCACTTCTTTGATAATGATGTCGAGGTATCAATTAGGACACTCTTCGATGAGAAATAAGAAGATGATGAGACAGTCAACGACTTCGTCAAGCGCTTCCGGAATAAGGCGATGAACTGCCGAGATCCGATCACAGAGGATTTCATCCTCCAAACCTATCACAACAACCTCTCTTTAAACGTGTTAGAAGTTATGAGAGTAGCACCCTCCAATACCTAGAAAGAGTTGAAGGTGCACGGAGAGCGGGCCAAACGCTTCCTCAGAAGGAAGAAAGGTGAAAGAAGCCAACCGACGACTAACCCTCCGAACTCGAGCTTCGTCTCCCGTGGTAAGGGGAAGGCACCTGCAGCAGTCGTTGACGTTAATCAGACGTCACAACAGCAATCCTGGAGATAGCAAAAGACTTTGGATCTGAGACTCCAAAAAGAGTACTCCTTCAAGGACGAAGACGTTCCAGCCATTTTCGAATCCCTCCTCGAGAACAACAAGATCAAACTACCACCTATCATGGATCAGGAGGAAGCTGATAATACTTCGGATCCAAAGTACTGTGCGTACCATAGGAGGGTCCTTCATCCTACCAAGGATTACTTCACTCTCAAGAACAGCATCCAAACCTTGGTTGAAGTCGGCGTCATAATGCTGGGATAAGCCGAATGAGAACGGCAGCACTCCGAAGAGTATACGAGTATAAACTGCTTCTCAATACTTGCTGGGATAAGCCGAATGAGAACGGCAGCACTCCGAAGAGTATACGAGTATAAACTGCTTCTCAATACTCCAACAGGTATATGAGTCTAAACTGTATACGAGTATAAACTGCTTCTCAATACTCCAACAGGTATATGAGTCTAAACTGTTTCCTTTCTTTCACCGGAAGTTCCTAAAGAGTGTTATGCCTAGTATTCTTAAGGATAACCCGGTCATCCAACTAAGTACAATGTTAAACCCAGTTTCGCAAAGAAAGCTGGGGGTGGATAATTCATGTAATGAGAAGTTTCCGGAAGAATGTTACAAGTAATATTCTTAGGGATAACCCGATCACTACAAGAAGGTGATGAATAAGAAACTCTCACACAAACTCTCGCTACGTCGGTGCACTCAACAACCCCATTTTTAGAGTCCGGACATAGTACTCGGAATTTTAGTCTCCTAATCATTGACAATTGTCAAACCCCTTCGTGTTAAGTATTTTTCACTTAACACTAGGGACTCTCTTCGAGTGATTTGTACGAATCAACACTCCCATTGTAATTTGTACTTCCACTCTTACTGTTCATTTGGTCAAACCTTCCTATATTAGGACCACAACCAAAACCAAAATCTCCTATCGATTCCTTCCATGAACGAGAGGTTCACTTTTAAATCGAATGATCAAACCTTCCTACAGTTAGGGTCACCTCAAACTCCTGCTTGGTCAAATCTTCCTACAGTTAGGGCTAAAATCACAATTCACTCTTTATAAACGAGAAGTTTACCTTTAGTTCGGTAATCAAACCTTCCGACGGTTAGGATTATCCAAATCTTTTTAATTCTCGGAGTGGAGATCCCACTCTTAGTTTCACTCTTCAGATTCTCGAGGTGGTAATCCTACTTCGAGTCTCCTTTACAACTAGAGATAGAATATAAAATCTTTCCTCTTCGATTTTGGGAGATAGATTATAAAATTCTTCCTCTCCCATTTCGGGTTCGTCTTTTCCCCAAAAGAAGACACCATACTTTAACTCCATAATCCATGTTTTACACGCACAGGGAATTTTATCCCGAATCCTAAGTAGGGATAAGTCAATACCTAACACGTATTGCCGGTTTAGTCTTTCACCGATCGAAAAAGATACCAGAATCCAAGTCTGGGGAATTTTATCCCGAAGCCTAAGTAGGGATAAGTGAACACCTAACACGCGTTGCCGGTTCAGTCTTTCACCGATTGAAGAAGATACCAGAATTCAAGTCTAGGGACTTTTATCCCGAAACCTAAGTAGGGATAAGTCAGCACCTAACACGCGTTGCTGGTTAGTGTTTGACCATAAAAAAAAGAGACAAAAGCCTACAAATTCGATATTGTGACAGACCGTTATTAATAACACCAAAATCCACGCCTTACACGCATGGGGTACTTTATCTCAACTCATAAATAGAGATAATCCTATGCCTAACACGCGTTACCGGTTTAGTCTTTCACCGACTGAAGAAGACACCAGAATCCAAGTCTGGGGACTTTTATTCCGAAGCCTAAATAGGGATAAGTCAGCGCCTAACATGCATTGCTATTTAGTTCTTACCGTAAAAAGAACAAAAGCCCACATATTCAATATTGTGGCAGACCGTTATTAATAATGCCAAAATCCGTGCCTCACACGTACGGGGAATTTTATCCTGAACCCTAAGAAATGATAAGTCAACGCCTAACACACATTTTAGGTTTAGTCTTTCACCGAATGAAAAGATACCAGAATACAAGTCTGGGGACCTTTATCTTGAATCCTAAGTAAGGATGAGTCAACGCCTAACACGCGTTGTAGGGTAGTCTATTCCCATGACAAAGATAAAGTCTATGTATTCAAAATCATAGCACTAAGTCTAAGAGAATTAGCTCTCTTAGCACAATGTCACATGTAAAATGGTTTTTAATACTTCACATGCTAGCCCGACTCAAACGGTAGTCGGTAAATGTACGTCAAATCCATTGATGGCTGAGGAGTGGCCAAAAATCCTAAGTCTACGTCTAACACAAGGCGCCGGGTAGTCTATTCCCATAAGAAAGACGAAGTCTACTTATTTAATATCATAGTACTAAAAGAGTTAACTCTTTTAGCATAACATTACATACAGAACGGACTTAAACAATCTTCATACTAGCCCGACTTAAACGATAGTCGGTAAAGGCTCATCAATCTCATTGATGGCTGAAAGTTTGCCAAAAATCCTATAAATATGAGAGCCATTAACGCACCAGCTCCATTAGTTGGTCTCGTGACTTAAGAATCCGATAATTTCAAGATAAGATCCATACATGCAGATGAATCAGTTTTAACAGTTGGTCCTGTAGCCTCATCATTTGGGATCGCCATGCTCCAATACCTTAAGAGCTTAAACTGTGTATACTCTAGCAAACGTACGAGTATAAACTATGTTAACGGCGATCAATGCGAAATCCTAAGGTCAACACCGGTCAACGTGTAACCCTAGGTCAACGCCAGTTAACGCGTTGCGATGAAAAGTCAACACCGGGCGATCCGAAACCCTAAGGTTAATGCCGGTCAATGCGTATCCCTAGGTCAACGTCAGTCAAGGCGTTACGATGAAAAGTCAACACCGGGTGATTCGAAACCCTAAGGTCAACACCGGTCAACGCGTAACCCTAGGTCAACGCCAGTCAACGTGTTGCAATGAAAAGTTAACATCGGGTGATGTGAAACACTAAATTCAACACTGTTCAGAGATAGTCAGTTGTGAGTCAACTCGATGACACGGGCCAAAATTAATTCACCAGTTTTTGATTCGAAATTTCGACAATGACCAGGCGATAAACGCAGCACCGGAAGAATTTTAGCTATTCATATTGAATAGACTAAAAATCAAAGGAGTCAAGAGTCAAAGCAAACTACAGGTCCTCTTACACCGACTGAAGGTTAGACCGATCACATCCAAAGTATTTCAGGCTCCTCTATAAAAGAAACGAGATTGAAACACTTTGGAGGGGGTATCTGTAAGCGTCAAAAATTACCTATAGGTCCCCACACGTGGCTCGAGACAGAGAGAAGATGATGAACATTTCTATCTGAGTCACAGAAGCTCATTTGACGACTACAAGCATATGAAGTGAGTCGACGAACCATGCGAAGCAACAGAACTTCGGAATAACAGAAACACGAATGGACCAAGAGCTATGTGTCACTTACGAAAGACGAATCACCCCTTATGTCTCGTCTACTTCATATATGATTCAACCATGGGAGCTTATTGATCTCCTCGTTAGCTTTTTGATGCATTTTGAACCATATAATTCTAAGTTCGGATGATGAAGAAACGGCAAAAACGGACGAAACGCGTGAAACCAAGTTCAGGCTAAAGTTTAGCCAAGACACCAAGTGGTGTCTCGGCCAATGCTTGGCCGATACACCAAATGGTGTCTCGGCCATGATTTGGCCAAGACACCAAATGGTGTCTCGACTAATGCTTGGTTGAGACACCAAATGGTGTCTCCGCCAAAGCTTGGCCGAGACACCAAATGGTGTCTCGGCCAAAGCATGACCGAGACACCCACGGGTGACCGCAGCCTAAAAATGTTGTTTTTGGTAGATTTAAGCTGTTTTTCGATCGTTAACCATCTGGATTTGTTATAACTGATAAGATATCATCCAAGAATATGGTTAAGTGGTTACAACTTAGGATAAGAGTGAATCAACCATTCTTATCCAAAAACAAAGCTCCTGAAGCCTAAAAATACAGCCCCGGTGCCTTCATTTTTTTAGATCTGGAACTCTCAAGCGTTGACGAATCCCTGCAGAACTAAAGACTGAAGGAGCACGAATTTCAGAAGAGAGGAGGAGATCAGATTGAGTTTGTCGCCATAAAGAAGAGGAGCTCATCAGATCTACACGTCCCGATCCTTTGCCTTGAGATTTCCCCATTACGGTGATCTCGAGAAGAGTAATTATCTCGCTGTTATCGAGATAATTACTTCGGCTTCTTGATTCCTTCACGAATCGATAAAGCTCCGGATCTGATCTGGTCGTTTAGAGGTCCACGGACATCAACGTCCCTATCATAGGCCAAGATCTCATGCAAGCAGCGGGCGATAAACACCCGTTGTGTTGTTTAACGAGAGTTGTACTTTCTTTTGTTTTTATTGTGTAAAGATCTTATAAAAAGACTAACTTTTATTTTCATTGTAACGTTTGAAGTTATAATGAACACTGCAATGAATACATCAAGTTTCTCCCCAAACAGCGTGCACAACTCTGCGGTATCGACGAGAAGCTTTACCGCTAGAGGAGGAAGAAGATAAGTACTCCTCATACTTAGCTTGGTCGAACTTGATCACAAGGGACTCGACTGTCGTCCCCTCCGCAACTTCGTCCAATTGCGTCACCACCATTTCAGTTGAAGAATCAATTCCTCCCACTGTGGTCACCATCTTCTGTAGGGTGTAAAAATTAGGTCTCAATGCAAGATTTGTATTGATAAGAATGGCTTATTACAAATCAATGAAATCCAAGATTAAAACAGAAGCAGAAAGAAGGCCCTCCTTGTTTAATGTGGGTTTTTGGTAGCGATAGGATGTCTCCCTTGATGCTTGTGTTGAGTTTGCTTCCCTTGGACGATCCGATCAAAATTACGGTTGAGCTTACGTAGTAGAAGCTCTTGGGTGATTGAGTTCAAATATACGCGAGCTTGATGAGTATCAAGGCTGAATGCTTGGTGAAGGGTAATATGCAAGAGTTTTCAAAGAGTCGAGAGGCTCAAATCTGAGAGTTCAGATTGAGTCTACTTCCACAATCCAAGTAAAAACCTAGGAAAATTCTGTCAAGCAAGCCAATGAGAGAGCCTCTGTCTGTAGAGCCTTGGAGATGCCAAGCTTTCCTGAAAAATATTGCCCACCTCTTGAACGTTGGCTAATGAGGCTTATAAATAGGCAAGGAATGGCATGGGTCATCGCTTGATTTGTGGGATGTGACCACTAATAGAAGTAAGGAGTAGCATACTCCCCCTATAGCTATGAGATGTGACCACTATAGGGGTGATGGAAGCCATGCCTCATTACCCAAGATGTGGGAAGTGGGTAGTCCCACTCCCATAAGCAAACAGTCACTTGCACTATTCAGGCGAGACTGACAGACTTGTAGGCGAGCTTGAGAGCTGCTTGAACGTTCAATCAAGCTTGCAGGCGAGCTTGGCCAACAGGCGGGGTCGGCTAGCGTTCGATGGCAAGCTATGTTCGTGTAGGCGAACTCACTGCAGGCGAGCTTGACTCGTATGGGCAAGCAAGATGTTCAAGCAAGGTTAAGCTTGTGTTAGCGAGCTCGATAATCAGGCGAGCTTGACTCGTACTGGCGAGTCAAGTAAACAGGCGAGGTTGGCGCAGTTTGGCCTGTACAAGCGAGCCAAACAAACAAGTGAGTTTTGGCTTGCAAGAGAGCTTAGCTTGGCCTCTTGAGTGCAGGCGAACTTTGCTTGTGCTGGCAAGCTAAGCACTGCAGGTGAGCTTTGCTTGGCCTCCTGCTTTCTTTGAGCACACAGGCGAGCCCTGCTTTCTTTGAGCCCGTAGGTGAACTTGAATGGGTGAGGTTTGAGCTCTCTTGTGTAAAGGTAATTTTTATTATATACAGACTGATGCCAAGAATCAGTCGACCGACCAGAGGTGATTTCAGCCGACAGTTTTTCATTCTCTCTCTCTCTCTCTCTCTCACACACACACACACACACACACACACATATATATATACTTAAATCGATCTCAAATCGGTTACCATCATGTTCATTCATCCCAGAACAATATCAACCATGAACTCATTTAATATTATTTACCATAATATTTTCAAATTCATGGGGTTTTACAGTAAAGCACCTAGAAGCATATGGCGATTCGAAGCTCGTCATTAACCAACTAAAAGGGGAGTTCGAAGTCAGACATGAAGATATGGTCCCTTACCATGAAGCGGACATTACATTGGCCAATTCTTTTGAAGGCTTCTATATCGATTATGTACCTCACCTTAAGAATACATATGCTGACGCCCTGGCATCACTCGCACCTACACTAGCTCTACCCGAGGGAACCACTCAACGAATCACTGTAGATAGCAGATAACTTTTTCGACCAAAATATGCATTACAAGTCAACGCGTTTGATGAAGAGCCCAAGGTGTTCAAACCCAGGGATTAGTGATTTCCAATCATCGATTATGTCTTATACGGCTTACTACCTAAAGACGTCAAAGAAAGAGAATTCATCCGTAGACGAGCGTCAAGATTCTACTACAACTCCCTGTCGCAAACCTTGTACATGAGGTCGTACGACGGATTTTTGCTTTACTGATTGTCGAATAAAGAAGCAAAAGAAGCCCTTAAAGAAGCCCATGATGGTATTTGAGGAGCTCACCAGCCAGTATGGAAGCTGTAGGACCGAATGTGTAGACTTATCTGCTATTGGCCAAAAATGGCCAGTGACGCTGTTGCTTACGCCAAACGGCGTCATGCCTACCAGATACATACTAACTTCATGCATCAGCTGCCAGAACATCTGCATCCTCTAGCCACGCCATGGCCATTCGAAACATGGGGTATGGACATTATTGGCCTAATTTTCCCACCTTCTGCAAAAGGACATCGCTTCATTATGGCGATGACCAACTTACTTTCTAAATAGAGCGAAGCAATCCTGTTGAGAGAAGTCAAAACAAGTGATATGGTCAAGTTCATCAAACACCACATCATATACAGGTATGATGTCCTAAGGCGCATTATCCATGACAATGGACCCCAGTTTGTCAGACAGGCATTCGCACAATTATGCGACAAGTTCAGAATTAGAAACTTGGCATCGATAGCCTATAATCCTACTGTGAATGGACAAACAGAAGCTTTCAATAAGACCATCATCATGATTTTCACCAAGTTGGTCTCCACAAGAAAACGAGACTGGAATGAGAAGTTGGGTCAAAGCTTATGGGCGTATCGCACGACAGTTTGTACACCTATAGGTGCCATGCCATATTCCTTGGTGTATGAATGTGAAGCTGTATTACCATTAGAGATTCCAATTCTATCCCTTCGTATAGCACTTGTGACCGGTATAATGACGGAATAAAGTCATCATTGACGTCTTGAAGAACTTGAAGTGCTAGACGAAAAGCAACTACAAGCTCAACAACATATCTAGATTTACCAGGCTCGAATCTTTTAAGCATTTGATAAGAAAGTCAGACACTGCATTTTCAAATATGGTTACCTGGTTCTCTCCATCTAACGTCCAATGGTTCTAAACTCCAAAAAGAAAGCCAAGTTCGAACCGAAATAGGAAGGACCATTTGTAGTAGAAATGGTCTGCTCAAATGGAGCTTATCGCCTGATCAATCAAGATGGTGACAAGATCATGATTCCTATCAACGATAAATTTCTAAAGAAGTACTACACATAGGCTTCTTATATGTTGGCCCCTTCCCTACAAAGGTCTTCATGATTGATGAAGACTATTATGCTCATGCGGAAAGAAAAATAGATCATAGGATAAAGGCAGCCTTCTTTATGAGAGGGTAGTTGAGTTCACCCACTCTTAGTATCTGGCTGACAAAATACAAAGGCTTCTGGGTGTTGTCCTTCTCATGAACCACAACAAAGCTGACGACTTTGGGAGAGATAGAAGTATAGATACAAGGTCTCTCCTTCTCTGTGCTGACTCAACAGTGGCTTGATGCTTAAGTAGGTCTTGAGATCTCTGAAGGCTATGCTGCATTCTACCGTCTAGCCTTGCTCTCCTTCAGCTCCTTGCTTCCTCTCAGAATCATGGAGAAAGGAAGGCTCATTTTACTGATTTGGAGAGGAAGCGACCCAGCACGACTATCTTTCCATTCAACCTCTAGAAGTTATTTAATGTGCGGGGCTCGGGTACCTATTCTGTGGTGGATATCTTCTCGGTGTTGATCTCGATGCATCTCTAGGTGACTATGAACCCAAGAAATTTCTCTGATTGGACCTTGAAGGTGCATTTGGCTGGGTTGAGTTTCACGCGGTAGCGCCGAAGGATAGAGAAGGTCTCATCAAGGTCAACTATGTAGGTCGACGCCCATTTCGACTTCACCAGGATGTCGTCCACATAAGCTTTCACATTTTGGCGGATATGGTGCTTGAAGATCTTGTTGACAAGCTGCTTGTAGGTAGTGCCAGCATTCTCAAGACTGAAGGGCGTCACTTTATAACAATACGTCCCTTTGTCTATAATAAATGAAGTCTTCTCTTGATCATGCTCCGCCAAGCATATCTGATTGTAGCAAAGAAGGCGTCCATAAAGCTGAGCAGTTCATGTCCTACGCTTTTGTCAACAAGCTAGTCGATCTGGGGGAGGGGGTAGCTATCTTTTGGGTATGCCTTATTGAGGTCAGTGAAGTCGACACACATCCTCCACTTATTGAGAGCCTTCTTCACTAGCACTACATTGGACAAACATTCGGGATATTACACCTTTCGAATGAATTCGACTCTTAGTAGTTGGCCGACTTCATCAGTAGTCGCCTTATGCCTTTCTGGGCTGAGATGTTGCTTCTTTTGTCGAACTATCTTAGTGTGTTAATCGATTGTGAGCTCATGGCTCATCACTTCAGGAGGGATCCCGGGCATATCTTCTGGTCCCCAGGTGAATACGTCAGTGTTCGCCAACAGGAACACAATCATCTCTCCTTGCTAGGGTTCAACAAGGGCGGATCTGATCTTGACCTTCTTCAAACCTTCTCGGTCGATTAGTATCTCCTGTAGCTCTTCGACGGGTGTCACCCTTTCTTGCTCTAGCGCTTTCTCCATCTGGAGGCACGCCTTCTCGATAGGGAGGGTATCTTGCACCCCCTTGCCCTTTGTCGAGAGCAGGTAGCAAGATCTAGCCTCCTTCTGATTTCTTCTGGCTATGTCGATCCCTTTCAGAGTCAGGAACTTCATCATTTGGTAGTATGTGGAAGGGACGGCTCGCATGAGATAGAGGGCAGTTCTACCTAATATGACATTGTGGTCAGATTTAAGGTCCATCACCACAAACTGGGACTGAACAGTGGACTGTCGGGGGTACTCTCCGACCGTCAGTGGGATAGTGATCATCCCTTCTAGTTGGAGTGCATGCCCCATAAAACCGATGAGCGAGCCCAGACATGGCTACAGTCGGGACTTGTCAATGCCTAGCTGATTGAAGGCATCAATGTAGAGCAAGTTGATCGAGCTACCCGTATCGACCATGATCTTCTTGACTTGGAATCCGTCGATGTTGGTTATGATGATAATAGGGTCACCATGAGGTGCCTCCACGTCCTTTAAGTTAGCATCGCTAAAGGATATGGGCTCTTCCGCTCTAGATTTCTTATCACACATGTTCACCCTCAACGCTCACTTAGCATCTCTTCCGAGCATTGTTGGACAATCCTCCCACGGTAGGACCATCACTAATGGTGTTGATGACCCCCTTATGGCTAGGTTCATGGGGTCGATTGTCAGGCTGTGGTCGGGAATGAGGTGACTAAGAACGGGACCTCCTACGGGCTTCCCCACCAGCGACTTCTCTTTTGTCTCACTAGGAGACAAGCTTCTTTAAAACCCTCTCTAGATCAAATCCGCAATGTCCCTCTGTAGTACTCGACAATCATTGGTGAGATGGTCATGGTCTCGATGATATCTACAAACTTATTGAGTATCCCAACTCTGATGGTCCGACCTCGTCTTAGGAGGAGTCGTGTTAAGGTACCTCTCCTTTTGGACCATGTAGAAGCATCGGTGAGAGAGATATTAAGGATAGTGAGGGCTAGTCTTGGTGCCTGCTCCTTCCTTCGGTCCCTCCTGTTAGACCAGCTTGGACGAGAGTTGACTCTGGGAGGATGGCTTGCCGACTCTCTTGCAAGGAGATCCCTAGCTAACTCCCACGCTGGCTAGGTCGATGGCGCTATTGCGGTGGTCAATGGTATNGGCTGGTGCAACATGGGTTGCTAAAGCTAGAATCATTGCCACTGATAGGGTTGTTGGTGCTGTCATTGTTGCCACCGTCGCTTCTATCACTCAAACAACATTTTTGTAGGCTCAGGCATCTTCTATGTCCATATACCGGTGAGCCTTGGCCATCAATTACTCATAGGTAGAGCATCGCTTCTTGGTGAGTGAATTGGCCAGTTCATTGTTTGCTAGGCCGGCTACAATGGCCGACATGATGACTACGCTCCTTGGGTTGTCAACCTCTAGCCGCTTAGCTTGGAACCTCTTGAAGTAGCTTCGGAGGCTCTCTCTAGGCTCCTACCTCATCTGAATGAGCACGTGGGCAGATAATTTCTGCTTGGTGTTATCCAGGAAGTGATGCACAAACTTTTGGCTGAGCTGCTCGAAGCTTCCGATGGATTTTTTTTCTCAAGGGAGTTCCACCAGAGCTTGGTACTTCCTAACAAGGTGATGGGAAAGCACCTACATATAACAGCTTTGGGCTCCTGTAGCATGCTCATCATATCATAATAATTTTGGACATGCTCTGTAGGGTCTCCCCCGCCCTTGTATTTCTCTATTTGGGGCATCTTGAACTTCTCACATGTGGTATTCATGATGTCATCAGTGACAGGAGTGTTCCCCCAATGGCTTTCGCTATTAATCGGTAAGTCCGATCGTAGTCGGATGCCACATAGGTAGCTGAGGGGCTTGGAGTGCCATGATGAGGTTGGGGATCTTGCTAGGCTCCTAAGGTGGTGTGCTCCCTTCCGTCACAACTAGGGTTAGGGTTTTCCCCAGTCACCTCAGGGTATGGAGGGCAACGGTGATGAAGATCGACTCGACGAGTGGGCTGGCGTGGAGGGAGAGACACGTGTTCAGTGCGACTTCTCTACTGTCTAGCATGGATAGTATGCAGAGGCAGAGGAGACTTTTGCTAGGCTCCTATTAGAGGGTGAGTCGTCGAAGGCTGCCCCCCCTGATGGTTGAGGGACGGCAGAGTGAGCGGGCTGGGGAGGGGCAATCCGTTGGAGGAGATTAGCAGTGAAAGTACCGAACTGTTGCTGAAAGGCTTGAGTAATCCTTAGGGTGGATTTCTCAAGTTCGGCCTGGGTGACATAATTTGGCTGTGGATCTCCAGGGATAAGTTGATCAAGCATTTGCCTAGATTCAGACATGATTTCTTCAGAGAAGAAAGTGGCCCCATGGTGGGCGCCAAACTGTTAATGTATGAAATCACATAGTCAAATAAAAGTATATTATTAAGTTGACGGAGGTCCTCTAACTCTCCAAATATCTGGTCTTTGGGTAAGTTGTACTTTTCTGCACAAGTAACAAATCGTAAGAGGGCGAGGTGCGATTCCCTGGTTGTTCCTCCGACGATCAAATCAGTGGGTTGCTTGTGTGGAGAAGTAAAAGGAACTGTAGTAGTTCTTGAGTTCGGAGAATGGTGAAAAAAACTTACCATGTAATGGAAAATAGTATCTCCTTTTATAATAGTGAAAGGAGGGTAGGATGGTAACTTTGGCTGGGCATGGGCTGACGGCCAAGTCAGCTTTGAATTATGTAAAGTAGCCGACTCAGCAAGGGGACGGCACATAATGCCTTTCAGGTCGTTGATATATGATGACTTTCGAGTCATCCTCGTAGGATATTGGTGTGTCGAGTCAACCAATCTGGGCATCTGATTATCTTTAAATGCTGATCTGATTGTGCATAATGTGGGACACTTATCTGCCATCAATTGGTGATTATTTTTCATCACTAAACTTCCTATAACAGACATAATTAGATCTTATAAGATACATATTTATAAGATAATTTTACCTGAGCCTTTGGACGCCATGTTGTAAGCTTGGTCATCACCTCTTTACTCTGTCGAGGGAAGATGAAGTGCCGTGTATTAAAAAAAAACTTAAGAGTGTTTTCGGAGAAAGTTGCCTTCATTGTCGAATTCATTATAATCTGGATCGCTTACAAAGAATTCATGATATTCAATAAAAAGAATAAGAAAATGAAAGATTACAACTTTTCAAAAATAACGCAAGATCCGTTCGTCGTTTCTTGCTTGCGTGGGTCTTTAGCTGGTGATGGGGACGTTGATATCCGTGGACTACCTGGCGATCAGATCAGGTCCAGAATTTCGTCGATCCGCGAAGGAATCTAGAAGCAGAAGCGCTTGTCTCGACAACAGCGAGATAATTGCTCTTCTTAGAATTATCACAACGGGATAATACTAAGGATCGGATGCGGGTGATGCAGATCTGACGACTCTCGATCTCTTGCGTTGAAGAACTCAATCACTCTTCAGTCCGGCAGGGCTTCGCCAATTCTCTAAAACTCCAGATCTGAAAAAATGAGGCTCCGGGGCTCGTATTTATAGGCACGGGACGAATCTGAGTTGGAGACACCCTCTGGTTTCTCAGCCAAGGCCATTTGGTTTAAAGGACGCAGGTGCTACGTATCAGAGAGCCATGTCAAAGATTTTCCAAGAGTATCTCTGGAAAACTGTCGAGTGTTATGTGGACGATCTGGTCGTAAAAAGTCACGACAAAAAGGATCACATCAAGGATTTAAAGACAATGTTTGACCTGATTCGGACTCATTAACTGAAGATGAATCCTACCAAATCTTTTCTCGGAATGTCCAGCGGTAAATTTCTTAGATTCATCGTCACCACCAAGGGTATTCAAATTGATCCTGACAAAGTGAAGGCGATTAATGAATTGCAACCTCTGAGAAATCTTAAGGAGCTCAGAGGACTACAAGGACGGTTGGCTTATATCCGTCGATTCATTTTGAATCTTTCAGGAAAATGTCAACCATTCTCCAGACTCACGAAGAAAGGCGTATCATTCATATAGGACGATGCTTGTCAAAAAGCGTTTGAGAGTATTAAAGAATATCTCTTAAAACCTCCTGTATTCGTTGCACCGAAATCGGGCAAACCGTTCTTGATTTATGTCAAAGCGATGAGCCACTCATTAAGTGCACTACTTGCACAAGATGACGATAACGGTCACGAACAAGCAGTGTATTATTTAAGCCGGACCCTCGTAGGCGCCGAATCTCAATATCCAATGATCGAAAGAGAGTGTCTTGCCTTAGTATTCGCTATCCAAAAGATGCGACACTACTTGGTGGGGCAAACTATCTACGTCATCTCCAATGTTAACCCAGTCAGAATATTTATGACACAACCTGCTTTCATGAACTGGCGGTTAGCGAAATGGGCTTTACTGCTGTCCCAATATGACTTGTATTTTAAACAACAAAAATCAGTTAAGGGACAAGCTATTTGTGATCTTCTGGCGGCAAACCCAACTACGGATACCGCCGAGGTATACGATGATTTGCCAGATGAAACCCACGAAGTCAACGTAACTTCCCATCAACAGGTGTGGCATTTGTACTTCGACGGTGCCTCTCGAGCGACCAATGTAGCAAGTGCTCCTGGACCTTCTAAGATTTCCTCCGGAGTTAGAGTTGTTTTAGTTTCCCCAGGAAAACATGTGATGCTTAGAGCCTATTCGCTGACCGAGCCGTGCTCGAACAATGTAGCCGAATATAATGCGCTACTTATTAGACTCAGCTTTGCTAAAGAGCTGGGGGTCGAGTATCTTGAAGCTTTCGGTGATTCTCAACTAGTAGTTAAACAAATTCAGGGAGAGTATGAGGTCAGAAATCAAGACTTGATACCATACCACAAGGTGGCCGTCGAGATGGCAGAATCGTTTGAAGGATTCTTCATCGAATACATTCCATGCCTACAAAACACGTACGCAGATGCGCTGGCAGCGTTAGCCGTGTCCCTGGCATAGCCTCCCAAAACGGAACAGTCCGTTACGGTGAGAACTCACCAACTCTTCGTACCAATTCACGATGAAGATGACGAGGAAGAG
>NC_033797.1:93682236-93712745 GCF_001876935.1 Asparagus officinalis | reverse complement strand
GTTCTTGATTTATGTCAAGGCGACGAGCCACTCATTAAGTGCACTACTTGCACAAGATGACGATAACGGTCACGAACAAGCAGTGTATTATTTAAGCCGGACCCTCGTAGGCGCCGAATCTCAATATCCAATGATCGAAAGAGAGTGTCTTGCCTTAGTATTCGCTATCCAAAAGATGCGACACTACTTGGTGGGGCAAACTATCTACGTCATCTCCAATGTTAACCCAGTCAGAATATTTATGACACAACCTGCTTTCATGAACTGGCGGTTAGCGAAATGGGCTTTACTGCTGTCCCAATATGACTTGTATTTTAAACAACAAAAATCAGTTAAGGGACAAGCTATTTGTGATCTTCTGGCGGCAAACCCAACTACGGATACCGCCGAGGTATACGATGATTTGCCAGATGAAACCCACGAAGTCAACGTAACTTCCCATCAACAGGTGTGGCATTTGTACTTCGACGGTGCCTCTCGAGCGACCAATGTAGCAAGTGCTCCTGGACCTTCTAAGATTTCCTCCGGAGTTAGAGTTGTTTTAGTTTCCCCAGGAAAACATGTGATGCTTAGAGCCTATTCGCTGACCGAGCCGTGCTCGAACAATGTAGCCGAATATAATGCGCTACTTATTAGACTCAGCTTTGCTAAAGAGCTGGGGGTCGAGTATCTTGAAGCTTTCGGTGATTCTCAACTAGTAGTTAAACAAATTCAGGGAGAGTATGAGGTCAGAAATCAAGACTTGATACCATACCACAAGGTGGCCGTCGAGATGGCAGAATCGTTTGAAGGATTCTTCATCGAATACATTCCATGCCTACAAAACACGTACGCAGATGCGCTGGCAGCGTTAGCCGTGTCCCTGGCATAGCCTCCCGAAACGGAACAGTTCATTACGGTGAGAACTCACCAACACTTCGTGCCAATCTACGGTGAAGATGACAAGGAAGAGGATATCAAAGAAGTACATTCAACTCAAGTTGAATTCGAACCTCGAGATTGGTGTTTCCCTATCATCGATTACATCTTGCATGGAATCTTACCATAAAATGTGAAGGAAAGAGACTCAATCCGACGAAGAGCACCAAGATTCTACTATAACATGGAGAGTCGAACGCTATATCGCAGGGGGTACGATGACTTGCTACTACGTTGCTTATCGATTAAAGAAGTAGAAGAAGTCCTGAAAGAGACGCACGAAGGGGTTTGCGATGCACACCAACCTAGCCCCAAACTTTATGATCGCATCAGAAGAATGGGGTATTATTGGCTCACCATGATCAAAGATGCTGTCGCATATGCCCGGAAGTGTCATGCGTGTCAAGTGCACGCGAATTATATGCACCAACTCCCGGAGCATCTACATCCTTCGGCGACCTCGTGGCCTTTTGAGACTTGGAGAATGGATATTTTTGGTCCTATAAATCCCCCGTCGGTCAGAGGTGACCGATTTATTCTCGCGATTACCGATTACTTCTCTAAATGGGCTGAAGCGATTTCGCTCAGGGAAGTTAAGACAAGCAACGTTATTGCATTCATCAAACACCATATTATTTACAGATATGGTGTCCTAAGACGGATTATACACGACAATGTTCCTCAATTCGTCAGCAATGCCTGCATTAAGTTTTGTGAGAAGTTTAGAATTCAGGACCTCTCGTCAACGGCGTACAATCCCACAACAAACAGATTAGTTGAAGCCTTTAACAAGACTATCATCAAGCTTCTATCAAAACTCATGAAGACTAACAAACGAGATTAGGATGATAAACTCGGCAAAGCACTATGGGCTTACCGTACCACAGTTCGCACGCCTACTGGCGGAACCCCGTATTCTTTAGTGTACGGGTGTGAAGCCGTCCTTCCATTGGAAATACAAATTCCATCTCTTCGAATCGCTCTTGCAACCCAGATGACGACCGAAGAACAACATCAGAAACGTATCGAAGAACTCGAGATGCTCGATGAAAAGAGCTTAGAAGCTCAACAACACATTGAGTTTTACCAAGCCAGAATTTCTCGAGCTTTCGACAAGAAGGTTCGACAACGGAGTTTTAAAGAGGGAGATTTGGTCTTAACTGAATAGCGGCCTATGATCCTTAACTCTAAGAAGAAAGGCAAATTTGAACCCAAATGGGAAGGGTCGTTCGTAGTAGAGACAGTCTATTCGAGTGGCGCATATCGTCTCATTACCAAGGAAGGCGACCGGCTTATGATGCCGATAAACGGTAAGTTCCTGAAAAAATAATACCCTTAGTATACTCAGGATAACCAATGTATCGGGAAGTTCCCGGAAGAATATTGCATGTGGTATTCTTAGGGATAACCCAGTTGCTATGAAAGTAATGAATAAAAATCCACACTTAGGCTCTGAATTTATTCAAAGTTAAAGTGTTTTTTTTATTATTGATGAATGAGATTCGGTCATTTTAACAAGATCAACCTCTCCTCATAAAATCCTCCACTGATCAAATCAATTGACGGTGAGCCCACCAAAATTTCCATCCGTTAATTCACGGTAATTTTCAAAGCTTGACGTATTAAGTCTTGATCACTTAACATCGATATCTTCCATCGAGTGGCTAGTACAAACCGGTATTTTTACTGTTACCTGTATTCTACTCTCTTTTCTTTCAGGTCAAACCTATAAAAGTTAGGGCCAATGCCAGATTCTCCTCTCGATTCCTTCCATGAACGAGAGGTCCATTTTCAATTCGAGTAATCAAACCTATAAAAGTTAGGATTGTCTCCAACTTCACTTAGTCAAACTTGCAGATAGTTAGGACTAAGATCAAGTCATCCCTTTCGATAAACGAAAGACTTTCATAAATTCCTTTTCAGCCAAACCTATAAAAGTTAGGGTCGAAACTGGAATTTCCCCTCAATAAATGAGGAACTTTTTTCTTGGATCAAGCAACCAATCCTATAAAAGTTAGGGTCGTTTGAATCTTTTCGATTCTCGGAGTGGAGATCCCACTCTTAGTTTCATCTTTCCGGATTCTGGAGGTGGAGATCTCACCTCGAGTCTCCTTTCCAACTAGAGATAGAATATAAAATTCTCCCTCTTCAGTGTTGAAAGATAGAATATAAAATTCTTCCTCTTTTATTTTTTTGGGTTCGTCTTTACTCTAAACAAGACCTGGGGCCAAGAATATAAAATTCTTCTGCTCCAACATCGGGTTTGTCTTTACCCTGAGAAAAGACTTAATTCTTAATTTCAAATCCGCGCACTTTATGCCCGGGGAATTTTATCTTGACTCCTAAATAGAGATAAGCCTACGCCTAACACGCGTTGCCGGTTTAGTCTTTCACCGAGTGAAAAAAACACCAGAGTACAAGTCTGGGGACTTTTATTCCGAATCCTAAGTAGGGATAAGTCTACACCTAATACGCGTTGTCGGGTGCAATATTCCCGTAAGAAATGGTGAAGTCTATGTATTCAAAATCATAGCATCGAGTCTAAGAGAATCAACTCTCTTAGCATAACGTTACATACGGAACGGACTTATATAACCTGTATGCTAGCCCGATTCAAACGGTAATCGGTAAAGGCACATCAACTCTGTTGAAGGCTGAGGGTTTGCCAAAAATCTTAAGTTTGCGCCTAACATGCGTTGCTGGATGCCATATTTCTGTAAGAAATGGCGAAGTCTATGTATTCAAAGTCATAGCATTAAGTCTAAGTGAATTAATTCTCTTAGCATAATGTTACATGCGGAACGGATTAAAATAACCCGTATGCTAGCCCGATTCAAACGGTAGTCTGTAAAGGCTCATCAAATCCATTGAAGACTAAGGGTTTGCCAAAAATCCTATGGTTGATAATTCCAAATAGAATAGAACACCATAATAAAATAGGTATAATGAACAGAGAAAAAAAATATCTTATACTGATGAAAATTGAGTTTGTAGGTACAAAAGTTATAATCAATCCACACGAAACTTATGGCTAAGAACTCGTTGCTCTAACTTAGACAATTCTATGGTGTAAGCTTGCTCGAGCTTGTTCTGCAGCATGGTCTTCATGGAATCCTCATCAGTAGCCAATATCTGCACAGCATCCGCCTTCATCTCGGCTAATTTCTCTTTGGAAAGTTCTAACCGTTTGGACATCGTATTTACGGCACCCTCTGTATGAATCTTGGTCATCTCCAGAACAGACTGAGCATCTTTGGCTGCCTGAAGTTTCGATTTGAGTCGTTTTATTGTGGCAACACCTGATACGAGAGAAGAGTCAATTTCGCGAAGGGACTTCAATTTATCATTAAAAACAGTTTTCGTCTGTTGCACACGACTCTCTTGTTCTTGAATTTTAAGATTGGCAGATATTTGAGCCTCGCGCCACGTCTGCAACCTAGTCTCTAGTTGATCGGCCACGTATGAAGGAACACCGACAGCCTGGAATTCCTTCAACCTTTGAAATTCACGCCCGAGATGGTCTAGGTCCGCAGTAATAGCATCTGCCAGATCCGAATGTCCTTGATTTCTTATAAAGATCAATTGGTGGTCAAGATAAGACTTGAAAAGACCGAGAGAAAGTTTTTTGTTGATAAGCCTATCAATCATGTCATTCACAAACGAGAAGAAGGAAGTGATTTCCAACCGAAGAAGGTCCTTATCAGGGTCGTCATCGGATAACAGAGTCCTGACCATGTCATTGAGCCGAGAAGATGGCCCTACGAGGAAAAGAGGATATAAATATCTTTGAAGGCTTAGCCAAAGTTCTAAATCAGTATTGACGTAAGAATTTACCAAAATCAAACGATGGTTCCTTAAGTTGATGTTCCACACTTAACTCTACCGACACGACTTCTTGAGTTGATGACCGTCGCTGGTGCCACAGCCGTTGAAGTACCAACCTCATCAGTTGGTCTCGTGACCTGCTCAACAAGGCTAGTCCCCCCCACTGTAGCAGTCATCTCAACTGTTGGGGTTGTGAGCTGGGTTTGGGTAGCTGACGACTGAGCTTCCATAATAGTTCCTGTCGGTAGTAAGAAATCAAGATCCTTAGGGTCGTCAGATATCCCAACAATAGTAGTTGCATCAGTCTTAACGACTGGTCCTACAATTATAACGCCCTTACAATTAAGTCTGGTAAGGAAACAATTTTCATAAAGACAAAATCCATACCTGCAGAGGAACTGGCCTCGATGACAGGTCCAAAAGTCTCGAAGACTGGTTCGACCGTCTCAATGATCGGTTTAATGGCCTCGATGACCGGTTCAGCGGCTTCGACAACCGAATCGGTAGTATCTCGGCGAGTTTGCTCTGACAACATGTCATCAAGTAGCCTGTCACCAGAGCCCGAAGGGTCCTGTATGGGATCAGACGGAGGTGCATCGGCTGCATGATGAAAGGTTTCTTTATCACTTGGGCCTTCCATTGAAGCATCTGAAGAAAATTCTAGATGTTAAGACATGGAAAGAGAGGTTAAAAATTATCAATGAGATAGAGTTAAATTCACCTCCGGTGGTGACAGCATGCTCTTCAACCCCAACGTCACCAGCCGCCTCTTGTAGCTTTTCTAAAAGAGCCAGAAGCATATAAGCAATTAAATGAGGGACGAACTCTGAATCGTTTAATACCCGAGATTGCCATCTAAAAGTCGTACTACCGGTAATAGGTGTACCTGGGTTAGTAATCACCACGGGCGAATCAGATCCTACGACGGTACCTTCGCTAATCTCAGGTGCCATGTCTGATTTGGCACCTGGCAGATCCTGATCCACGGCCACATCTACTTGTGATGCAAAGCAAGATTCGCCGAAAAAGCCTATGTCGGGAGAAGGGGGGTCACACATCATCGTGTCTTCGTCATGATCCCCTGGGACATAGAATTTGCTAAGTTTGAAGCTTGGTAGAAAAAAAATGAATGATGACTAAAATATTACCTTCCTCACCAACGAGTGTATTGTTAACCACCTCCGTTCGAGAAATCTGAGGTTCAGCGCGTCGCTTGATGGTCAACTTCAATCGTTTAGCAGGTCGCGTCTCTTTAAGATCTACAGGCCTATCATGTGTAAATGCAGCGTGTGACTCAATTTGCGGTCCTGCTTGAGTTGTAACCCGAGATCGAGTACGGGGGACAAGGCTACATCTCCCCTCTTCTTCTCCGGAATCTACATCTGAAAGTTCAACAATCATCCTATTGTAAGTTGGCAAAATTCTCCATTTTTTTCGAGCTTTAAGTCGACGAACTCGATCAGCAATCGATAAGTCCCATAGCTCTTTATAAAAAGATTCAGACAAACCTGCTGCGTCTTCCTCGAAGTCGTTGCTAACCTCCGTAGCACCACCAGTAGTGACTGCATTTTCTTCGGAAGTCTCCCCCTCAGTAGCAAATGACTCCTCTTCTACTTCCTCCATTTTCCGCTTACCTTTGCCTGAGGGGCCAGCAATCTTTCTGTCACGTCTCTTTCTTTCCAGCACATTTTCTCGAGCTATCCTTTCAGCAATACGCGCTGCAGATTCAGGTATCAGCTCTTCAATTGATCGTAGAGGGACAGGTTCACTAGCAACCATGATCCATTTACAACATAGATATGTGAGCTCTAAGCGACGGTCGACATTCGGAAGACTAAATTTGGCACCAGTACAGCCCATCACATTCCACAGCCAAGCACGAGCGTCGTCCACTAGCCCGCCGCGAGTGTGAAACTGTTGATTTGGATTCCCGATATATAATTGATACGAGCGTCGTCCACTAGCCCGCCGCGAGTGTGAAACTGTTGATTTGGATTCCCGATATATAATTGATCATATCCAAATTGACGGGCGAACCGACATGGCAGATAAGGCTCTAAATAGCAGCGCCCCTTCACTCTGAAAATGATATGGCCCGGCCTTATGTTCATGAGCCATCTGAAACAGATGACATCAAGAGAGGTCCGGTCAGTTCTGGGTGCTTCTACATCAGCAAGCATCCCACTATATCTACCGGCAAATCGAGGAAGACATGGATTGATTACCCAACCCTTGTGCATGTGCAAGCTCTTCCTGACTTCCGAGAAGTTCCGATTTGGCCATTTACACCCCTCGTATAGTTGTAGCAAATGAGTAGACAGATCTGCACTTTTAGGAGGTGACATCAAATCGGGGCGATGAAGAACCAACCACCCCATCAAATAGGTATAAGGGAATTCTGTCTTCGGCGTAGGGATCTTCGTAGGTCTCATCAGTCTGAGTGAAAGTTGTAGTCAGTTGGCGAAGCCCATGATGGATACCGACGATCATTGCTGGCAAAAGAGATAAATTCTTCCCATAGGCAAGCTGGACAGCGGGAAACAATACCTCAATCGGCAAGGCATCTGAAGTTTGATACGACACCACGCACTTCTTCAACCAAAGTGCGATATAACCGGCCAGCAAGGTCTGAGGATGGATGGATTTCTCCGCTTGAAATAAGAAAGTCCTAAACTTGGTTCCTGCACAAAATCGGTCTTGGGCACTCGCAATGGTGTAAGAGCGCGCGTCGTATTTTTTAATTAACTTGTCAATCTCCGAATGGGCTAGCGGTTCCAGTTCACAAATAGTTTCACCAGTTTTCTCCAAATTCTTAAACAGGTAACACAAGAATTGCTTCAAACTTATTTGAGGAGACTTCTTCCTCGTAACAGGGTTAGTTCCGGCTAGAGCAATCTGATAATGACACGTGAGTTCCCATAACGTGTCGTATCGAGCAGGCTTATGTTTTATTAATAGATGTAACTCCCGGTTGGAGGGAAAATATTCCTGATACGGCATATTTCCCATTTGAAGTTCGGAGACTTTGTGCATCTCATGGAAGGGTAATCCAAATTCCCCGGTCCGGGTAAGAAAGGTGTTGGTATCGGGATTATACAGCTCTATTAATCCTAAGAAATGGGT
The DNA here is from genome assembly GCF_001876935.1 of Asparagus officinalis. Taxonomy (NCBI): domain Eukaryota; kingdom Viridiplantae; phylum Streptophyta; class Magnoliopsida; order Asparagales; family Asparagaceae; genus Asparagus; species Asparagus officinalis. The sequence goes on along the minus strand of NC_033797.1, from coordinate 93,704,879 downwards.
AGCATTCACCGGTAACCCGTATTGAGTGGCGCGAATAGCTTCATACAATCCTATCAACTTCAGTTCAGCACCCCACCGGTGAAGGACATAACCTGTCATCCGGCCCCACTATGCTTTGTCTGAGGAATGAGACCAACCAAAGCACCTGTAATTTTTAATAGGTAACTCTCGTCCTAGTTCAGTGAGGAGATCCCTCACGGTGCAAGCTATTATAGGTATCTCCCCTGTAGGCGGGTCCTCCAAACCCATTACACCGGGTTGTAATCCTGTAATGTGTTTCCTACCAGTAGAACCCGGAAGTGAATGACTGGTGATGTATCTACAAGGAATGTGGGTGTGCTCTTCTGTCAGAACCCACGGTATTTTCTGCGTCACCGCTTGCCCCCGCAAGTCGGCTAGCGAACGATGACAAGGGAACGAAGGGAGGTATAAATAAGTCGTGCCCTCGTTGTGTAACCACCGTTCGTCTTCGAGGTTTACGGCCTCTGGATCCGTCACAGAATCCCCAAACATATAATGCGTCTTTCTTAAAGGATGAGCAGGATCCGTGTCTTCATGGAATGGCGTGTCCGTAATTAATTGGCGCATGATGCGATGACCCCCCTCCCGCACCAACTTGGAAAGCTCATCGGGGAAGTCCAAAGCGAATTGAGGAGTGGAAGGAATCGACGATGGGTTATCTGCAGCGACGTAATATCTGCTTCTGTGGCCATCTATATCGAATGGAGAAAACAGCGTCGCAGGATATTCAACTGAAACAAGTAACGCGTGTCTATCAAACGCAGTTATGAAGAAATATTTAGACGACACAGGGGGTCGAACTCTTTTCACCAATCCGAGTCACTACCTTGTAATTGGCGAGACGATTTTAGCTGTATCACGAACTCACAATATAATGTACATTCTCGCGCAAATAACACGGTGATGTATCCTATCTTACGAAACCTAATACGGCAGAAAATCACCCCATATTACCTTAAGGTGCGTTTTGACCAAGCAAAACGTATCCGACGAGCATCCGTCCCCACGAAGGAGGATGTCAACTCTTCCCAACTGCCTCACCAAGGAGAACAGAGCGGGGATGTAATATAGAAGTGTCCACCCCCACGAAGGAGGATGTCAACTCTTCCCAACTGCCTCACCAAGGAGAACAGAGCGGGGATATAATATAGAAGCATCCACCCCCACGAAGGAGGATGTCAACTCTTCCTGACTGCCTCACCAAGGAGGACAGAGATGGTATGCGATATGCAACATGATATAAAAAAATCTTAAATTCATGAACAGAAAACTACAAGGGTTTACCAGTAAAAGACAAGTGCTCCCTCTCAGGTGACTGAGTGGCTGAGCAGTTCCTCGGGAGGCGTGATTTCCTCGTCGACATAGCTAATCTGCAATAAAGATCAACAGCTCAGTCAGATAAAGAATCGAGATACATGAATTGAAGACTAAAAGGGAAATTGCGAATCTTTAATTGAAATTCTACAAAATGGAATTTTCCAGTTAAGGGTCTAATTAAACCTATACGACATTCTCGGTTCAAGTTAAGTGTCACAGAGTCAAATATAAGGCCTCGATCATGTCAACATGCAGATTCATAAGCTCAATCATATGCAAGAATAGCTCAAATTCAGGGCATATAAGGTTCTTGAGTCATACACAAGTTTGGATTCAAAGCATACACGAGTTCAGTTACATATGAATTCAATAATACAAGAGCTCAGTTATATACAAGTTCAAACCATATGCAAGTGCAAATTCAAGCCAATTCTCGGCCACATATAAATTCGAGTTCGAATTATATACAAAGTTCAAGCGTATAAAAAAATTCGGCTATGCATACCACCAATATCAACCTGGATGTTTCGGCTATGAACAGGTTCAACAAGAAATCACTCGGCCAACCATCAATCCAAAAAAAACTCAACAAAGTTTTTCGGCCATGTACAGGTTCAGTCAATATTTTTTTCGGCCATGAACAGTAAGATTTTTCGGCCATGAACAGTAAAAAATTCGGCTAACAAAGAGTTTTAGCCATCAATTTCAATTCTTTACACAAATTCAAGAATAAAGCTCAAGAAATTCGGCCACCCTCAACCAAAATTTCGGTTCTCCCCAAGATTAGAGAGTTGGGACCGCAGATATCAAGCCATGAACACAATCAACCAAGAAATTTCAGCCAACACAAGCCATGCTCACACGAGCAACCCAAATTTCGGCCACCATCAACCCTCAAAATCCAAGAAATTTCGGTTTTTTCCTAAGATTAAAGAGTGGGGACCACAGATATCAAGCCATGAACACAATCAAACTCAAAAATCGGCCATCATTCAAAGCTCAAGTTCAAGTTTCGGTTTTCCCCAAAATTCAAGAACTAGGGCTTCGACTTTTAGGTCAAAATTCAAAAAAATCAGCCATGAATCAAACATCCAAATATGAAGAGTGGAATAAATTGAAGCAAGGAGAGAGGAACTCACCTGGAACTCAAGAGGGGGACATCCAAATATGAAGAGTGGAATAAATTGAAGCAAGGAGAGAGGAACTCACCTGGAACTCAAGAGGGGGATGAACTGTGTGCAAACCCGGATAGCCAATGAGGAACTCACCTGGAACTCAAGAGGGGGATGAACTGTGTGCAAACCCGGATAGCCAATGTCCAATTTTCGAACCCTAGCTAGCCTTGCTCGTAGATTTGAGGCAGTTGAGGAGTTTGAAGAAGGAGAGGATGAAAGATTTAAAGGGCTTGGGGAGTTCTAATCTTGTTCTAATTCTTGAAGTGGGGGAGTTCTCAAAAGACCATAGCTTGGGAAGGAGAAGAAACCGAAATATTATTAAGGAAGGAAGCAGGAACCGAAGTTTGGAGAAGAAGAACAAAAAGAATCAGGATTTTTTCATCCCTTTTTAGCCTTCTCCGACCCGCGTTCCGCGGGTTTCTTATCTGTTTTCGCCTGTTTTTCGAATGTTCGGGGTCCAACCTCATCTCCCGGATGATTTCGCGGCATTTTCGCTCATATTCAGAATTTTTGGAGATCAATTTTATCTTCCGGATAATTTCGCGGCATTTTAGCCTACTTTTGGAATATTCGGAGTCCGATTTCATATCTCCGATCGTTTTACGGTGTTTTCACCCATTATCGGAATATTCGGAATCCACACTCCAATTGGCGACCATGAGTCTAAACTATTTTCCATTTTGACAGGAAGTTCCTGAAGAATATTACATATAATAATTCTTAAGGATAACCTGGCAACCTTCGACGGGTACACGAGGTTAAACTGATTCCCAAAACTCCCAAGAGTACACGAGTATAAACTGGTTCTCCTCAGGTTAACGCGAAACCCTAAGGTCAACGCCGGTCAACGCGTAGCCCTAGGTCAACACCGGTCAACGCGTTGCGATAAAAGTCAACGTCGATCGATTCGAAACTCTAAGGTTAGCGCCAGTCAACTCGTAACCCTAGGTCAACGCCGGTCAACTCCGGTCAACGTGTTGCGATGAAGAGTCAACGCCGATCGATTCGAAACCCTAATGTCAACGCCGGCCAACGCATAGCCCTAGGTCAATGCCGGTCAACGCGTTGCGATAAAAGTCAACGTCGATCAATTCAAAACTCTAAGGTTAGCGTCGGTCAACGTGTAACCCTAGGTCAACGCCGGTCAACGTGTTGCAATGAAGAGTCAACGCCGATCGATTCGAAACCCTAAGGTCAACGCCGGCCAACGCGAAGCCCTAGGTCAATGTCGGTCAACGCGTTACGATAAAAGTCAACGCCGATCGATTCGAAACCCTAAGGTCAGCGCCGGTCAACGCGTAAGCCTAGGTCAACGCCGGTCAACGCCGGTCAACGCGTTGCGATAAAGAGTCAACACCGGTCGATTCGAAACCCTAAGGCTAACGCCGGCCAACGTGTAGCCCTAGGTCAACGCCAGTTAACGCGTTGCGATAAAAGTCAACGACGATCGATTCGAAACCCTAAGGTCAACGCGGAGCAACGTGTAGCCCTAGGTCAACGCCGGTCAACGCGTTGCGATGAAAATAGTTAATCCAAAAGTCAACTCAATGACATCAACAAAAATCTACTCACCAATTCCGGTTCAAGGCTTCAATAATGGTCAGACGATAAACGCAGTACCGGGAAAATCTTAGCTATTCAACAAAACATAGAATATGCTAAAATATGGAGAAGTCAAGAATCGAAACCGTCTGTAGGTCCTTTAACACCGACTGAAGGTGGGGATCCATCATTATCCAAAGCATTTTAGACTCCTCTATAAAAGAATAAGGCTGAAACACTTTGGAGGGGGTATCTGTAGGCATCTAAAATTGTCTATGAGAGCCCGCACGAAACTCGAAGCAATGAATGGGCGAGTCAAGAAGATTCACCTAATCAGCTAGCGTGCGTCACTCAGCGCACACACTGTTCGCGGTGAAAGTTGTTTTCATTGAAGTCATTGTTTTCTCAAGTAACATTTTTTCGGTTACAAAAGATCTGGTCTTTTTATAAGATCCGGTTACAACAAAATCAAAAGAAAATGAAAATTACAACTTTCCTTTTATGTCGAACGAATCACGAGATCCTGTTTTGCGGTCTCTCACTTTTGTGGGTTCTTTGCCTGCGTCGGGGTTAATCCGTGGACCACCGCGCGATCTTGATCCGGTCGGATCTACACGGTATAGCGGGTGCTATCTCACGAAGGAAATAACAGCCGAGGGGATTATTTCACCAAGGAAATAATAGCCTTTAGTAATCGAAATCGACCAAGCGAAATCGAGACTCTTCTCAGGATCAAAGGCCAAGCTTTGATCCGGAGGGAAACCGTGTAGATCTCAGATCTGATCTCTCTCGAACTCCTGCCTTATTTGGCGTGGATGATCGCCAAGAACCAGATCTGAGAGTCCGAGTCTTCTAAGTATGAAAATCCGAAGGTGAGTTCTCAATCCAGCAGAGTTTCGGCTCCAAAAGTTCCAACCTCTAAAACAAGGAGCCACCAAGCCTATTTATAGGTATTTAGAACCAGATCTGGGCTCAGATCTGGGCCCAAGGTGGCTCGGTTTTGGCCGAGCCACCTAGAGGTGGCTCGGCCACCGAGCTACCTAGAGGTGGCTCGGTTTCGGCCGAGTCCTCCAGGTGTTTGGTTTTGCATCTGTTTTCCGGTTTCGCGGTTTGTCCCAACTTTGATTTGTTGACCTGGACTCTGATTTGGCAGTCTGAATCCTGATTTGGTAGTAAATTCGCTTTGGTGTTTAACCTCGTCGCCTCGTTAATCTGCTTCGTCGCATCTCACTTAGCTTCGATGTTGTGGTCTATCGATCATGCTTGGATATATCGCTCGATGGTTCGTTGGTTTGTTGAATCACCATGCCGAGCTGTGTTAAGGGACCTATAAGTAGTTTTATACGCCTACAGATACCCCCTCTAAAGTATTTCAGCCTCGTTCTTTTATAGAAGAGTCTGGAATGCTTTGGATATGATTGCCCCAACCTTCAATCGGTATGACGGGACCTTGGAATGGCTTCTGTTCTTGATTCCTTCAATCCTTCAGGCTATTCGGTGCTTTGTCGAATGTCTGTAAGGGTTCCGGTGCTGCATTTATTGTCTGACCGTTGTCGGAATTTTGAACTTGAAGTCGATTCCTGATTTTCTGATCTTTTAGCTCGTGTTTGCTGGTTCAACATAGAACTGACCATCGATCGTTGGCGTTGAGCCTTTATTTGCGACGCGTTGTCCGGCGTAGTGTTGTTGAGTTATCCTTAAGAATATTTTTTAGAAAATTATTCTCCAGAAACTTCTCAACCAAAAATAGGGAATAGTTTATACCCGTATACCTTATTGGAATAGTAAGAAGCAGTTTATACTCGTATACTTTTTGGAGTATTGATTCTTTCATTGCAACGCACTGATTGGCGTTGACCTAGGGTTACGCGTTGACCGGCGTTGACCTTAGGGTTTTGGATCGCCTGACACTGACTTTTGGTCGTAATGCGTTGACTGGCGTTGACCTAGGGGTACGCGTTGACCGGCGTTAACCTAGGGTTTCGAACGTCGTAGGATGCTCAAGTCACGAGACCAACTAATAAAGCTGATGCGTCAGTGACTCTCGCATTTATAGGATTTTTAGCAAACCCCCAGCCATCAACGGGTTTGATGAGCCTTTACCGACTACCGTTTGAGTCGGGCTAGCATGCGGATTATTAAATTCGTTCCGCATGTGACGTTGTGCTAAGAGAGTTAACGCTCTTAGTGCTACAATACTGAATACGTAGACTTCGTCTTTCTCACGAGAATAGACTACCCGGCGACGCGTGTTAGGCGCTGACTTTAGAATTCTTGGCTAACCCCCAGCCTTTAACAGGTTTGCTAAGCCTTTACCGACTACCGTTTGAGTCGGGCTAGCATGCGGATTGTCTAAATTCGTAACAGGTTTGCTAAGCCTTTACCGACTACCGTTTGAGTCGGGCTAGCATGCGGATTGTCTAAATTCGTTCCGCATGTAATGTTGTGCTAAGAGAGTGAATTCTCTGAGACTTTGTGATATGATGTTGAATACATAGGCTTCGTCATTGTTACGGGAATAGGCTACCCGGCGACATGTATTAGATGCTGACTTATCCCTACTTAGGTTTCGGGATAAAATACCCCAGAATCGAACTCTGTCTTTTTCTACGGAAAAAGACTAAACCGACGACGCGTGTTAGGCGTCGGCATATCCTTTCTTAGGATTCAGGATGAAATTCCCCATGCGTGTAAGGCATGGATTTGGGTGTTATTAATAACAACCTGCCACAATATTGAATATGTGGACGAGTGTTCTTTTTAACGGTTAAGAACTAACCGGCAACGCGGGTTAGGCGCAGACTTATCCCTGCTTAGGTTTCAGGATAGAATACCCCAGAATCGAACTCTGGTGTCTTTTTCTACGGAGAAAGACTAAACCGGCAACGCGTGTTAGGCGTTGACTTATCCCTGCTTAGGATTCGGGATAAACTTCCTAGGATGAATCCTAGATTGATAAATTCTTGGAAAAGGTTGGTGTGGGAAAGGAAAAATTTTATATTCTATTTCCCGGTCTTATTTTAGGGTGAAGGCGAACCCGAATGCAAGGAAGGAAGAATTTTATATTCTATTCCTTGATTCTGGAAAGGAAGAATTTTATATTCTATTTCCAGCGCAAAAGAAACTAGAAGTGGGATCTCCACTCCAAGAATCGGACAGATTCGGATAATCCTAACTATCGGAAGGTTGGATTACCGAATTAAAGGTGAATTCCTCGTTTATCGAATTGTGGTTTTGGTCCTAACTGTAGGAATGTTTGACTAAGCAGGAGTTTGAGATGACCCTAACTGTAGGAAGGTTTGATCACTCGATTTGAAAGTGGACCTCTCGTTCATTTGAGGAATCGAGAGGGGATTTTAGTTTTGGTCCTAACTATAAGAAGGTTTGACCGAATGGGAGGTTTAAGACGATCCTAACTGTAGGAAGGTTTGATCGTTCAATTTATTGACCTCTCGTTCATTGAAGGAATCGAGAGGGGATTTTGGTTGTAGCCCTAACTTTTATAAGTTTGACCTGAAAGCAAAGGGAGTGGAATACAAGTAGCAGTAGAAATACTGGTTTGTACTGGCCACTCGATGAAGGGTTTTGTTATTAAGTAATCAGGACTTAATACGTCAAGCTTTGAAAATTGCCATAAATTGGCGGACAAGAAATTTAGTGGACCCACCGTCAATTGACTTGATCAGTGGGGGATTTTTGTGAGGAAAGATTAATCTGTCAAAAGGATCGAATCTCGTCTCAACAAGATAACTCATGAGAATTAGTGAATTTGATAACAATAATGGAAAAAATTCCAACCTTTAGAGTTTAAATGTGGATGTTTTACTTATCACTTTTATAGTGATTGAGTTATCCCTAAGAATATCACCTGTGGTATTCTTTCGGGAACTTCTCGATACATGAATAATCCACCCCCAGCTTCCCTTGTGGAACTGGGTCTGACATTGTACTCAGTTACATGACCGGGTTATCCTTAAGAATATTACATATAAAAATTCTCCACGAACTTCCCGTGAAAGAAATGAAACAGTTTAGACTCATATACATGTTGGAGTATCAGGGAGCAGTTTAACCTCTTATACCGGTCGGAGGATTGAGAAGCAGTTTATACTCTTATACTTGTCGGAGTCTAGAAAGGAGCAATTTATACTCTTATACTTATCGGAGTGTTGCCGTTCTCATTTGGCTTATCCTAGCGTTATGACGCCAGCTTCAACCAAGGTTTGGATGCTATTCTTAAGAGCAAAGCAATCCTTGGTGGGATGAAGGACCCTCCTGTGGTACACACAGTACTTTGGATCCGCAGTATTGTCAGCTTCCTCCTGATTTGCGATAGGTGGTAGATTGATCTTGTTGTCTTCAAGGAGGGATTCGAAGATGGCCGGAACGTCTTCGTGCTTGAAGGAATACTCTTTTTTGAGTTTCGGGTCCGAAGTCTTTTGCTGCCTTTGGGATTGCTGTTGTGACGTTTGATTAGCACTACCAGTAGCTGTAGGTGCTTTGCCCTTTCCACGGGAGGCGAAGTTTGAGTTCAGAGGATTCGCCGTCGGTTGGCTCCTCTCGGCTTTCTTCCTTCGGAGGAAGCGTTCGGCTTGCTCTCCTCGGACCTTCAAATCCTTCCATGTTTTGGACGATGCTATCCTCATTGCTTCTAACACATCCAATGCAAGGTTGTTGTGGCAAGTCTGGAGAATGAACTCCTCAGTGATCGGTTCCCGACGGTTCATTGCCTTGTTCCGGAATCTTTTGACGAAGGTATCAACCAATTCCCCGTCTTTTTGTTTCTCGTCAAGCAACGACCCGATGGATATCTCGGTGTCATCATCGAAGAAGTTAGCGAGAAATTTAGTCTCCATGTCATCCCAGCTATTCACGCTTCCAGGCTTGAGGCAGCGATACCAATCGAAAGCGGCTCCACGAAGAGTGCCAACGAAGGACCGTACCATCAGAGGCTCATTACCAGAGATAACCCCCAGGTGCGATTTGAAGTAAATCAAATGCTGAGTGGGTGAACCATTCCCATCAAACGGCGTGAAGTTGATTAGACTGAACTTCGCCGGATAAGGGATTGATTCCCATTCTCTTGGGTAGGGATAAGGAATGCCCGTCTTCTTCATCTCTTGAGCGGAAATCAACGTATTAATTTTGCTCTCGAGGTTTTTAATCTTCAAGCTTTCACCTGAGTCTTCGTTAGCATTCTCGTTACCACCCCCTGCATTGACGGGAGGATTATTGGCGTTATGGGTTTCATTCGCACCTGTGTCCTCATCTTCCAGATTAACCTGGTTACGACGACTTGGCTCGCCTTGCTGGTTCGTTAATTCTTGGATTTATTGGTCATGCATTTCTCTCATGTTCTGTATGGCCATCTGCATTTCGAACCTGAAGTTCTCCTGTTGTTTAGCCATGGCTTCTTCGAGCATCTTGGCCACTTGTTCCGCACTTATCATGAGTGACTCGCGGGGTTGTCCCTCGCTGGATACTGTGTTATCTGATGCGACCGCAGAGCAGGCATCCGATTCTTCATCTTCTGAAGGTAATCTTGTCTGAATCCTACCATAAGTTGCTCGTATGATGGCTCCGGACTGCAGACGGGTTACACACCGGGGTACTTCCGGAATCGACTCAGGATTATCCTGTGTCGATGTCCCTTTGCTGGTCATATTCGTGGTGACCCTCGGAAATTCTCCATCCTCGACTACCCTTCTTCTTTGTTGAAAACGCCTAGGCCTTGGTTTTGGCGTTTCGGTGCTGAGCCTTTCGAAAATCGAAATTCTTTCGGGGACCGTCTTGATACAGTTGCACTCAGACAATACTGCCCGAATGAGTTTGGAACAAGGGCATTGAGTTTCTAGTCCTCGAGGACTCCTCTTCCTGGTTTTTCTCGTACTCCCATCACGATAGTACAACTCGTCGGCTTGACGGTTGTTCGCGTGGAAAACTGTTTTCTTTTTCATTGATATGATTGTCATCTTGGGTTACAAAGATCCGGTCTTTTTATAAGATCCGGTTACAACTAAATCAAAGAAAAAAATAAAAATTACAACTTTCCTCTTGTGAACAGATCGCAAGCTCCTGTTTTGCAGTTGCTTGCTTGTGTGGGTTATTTGCCAACGCCGGGGTTAATCCGTGGACCACCGCGCGATCTAGATCCGGTCGGATCTACACGATTATGCGGGTATTATTCCACGAAGGGAATAATAGCCGGGAGGGATTAATCCACCAAGGGAATAATCGCTCAGATCTCGAGATCTAAGACCAAGCTTAGATCTGGAGTGTAGCCTCGTGTAGATCTCAGATCTGTTCTTTCTTCCTCTCGAAATCCTGCCTTTTCTCCCGAGATCCTGCCTTTTCTGACGTGGATGGTCGCCGAGGATCAGATCCGAATATGCAAGTCTTCTGGTCTTCAAAGCTCCGAGTTCACTCTTCAATCCGGCAGAGTTTCGGCTCTTGAAAGTTCGACCTCTGAAAATGAACATCTCTAGGCCTATTTATAGGCTCTCAGGACAGTGGCTGCAAAAAGGGAAATGTCGGCCACCTCTGGCCACTGTCGGCCACCTCTGGGTGGCCGGCACTAGTGCCGAGCCACCCAGAGGTGGGTCGCTCCATGGCCGAGCACCCACGAGGTGGCTCGGCCACCGAGCCACCTCAAGGTGGCTCGGCTGAGGCCGAGCCACCTTGGGGTGGCTCGTCTTTGGCCGAGCCCCCGCGGGCGGTGTTTTCCGACTTTTTCAAGTCGTTTTCCGTTGTTTCCGGTTCTGTCCGTGATTCGGTTGATTGAGACTCTGATTGGTTGATCTGATTTGGCAGTAAGTTGGATTCCTGATTTGGCAGTAAATCCGCTTCTGAGTTCGAGTCCGAAATTGATCTTGATTCGATCGTGATTCGTCCGAGTCCGCTCTCGGTTGGATGACTCGTTGATTCCTCAACTCATTAGCTTGATTCTGCACGCGGGTGGATGCATTCCGTCGCTTCTGTGCGATTCGTCGATCTCGTCGCCTCGTTGGTTCGTCGGTTTGTGCCGAGCTATGCTAGGGGACCTATAAGCAATTTTATATGCCTACAGATACCCCCTCCAAAGTATTTCAGTCTCGTTCTTTTATAGAAGAGTCTGGAATACTTTGGATATGATTGCCCCCACCTTTAGTCGGTGTAATGGGATCTTGGAATGATTCCCGTTCTTGACTCCTTCAATTCTCCAGGCTTTTCGGTGCTTTGTCGAAAGTCTGTAAGAGTTCCGGTGCTGCATTTATTGTCTGACCGTTTGTCGGAATTTTGAACTTTGAAGTCGATTCCTGATTTCTAATTTTTAGCTGACCATCGATTGTGGCGTCGAGTCTTTATGTACAACGCGTTGTCCGGCGTAGTGTGGTTGAGTTATCCTTAAGAATATTTATAAACAATATTCTCCAGGAACTTCTCAAACCAAAAATAGGGAATAGTTTATACTCATATACCTTATTGGAGTATTAAGAAGCAGTTTATACTCGTATACTTTTCGGAGTGTTAAGAAGCAGTTTATACTCGTATACTTTTCGGAGTATTAAGAAGCAGTTTATACTCGTATACTTTTCGGAGTATTAAGAAGCAGTTTATACTCGTATACTTTTCGGAGTGTTAAGAAGCAGTTTATACTCGTATACTTTTCGGAGTGTTAAGAAGCAGTTTATACTCGTATACTTTTCGGAGTATTAAGAAGCAGTTTATACTCGTATACTTTTCGGAGTATTAAGAAGCAGTTTATACTCGTATACTTTCGGAGTATTAAGAAGCAGTTTATACTCGTATACTTTTCGGAGTATTAAGAAGCAGTTTATACTCGTATACTTTTCGGAGTATTAAGAAGCAGTTTATACTCGTATACTTTTCGGAGTATTAAGAAGCAGTTTATACTCGTATACTTTTCGGAGTATTAAGAAGCAGTTTATACTCGTATACTTTTCGGAGTATTAAGAAGCAGTTTATACTCGTATACTTTTCGGAGTATTAAGAAGCAGTTTATACTCGTATACTTTTCGGAGTATTAAGAAGCAGTTTATACTCGTATACTTTTCGGAGTATTAAGAAGCAGTTTATACTCGTATACTTTTCAGAGTATTAAGAAGCAGTTTATACTCGTATACTTTTCAGAGTATTAAGAAGCAGTTTATACTCGTATACTTTTCAGAGTATTAAGAAGCAGTTTATACTCGTATACTTTTCGGAGTATTAAGAAGCAGTTTATACTCGTATACTTTTCGGAGTATTAAGAAGCAGTTTATACTCGTATACTTTTCGGAGTATTAAGAAGCAGTTTATACTCGTATACTTTTCGGAGTATTAAGAAGCAGTTTATACTCGTATACTTTTCGGAGTATTAAGAAGCAGTTTATACTCGTATACTTTTCGGAGTATTAAGAAGCAGTTTATACTCGTATACTTTTCGGAGTATTAAGAAGCAGTTTATACTCGTATACTTTTCGGAGTATTAAGAAGCAGTTTATACTCGTATACTTTTCAGAGTATTAAGAAGCAGTTTATACTCGTATACTTTTCAGAGTATTAAGAAGCAGTTTATACTCGTATACTTTTCAGAGTATTAAGAAGCAGTTTATACTCGTATACTTTTCGGAGTATTAAGAAGCAGTTTATACTCGTATACTTTTCGGAGTATTAAGAAGCAGTTTATACTCGTATACTTTTCGGAGTATTAAGAAGCAGTTTATACTCGTATACTTTTCGGAGTATTAAGAAGCAGTTTATACTCGTATACTTTTCGGAGTTGTTACGATCACGTTTGAATGAGTCAGAATCTTGACCTGCGTTCTGGCGGTGATTGAGCTGCGTTTGGCAGCGATGGATGAGCTGCGTTGGCAACGGTTGATAAGCTGCGTTCGAGCTGTGCTTGGCAGCGATTGGAGCTGCGTTCGAGCTGTGCTTGGCAGCGATTGGAGCTGCGTTCGAGCTGTGCTTGGCAGCGATTGGAGCTGCGTTCTAGCTGTTGATTGTTGTAGTATTTAGATTTCTCTGTCTTTATATATGGATGACACCAAAGACCAGTAAAGAAGGTCTTATTCAGGCCATTTGTGACAATTGAGGCATCTCAATAACGCTCTATCAACTGCAGGTCATGATCTCCACTGAGTGTGTCGAATATCATTACACTGCTCATCAGCACCTCTAATGGTTGCTAATATAATATTAGTCATGTTGTTGTCGCAGCCATCAAGATCAATCATCTCACATAAGAAGCTGCATTCGTGTTTATAGCTGTTGAAGCGGCGTAGGTGATTGAATCGGTGTAGTGTCTTGATGATGGTACGCGGGGAGGACTTCCACGTTTGGTTTGAAGAGGTCATTGATTTGTAATCCCTTTCTGTCAGAGTATTGCTAAAGACTGTCATTTTGTAATCTTTGCTTTGACATGTGAAAATCTTCGAATTGTAGCCTTCTGGAAGTCGTCAGATTGTAACTTCCATTATCAGTGTTCGATGGAGACTCATCTATCTATTGTGATTTTTAGACAGCCTACAAGCATGTGCCTTACCTTTCCCCCGTGGGACGAAATTCTGTTGTGGAGCATTCGTCGCCTGTTGGCCTCTTTTCGCCTTCTTCCTTCTGAGGAATCGCTCAGCTTGCTCTCCTCGGACCTTCAAATCCTTCCATGTTTTGGACGATGCCGTCCCCATTGCTTCCAACACGTCTAATGCGAGGTTATTGTGGCAAGTCTGGAGAATGAACTCCTCTGTGATCGGGTCCCGACAGTTCATCGCCTTGTTCCGGAACCTTTTGACGAAGGTGTCAACCAATTCCCCGTCTTTTTGTTTCTCGTCAAGCAATGACCTGATGGATATCTCGGTGTCATCGTCGAAGAAATTGGTGAGGAATTTAGTCTCCATGTCGTCCCAGCTACTCACGCTTCCTGGCTTGAGGCGACGATACCAATCGAAGGCGGCTCCACGAAGAGTGCCAACGAAGGACCGTACCATCAGAGGCTCATTACCAGAGATAACCCCCAGGTGTGATTTGAAGTAAATCAAATGCTAAGTAGGTGAACCCATCCCGTTAAACGGCGTGAAGTTAATTAGATTGAACTTCGCCGGATACGGGATTGATTCCCATTCTCTTGGGTATGAACAAGGAATACCCGTCTTCTTCATCTCTTGAGCGGAAATCAATGTATTGATTTTGCTCTCGAGGTTTTTGATCTTCAAGCTTTCACCTGTGTTTTCACTAGCATTCTCGTTACCACCCCCTGCATTGACGGGAGGATTATTGGCATTATGAGCTTCATTCGCATTTGTATCCTCATCTTCCTGATTAACCTGGTTACGAAGACTTGGTTCGCCTTGCTGGTTTGTCAGTGCTTGGATTTGTTGGTCATGTATTTCTCTCATATTCTGCATGGCCAGCTGCATTTCGAACCTGAAGCTCTCCTGTTGTTTAGCCATGGCTTCTTCAAGCATCTTGGCCACTTGTTCCGCACTTATCATAAGTGCCTCGCGGGGTTGTCCCTCGCTGGATACCGTATTATCTGATGCGACCGCCGAGCTGGCATCTGATTCTTCATCTTCTGAAGGTAACATTGTCCGAATCCTACCATAAGTTGCTCGTTTGATGGTTCCGGACTGCAGACGGGTTATACGCCGGGGTGCTTTCAGAATCGACCCGAGATTATCCCGTGCCGATGTCCCTTTGCTGGTCATGTTAGTGGTGACCCTTGGAAATTCTCCGTCTTTAACCACCGTTCTTCTTCGTCGGAAATGCCTAGGCCTTGGTTTTGGCGTTTCGGTACTGAGCCTTTCGAAGACCGAAATTCTCTCGGGGACTGTATTGGTGCAGTTGCACTCCGACAATACTGCCTGAATGAGTTTGAAACAGGGGCATTGAGTTTCTAGTTCTCGAGGACTCCTTTTCCTGGTTTTACTCGTACCCCCAACACGATAGTACAACTCATCGGTTTGAAGGTCAGAGTAACCTATCGTGTGTTGGCACGACTTCTCAGGTATAACGCTATCGTCATCTGATGACAATGTTTCCTTCTGAGGGCGAACTGCCTTCTTTGAGCTTTCAAAAGTCATGCGCCTCGAAACATGCCTTTGTGGGCGTGAGTTCTCAGCGGGCTCCTGGACTTTAATGCGCAAATTGGTGCACTTAGCTGCCCTGATCTCCTTATCATGTTGAAGGTGGCGGCGACCCCCAGCATGTTGAGTCGTTCGGGGCTTCTTTATCGGGCCCAAACATTCTTGAACTGGAGCTTTGCATTGTCCATCGGGAAGTGGACCGAGGCGCTCCGAAACTGACTTCTTTCTTCGGGATGATTCTGCGTGATCTCCCGGAGTAGCCATGGGAATTATCGGCGATTTAGAGTGGTTCGCCGGAGGTTGAACTTTTGCTGAAGGCTGCAATGGTTGCTCTTTAGCCTGAATCGCCGCTTCAGACTTTGGTCTCCATACTTGACGGGTTGATGGCGGCTTCTTGGCCACTTCCTTCTGTAGTCTTCTACGGGCCTCTTGGACTTGAGCCCGTGCCTGCGCTGATAATGAGTGGCGCTTGCGAATGCGCTCTTCAAGTGTCGAACGATTCCGTTTGACACGGATCTATTCATTCGTTGGCGGCTTGGAGGAGCTGCCATTCATTGGTTGTTGAGGCTGTTTGCCTCTCCTGTTCTTCAGATCTGTGTTATAGCGAATTCCGTCAGTGGACTCCATCGTCTTTGCGAATTGCCACGCCAGGCGTTGACGTCGCCTTTGGCGGGCTCTCTTTGAGAGAGTTACTACCCCCTGAGTGACGGAGGAGTTGGCCAGAACAGGCTTGACCTGGTTGGAGGTCGGTGGAGCTTCACCCGATGCAACTTCGGCATCAATTGGGGTGAGATCTTCGTTGTATTCTCAACATTCTTTCATACCAACGCGACCTTCTCCTGGGAGCAGACTTCTTGGACTTTGAGGGGAAGGTCGATCGGGCGAGGATGACGATACTCCCTTTGAACTTTTTGGTCGAATTCGTAATACCTCGACCTCCTCATCGACCGCGGATCGGAGATCCGGCGGCGCGACGCACACGCATCTCGGCAGCGAGATCGTGGCTCCCACTGTGGTCACCATATTGTTCGCGGGGAAAAATTACTTTCTTTCATGATTCCATTTGATTTTCTTTGATAATAAGTTTATCGCTTACAAAAGATCCGGTCTTTTTATAAGATCCGGTTACAACGAGATCAAAAGAAATAAAAATTACAACTTTCCTTATTTGTCGAATGAATCGCGAGATCCTGTTTTGCGGTCTCTCGCTTGTGTGGGTTCTTTGCCTGCCCCGGGGTTAATCTATGGACCACCGCGTGATCTTGATCCGGTCGGATCTACACGGTACGACGGGTGTTATCTCACGAAGGAAATAACAGCCGAGGGGATTATTTCACCAAGGAAATAATAGCCCGTAGTAATCGAAATCAACCAAGCGAAATCGAGAATCTTCTCGGGATCAAAGACCAAGCTTTGATCCGGAGGGTTACCGTGCAGATCTCAGATCTGATCTCTCTTGAACTCCTGCCTTATTTGGTGTGGATGATCGCCAAGAACCAGATCTGAAAGTCCGAGTCTTCTAAGCCTTGAAAAGTTTGAAGTCGAGTTCTCAATCCAGCAGCGTTTCGGCTTCAAAAGTTCCAACCTTCAAACAATGAGCCTAGGGGTCTATTTATAGGCTCTTCAAACCAGATCTGGGCTCAGATCTGGGCCCAGATTTGGGTGGCTCGGCTAGGTGGCTCGTAGCCATGCGAGCCAGTTCGTACTACCTCGGGTGTTTTGACTGTAACTCTCTCGTCCGATCTCGAAATGAGGTGATTCAAGATGCGTTGGAAAGCTGACAAAAAGACCTACAACTTTTATGTTTTGAGTTTCTTCAGAATCAAATCACAACATGGCCAAAATATCATTATTTATGCGAGCCACCATTTGGTGACTCGCATGGGTGCGAGTCACCGAGTCAGTTCGTACTACCTCGGGTGTTTTGGCTCTAACTCTCTCGTCTGATCTCGGAATGAGGTGATTCAAGATGCGTTGGAAAGCTGACGAAAAGACTTACAACTTACAATAGCCGAGTCACACATGATATGTGCGAGTCACACATGGTGTTTCGCCCCTTTTTGGTGAAACATAACTCCTAGCTGCGTTGTCTTTTGCCATTTCATGTGTCACATTGACTCGTACGCTTCACCGACTTGCATCATAAATTTTGTTAAGTTAGAGGTGAATGGTGAACGTGTTGGCCACTTGGTGGTGGCCGGTGAGCACGCGGGCCATCTAGCATTGGTTGTTTTGTTTCATGCATTGGTCGGCGTCAGATAATTCGGATAACGACGTTCGTCATCTTCTCTCCGTCTCGAGCTGTGTGTGGATACCTATAGGCATTTTTTGACGCCTACATCTTTAACAATATTCATCTCTTTATTGTCTATTTGCTTATTGTGGGTGTCAGAATTGTTGAGGGGACTATCCATGACACATGATTGCAAACGTTTCAGAATTCTTATGATTCATTGGAATTATTTAGTTTTTGAGCTGGTTGAAATAACTGTATTAGATCTTAAATATTTGTTGGTAAATATTTGCCCTGTTGGAGGGAGTTCCTTTTTTCTCACTTTGGAGGCTGTAAACTTAGTAGGGTTGATTACTCTTATTGTTGTTATTATCGAGTTCAAACTCTATTAAGCCCCTATGGTTTCATCTGCGAATCTATTAAGCATCCGTGGTTTTTTTTCGACTCTATTAAGCCCCGTGGTTTCATCTGCGAATCTATTAAGCCCCCGTGGTTTTTTTCGACTCTATTAAGCCCCTGTGGTTTCATCTGCGAATCTATTAAGCCCCGTTTGAAATTCAAAGCACGGGGCTTAATAGATTCGCAGATGAAACCACAGGGGCTTAATAGAGTAAAAAAAAGAATGAGGTCTTAATAGATTCACAGATGAAACCACAGGGCTTAATAGAGCCGAAAAAAACAACGGGGGCTTAATAGATTCGCAGATGAAACCACGATGGCTTAATAGAGTCAAAAAAACCACGGGGGCTTAATAAATTCGCAGATGAAACCATAGGGGCTTAATAGATCGTTTGAGTTCGTTATTATCCCTTAGGTAGTTTTTGGTGGAAAATGAAGACCTCAATTTGCTAGTCTAGATATTGTATGGAGTTGTGAACTTTAGTCATTTGGCTCTATATTGCTGTGTCTCTAGTTCTTAAAGTCATGAGTATTCGGAACTATGTATCAGATATGTACCAACCCTCATCTATGAAGCATATCTAATAGAGTTTTTCATAGATGTTTTTGTATCTTAAGAGTCTATTCGCAGGTAGATACAGGGCGATACAAGGCGATAATATATTTTTCTGGGGGATTATCTGGTCATAAAGGGGATTAACCAAGCAGATATCTCTGCACATGCTGATGTTGTAGAATAAAAATCTCTAAACAAGGTGATGCCCATTGTCCTAGATAGCTTGGCCTGCCTAAACTAAAAGTAATACCCTAAAATCATGAATAAATGGTAGTTTTAAGTTAGACTTGCATGGACCTAATGTGTAAAAACAATACCATAGTGAAAATTTCTTGTCTTAGATTCTGTTCTTCAAGATATAAGCTTCAAGATGCTTATTTGGAGAAATAGATTCATTAATTACCTGCAAACAATGGCAAGAGAAGAAATGAAAGGGCAAATAAGTAGTAGATGGAATTGGTTCTGTAATGAACCCCAACAACTACTCAGTTTCCAAATACAAGAGACCTCTAGTTTGCGGTTGTTAATTTCTAAAAGGAGTCAGTTAACATTGTTTGATTGACAAAGGAAGTTAAATTCAAAAAGATAACCAGTCCTAACCTCCAGTTAAATTCCATTTATTTCTGGTCACATTTTCTATTCATTCAGGTGTTCCTTAAAAATCTAATCTAATATTTCGTCATGAGCATCATGGGACACTTATTAATAGCAGAGTTAATACAGAAAGATAGACTGTCGTAAGTAGGATTTTCTTTGTCCACACCATCTAAGTGGACTTATCCTGGACAGTTCTGCCAACAACAAGAGTTCTACAGTTACTATTAGTTATATTGTTGGTCTAGAAGCTTCGGTGCGCAAACTGATGTGAAGCAAGGCAGCCGTGATCTCCATTCTTTTGAACTGTTGGGTTGAGGGGGCATTATTAAGACATGGGTCGCCATTTGGGTAAACTTCATATCTGGCAGAAGTGGCAGAGACATTGATGAGGGAGGGAACTGATTGGCATTGTTAAGGTGGTAGTGGTTTTGATTAGTCATATATACATGCTTACCTGATTAGTCTTCGTGGTCCCGGCGATGGTCGTGATGTCAAGGATGCTATGTCGACGCTTCTGCCTCTCGTTCGACTGGCGACTGAAGTACTTCTGTGCATGGCTAGCGACTTGGGTTGGTGTCCTCGTGCGCACAAAGTTTTTCGCTATATGCTTCCAGGCTCCTCTCCCATGAACTTCTAGGCCCATCAAGAATAGCCTGGAAGAGAGGAAAACGCATTTTCGGAATAATGATGCTGAGAGAACACGTACAAGTGGATTGTGAGATATTCCTAAACTGATCTATGAAGATATGTACTTTCACTTTCACAACACTATATGTATGTATATCTTAACTATTTGAGCCTCTGCATGTGTCAATTTTCATTTAGCGATGACCTCAATTCAAAGTGAAGTTCAAACATTGATGAACCCTATTCCTGTTATAAGCAACCCACATCCCCATAACTATTCCTCACACAAGGATTACTTTAGATCGATATGCACGAAAAGGATGAAATGGGGGAACCTCAAATTTACTCAACGAGAACATGTTCAATTTGTCTTAAGCTGTAAATATTTGGTACTTCTTATATCTATGTAGGTAGGTGGAAGAATGCGATAATACTCTATTATAAATATTTGAAGAGCTGAAGTTTCCCTCTGATGTCAACCCTAGATGAAGATCGAATTGCAACTCGCTCCTCATCTTAAAATTTAAAATGAAGCAATATAAGCTTGAAACACACATTTAATAAAACTGTTTAAGACCATCAACAATGTATTGTTGAATAAATATCAGTTGAAAACAGTTTAGAAAATTCTATCAAATTCCACCAGGGTATAGATTATTCTTTATAGCTTCCAATTTTCTTCTGGTATAAAACGGGAAGCCCGTCCTGGGTTAATTTTTTCCAGGATTCAGCTTGAAATTATTTTCTGGCCATGTCAGGCTGAGCCATAGTATTTTAAGTGTGCTCTCAGTCTTATTAGAGCATATTTGGTAACTTACTCGCAAGCAATTTATTTTACTTATAAATACTTTTTTACTTATAAGGTACCATTTTATGTTTGATTAGATTTAAAGGTATCCATCTTATGTTTGATGAGAGTTAAACTTTTCACTTCCTTATGAGCAGGTAAAATAAATTTGGGGAACCCCAACTTATTTTTTCCTTACTTATAAGGAGTTTTCCTTAGGACAAATTTTTGTTTTAGACCTCTTTAGAACATATTTTCAAAAATCGATCCATTTCGAAAATATTCGCCAATTTCAACCCAGTTTTAGTCAAAATGTTCAAAAACTTCACGGGAGTTGTAATCCCGTGAAGTTTAAGCTATTTATTAAGAAGGATGTTAAGGGGGCCAAATCTTCATAGGATTTAAAATCCTGTGAAGATTCAGACCAAATTCTAGAGAGCATCGCTCCACCTCTCTCACCCCCACTCCCAACTCCCCCTCATCTCTCACCTTCTGTATTGCTACCTTCGCAAAAACCCTAGCCCTCCCCCTCTACGCTTTCTTCTCCCTCCCCTCCTACCGCCTTTCCTCTTCCTCTCGTCCAGCGCCTCTCCTCTCCCCTCCCCGTCGACTCCGCCACTTCTCTCCCTCTTTTTAGGCCGCCCTCAAATCTTGACCAAAAACATATTGCCTTCCGATCAAGCTCCGGGGAGGAGCTCTCCCTCCCCCACTGCCGACGACGCCTGCTTCCCCCCAGTCCTAATTTCCTTGTTCGATCTGCGAGCATGTCGCCTCACCGTTCGCCATGGCCTCATGGTTCTCTATCTTCTTGAGTGGGTTGTATTGAGGGTCTCTTCGAATAGCGTTGAGGTCGTTTGTAGGGTGGTCTCGGAGAGGGAGTCACCGAGGGTTATTGTTTTGATGGCTGCTGCTGGTGTAATTAGGGGTTTGAGATTGAGTGGGAGTAGGGGTGAGATTAAGGTTGGTGGGGAATTAAGGAGGCTTGCTAGAGAGTGATACTCTGTAGAGGATGGCTTGAATATTCACGAGATTTAAAATCCTGTGAAGTATAAACTTCACGGGATTTCAAATCCCGTGAAGATTTGGCCCCCTTAACATCCTTGTTAATAAATGACTTAAACTTCATGAGATTTCAAATCCCGTGAAGTTTAAGCCATTTATTAAGAACAAATATTTTCGAAATAGGACAATTTTTAAAAATATGTTTCTAAAGAGGTCTAAAATAAAAATTTATCCTTTTCCTTATTTAGTCCAAAAGATCAAAATACCCTCAAATCCCCTTTGTCAATCTACAGAAGATCCCAGAAATAAGAAATCAATTAAATAATGTAAATATTAATAAATTAATTTATGACATAATAAATTTAGATAATTAATTAACTAGTTAATTAATAGTTTTATTAACTAATTATTTATATAATAAAAATTAATTAACTAAATAGAGTCAAAATTAATAAATTATTTCTTTAGTTAATTAGTAAATTGACTTATGAAATAGCAAATTTAATTATTTAATTAATAATTTAATTAAATTATTATTTAATTAATAAGAAAATAATTAAATAATGTCAATGTTAGTAATTATTAATAACCATAAGAAATGTTCTACAAGAGTATGTTAATTAAATATTTTCTTATTATAAATAAATTTTTATTAAGTAATGGTTAATTAATTAGTTATATTTTTACTGTTATAAGAAATAAATTTTCTTAGAATAAAAGTTATTAATAATTGATACTAATTAGTTATTTCTAATTTTAAATTTTAATAATAAATGACTATTAGTATTAATTATTTAGTTAGTTAATAATAATTTATTCATAATTATTGTGTAACTAATATGAAATTAATTAATTAATATCAATATCAGTAATTAATAACCAAAATTAATGTACTATATAAAAATATTTTAATTATATATTTCTTATTATGAAATGATTGATTTTTTGTTAACTAGTTAGTAATTTTACTAATATAATATTTTTTTGATATAAATTAATTTATTAGTTCAAATGTTATTAATTAATAAACATAATTAATGTGAAATAATTAATTAGCTAGCTACAATATGAGATTCAACAGGATGTCATTTTTGGTCATTTGAATTGTCATAACCTTATAAGTTATTGATTAATTTACCAAACACATAACTATACTTATATCCTTATAAAATTAAGGGTTTTACTAAACACTTTCCTTTTTTTAATCTCATAAGGAGTTTTGAAAATAAGTAATAAGTAACCTATAAGGTTTCAGAAAATAAGTAGTAGCCAAACATGCTCCCACTCTAATATTATTTTGTTCTGAACCTGAATCCTATTTCTC
>NC_033797.1:93664194-93681236 GCF_001876935.1 Asparagus officinalis | reverse complement strand
GCTCCCCTACTACAGTTGTTTGAGAATGGCAAGTGGGAGGGGCGAGGATTCCCTGACGTCAGACAGCAGTTATAGGTCCATAAGTGTTGGGCATTTTCCACTTGCTTTCCACAGTTCTCCGGCCGATACGGCGAGTGTCTGATTGATGAGGAAAGGCCGAGGGGGTATCGAACTCATTTAGACGTCGGCTGCTTTAACTGGCTGGTGAACATCGGGCCGGGTTATCTGACTTTCCGGGTAAGGAATCAGTGTTTCATAGAGCCATACCTACCCTGCCGATTCGTTCGCCAGTTTGGCTATGATCAGCTTTATGTCGGGAATCCACGACAGCAGCTTCGGACCCACGGCGGTTTGGTGGACGATCTTCGTGCATGGTTGTGGACCGTGACAGGCTGTACTGGTACTAAGTTCAGTCTCCCGAGTGCTGAGCGGCAGTTGAACCTCACATTCTTAAGCTGCAAGTGGTTGTTAGTAAACAGCTCTTAAATGCGATTAATACTTTGCTAAACAGTAAACTTGGATTTCTTAGCTTTTTTAGAAGAGGAGCAGCAATTGGGTATATATAGCTCCCCAATACAACAGCTAGAAGTGAGAAAAAGACGAAAAAACCCATTTGAAAAACTAGCCGTTAGGCTCAGTTTGTTAACTCGTCGGTCGACCGGTACGGTCGACCGATTAGTTCAAAAAAAAAACGTGAGAAAACAAGTTTTGAAGCTGGCGGTCGACCGACGTAATTTTCGGTCGACCGAAGGTAAATTTCGGGCGACCGACGTAAATTTCGGTCGACCGGAAAACTTTGGGAAACTTTCTTAGAAACAGACAGTCTGTCGGTCGACCGTATCGGTCGACCGAAAACTGATATGAGAAAATTGACAGGTTTTTGGGGAGTTTTGAAAAATCGTTAAAAATATCAGATCATATCCAAAATTAGTGAAACTTTGGGGAAAGTTTATAAATTATGAAATAAGCATGTTTGAAAAGAAAATTTTGGAAAAACATTTTTCGTTTGCTAAAACTCCCTGTTATTGAAAACAGCTTAGAAAACCTGTAAATTTACGAAAGTGAAATTTGATTCAGACATGTAAATATTCACATATATATATTTGCATATATTATACGTATATAGTGAAACATGAAAGAGCTGTAAAAAAGGGATAGAGATATTTTAGCAACGGTTAATGAAAAATCATTTATATGATAGAAAACGTTATAAATCGTGTTAAGTGTATATATATTGAGCTTGAATACAATCATACAATATATGTAGGTAAACTAAACATATACCTAGGTAGAACCATACAAAGGAACTTGAATCTTTAACGCTAGATTGACTTGTGAACTTGAAATACCTGAAAAGAAACTAGAAACACAAAAACACTAGAGAGATTATTAGTAATGAATTGTTTGCTAAATCATCATCAAAACTATAGGGTCAACACGTAGCTCTTCTCAAGTTAATTATAGGATTAGCCAATTTCTGACTACTGCAACTATAATGTGATGCATCTGAGAATTCTATTTTGTATTTGACAGGAGCTTTTGTCGAGACTGATCCTGTTGAGCCGGCTGTGAGACCAACTACACCAGTTGATACACCCCCAGCCGCTACACCTCCACCACCCCCAGTGAGTCAAGGGGAAGAAGGTATAAATTGAGCTACTGAGAAATGTTATTTATTTCTTCATCAAGGCTTTTGACGGATTTCTCCCTTTTTTTTGTGTAGGGCTTCCTTCTCAGCTTCACGTCCTTGTGCAGGAGTTATTATCGGACAGCGACCCAGAGAAGATTGTCATCTGCATAGAAATCCGCTCCTTCTTCTCCTTTGTGAATGCTATGATTGGCAAACTCTTCCACGGCGGACTTTCCCTTCACCAGTTTAAGCCATTCCTTGATCTCAAGATAAATTCCATAAGGGATACAGGATACTCGGATCTGGCGAAGGCTATCGTTGATGATCTTGATTGCCTAGAGCATGAGCTTCGGATGTTTCGCGAGCTCCGGGATACAGGTGCCTCTTCATTCATTGCTGCCGAGTTTGATACCCGCTTACAGACATGACGCGATACTCGGCTTTTTGCTGAGCTCGAGATTCAGATGCAACGGGATCGAGTGGACCGAGTTGAGGCCCACCTTGCTGCTAGATCATCTTCACTCACTGAGCTTGACTCTTCTATTACCTCTTGTGAGATCCAGATAGACCAGCTCCGAAGAGAGCTCCATGAGAAAGAAGAGACTTTGAGTATTCTTCAGATGACGAAGATACAGGATCAGCAGGCGCACACTGCTTTATCTGATGAGCTGAAGTCCTTGAAACAGAAGCTGGTTGATACAGAGGAGATTGCTGTGAAGACTTCAGCCACCACCGAGGAGTCCATCAGAGCTGAGCTAAGGCAAGCTTATGATGAGAAGTTGTCTAAGCTTAATCAGCAGATTTTTGGCCATGTTCTTGATGTATGATTTCATTTGCTGAATGTTTTGACTTTTAATCCTTTTAGTGGAACCGGTTTTTATCTTTGTCTTTATTATGATTCCTCATTCCATTTGAAATGATTGACCATAATACTTTTAGGATTTTTGGCAAACCCTCAGCCATCAACGGATTTGATTAGTCTTTATCGACTACCGTTTAAGTCGGGCTAGCATGCAGATTGTTTAAATCCGTTCCGCATGTAACGTTGTGCTAAGAGAGTAAATTCTCTGAGACTTTGTGCTATGATATTGAATACATAGACTTCGCCATTGTTACGGGAATAAGCTACCCGGCGACACGTGTTAGGTGTTGACTTTAGGATTTTTGGCTAACCCTCAGCCTTTAACGGGTTTGATTAGCCTTTACCGACTACCGTTTGAGTCGGGCTAGCATGCGGATTGTCTAAATCCATTCCGCATGTGACGTTGTGCTAAAGGAATGAACTTCCTTAGACTTGATGCTACAACTTCGAATATGTAGACTTCGCTATTGTTATGGGAATAGGCTACCTAGCAACGTGTTTTAGGCGCCGACTTATCCCTACTTAGGCTTCGGGATAAAATTCCCCAGAATCAAACTCTGGTGTCTTTTTCTTCGGAGAAAGACTAAACCGGCGACGCGTGTTAGGCGTCGGCATATCCTTTCTTAGGATTCAGGATGAAATTCCCCATGCGTGTAAGGCATGGATTTTGGTGTTATTAATAACGACCTGCCACAATGTTGAATATGTGGACGGGTGTTCTTTTTAACGGTTAAGAACTAACCGGCAGCGCGTGTTAGGCGCAGACTTATCCTTACTTAGGTTTTAGGATAGAATACCCCAGAATCGAACTCTGGTGTCTTTTTGTACGGAAAAAGATTAAACCGGCAGCGCGTGTTAGGCGCAGACTTATCCCTGCTTAGGATTCGGGATAAACTTCCTAGGATGAATCCTAGATTGATAGATTCTTAGAAAAGGTTGGTGCGGGAAAGGAAGAATTTTATATTCTATTTCCCGGTCTTCTTTTAGGGTGAAGGCAAACCCGAAGAACAAGGAAGGAAGAATTTTATATTCTATTCCTTGATTCTGGAAAGGAAGAATTTTATATTCTATTTCCAGCGCAAAAGAAACTAGAAGTGGGATCTCCACTCCGAGAATCTAAAAAAAAACTAAATAAACTTGCCTTTTATAGGATTGGTTATCTAAAGATGAGTTTTTCGTTTATCGAAATGAAATTTCAACTTCGGTTATAACCATGAGAAGGCTTAACAAAAGAGAAAAGAATGGAGTTCTTTCATTTATCGAAAGGGGGCTCCGAACTGAAAGTAGACCTCTTGTTCATGGAGAGAATCAAGAGGACCAGAAGGACACTTTTGGTGGACTCACTGTCAGTTGAAATTGATCAGTGAGGGGTTTTGGTGGTAAAAAGAAAGATTTTGGGTTATCCTCTAGAATATTAAGTGTAATATTCATCAAGGAACTTCCCGGTAAATGAGTTATCCTGAATGTACTAGGGATAGTACTTTTTCAGGAACTTCCCATTTACTGGCATTAATTGCCTGTCGCCTTCTTGAGTAATCAGGCGATATGCGCCGTTTGAGTAGACCGTGTCTATCACAAACGGCTCTTCCCATTTGGGTTCGAATTTACCTTTCTTCTTGGAATTGAGGATTATCGGTCGGCGAGCAGCGAGGACCAGATCTCCTTCCTTGAAGCTTCTCTGTCGGACTCTTTTGTTGAAAGCCCTAGATATTCTGGCTTGATAAAACTCGATGTGTTGTTGAGCTTCCAAGCGCTTTTCATCCAACCTCTCGAGTTCTTCGAGGCGTTTTTGATGGTGTTCTTCTGTCGTCATCTCGGTTGCGAGAGCGATCCGAAGGGATGGGATTTGGATCTCCAATGGTAGCACAGCTTCACATCCGTATACCAATGAATACGGGGTGGCTCCTGTAGGTGTGCGTATGGTGGTGCGATAAGCCTAGAGTGCTTCACCGAGTTTATCGTCCCAGTCTCGTTTATTGGTCTTTACGAGCTTTGACAAAATCTTAATAATTGTCTTGTTGAACGCCTCAGCTAATCCATTTGCAGCGGGATAATAAGCCGTTGACGAAACATCTTCAATTTTGAACTTGTCACAAAACCTGACGAATGTGTTGCTTATGAACTGCGGACCGTTGTCATGAATGATCCGTCTTGGCACGCCGTGTCGGTATATGACATGATGCTTAATGAAGTTGCTGACGTTGTTCGTCTTCACTTCTCTAAGCGGAATTGCTTCAGCCCACTTTGAGAAGTAGTCCGTGATTGCAAGGATGAATCGATCACCTTTGACTGAAGGGGGAAAAATAGGACCAACAATGTCCATACCTCATGTCTCGAACGGCCAAGATGTGGTTGACGTGTGCAACTGCTCTGGCGGTTGATGCATATAATTTGCATGTATTTGACAAGCATGACACTCTTGGGCGTATTCGATTGCGTCACGAGCCATCGTTGGCCAAAAATATCACATTCTCCTGATGCGATCATACAGTTTGGGACCAGGCTGATGCGCACCACATTCTCCTTCGTGCGCTTCTTTAAGAACTTCTTCTGCTTCTTTGTTCGAAAGGCATCGGAGTAACAAACCATCGTACCCTCTACGGTATAACGTATGGGTCTCGATATTGTAGAAGAATCTTGGCGCTCTTCGGCGAATTGATTCCCTTTCTTTTACGTCTTCTGGCAAAATACCATATTGGACGTAGTCAATGATAGAAAAATGCCAATCTCGGGACTCAGACCCAATTCGGGCTGAATTCACCTCCTTGGCGTTTATGTTTCCATCGTCTTCCTCTTCAATATCCATATCGTATATGGGTATGCAGAGCTGATGCGTCCTTACTGTGACTAACAGCTCAGTTTCGGGAGGCTGCGCAAGTGAACCCGCTAGTGCTGCCAGTGCATCCGCATAAGCGTTCTGGAGACGGGGGATATATTCAATGAAGAATTCTTCAAAAGATTCTGCCATTTTAATGGCCTCCTGGTGGTATGGGATCAAGTCTTGGTTCCTGACTTCATACTCTCCACGGACTTGGTTGAATATCAATTGAGAATCCCCAAAGGCTTCGAGATATTCGACCCCCAGCTCCTTAGCGAAACTGAGTCCAATGAGAAGCGCGTTGTATTCGGCTGCGTTATTGGAGCACGGACTAGTCAACGAATAAGCTCGAGGCATCACATGCTTCCCCGGGGAGATTAGGACAACTCCAACCCCGGAGGAAACTGTAGAACCTCCCGGGGTTATTACCCTATTAACTGCCCTCGAAGCACCATCGAAGTATAATTGCCATACTTGTTGGTGCGATGTAGTGTTAACCTCGTGGGTTTCATCCGGCAAGTCATCATATACTTCTGCCGTATCTGTGGTCGGGTTTGCCGCCAAAAGATCGCAAATTGCTTGTCCTTTGATTGACTTCTGCTGCTTGAAGTGCAAATCATATTGGGACAAGAGAAGAGCCCATTTCGCTAAACGCCAATTCATAGAGGCCGGTTGTGTCATAAATACCCGTACTGGATTAACGTTAGAAATGACGTTAATCGTCTGTCCTTTCTCAATCATCGGATATCGAGACTCGGCGCCTATCAAGGTCCGACTTAGGTAATAAACTGCCTGTTCGTGACCGTTATCGTCGTCTTGTGCTAGTAAAGCACTTATCGAGTAGTTCATTGCTTTGAGATAAATCAAGAACGGTCTACCTGATTTTGGTGCGACGAGAACAGGAGGATTCGTCAGATATGTTTTGATATCTTCGAATGCTTTTTGGCAGGCGTCGTCCCCGATGAATGACACCCCTTTCTTGTTTAGCTTAGAAAATGGTTGGCACTTCCCAGAAAGGTTTGAGATGAACCGCCGGATGTAAGCTAGTCGCCCTTGCAATCCTCTGAGTTCTCTTAGATTTCTAGGAGGTTGTAGTTCGTGTATCGCCTTCACTTTGTCAGGATCGATATGTATACCTTTAGTGGTGACGACGAATCCAAGGAATTTTCCGCTGGACATTCCAAGGAAGGATTTAGTGGGGTTCATCTTCAATTGATGACTCCGCATGAGATCGAACATCGTCTTCAAGTCCTTGATGTGATCTTCTTTGTTGCGTCGTTTTATAACCAAATCATCAACGTAGCACTCGACTGTTTTCCTGAGATGTTCTTGGAAAATCTTAGTCATTGCTCGTTGGTATGTGGCGCCTGCGTTCTTTAGACCGAAAGGCATCACGGTGTAGCAAAAGACACCGAGGGGCGTTCTGAATGCTGTATGCTTCTCGTCATCCGGGTGCATCTTGATTTGGTTATATCCTGAGAAACCATCCATAAAAGACATTCTCTCAAATCCACATGTATTGTCAATAATGACATCTGTGATTGAGAGAGGAAAGTCGTCTTTTGGACATGCCGTGTTCAGGTCCCTGAAGTCGATACAGATCCTGATTTTACCATTCTTCTTCATGACTGGAACGATATTGGCTAACCAGTCTGGATGTTGCTCCTCTCAGATAAATCCTGATTCGATCAATTTCTTAACCTCTGCCTCAATGGCTTCCATAATCTGCGGACAAAACCGTCTTTGCTGTTGTTTGACAGGTTTGGCATCCGGCTTGATATCGAGGTTGCTACATTGGGGTCGAGCCCTGGCATATCTTCATAGTTCCACGCGAAGACGTCAATATATTCCCTGGTGAGAGTAATTAATTTTTCCTTCTCATTTGGGGGAAGACTATCGCTGATGAATATAGGCTTTGGGTTGGCCTCGTCACCCATGTTAACTTGGACTATTTTATCTTCAGTGGGGGGTTCCCTCTGTTCGAACCTATCACCATACTGCATGTTCAGGTGATGAACCCACGGGTCTTCCCATGTTGGCATTTGATCATCGTCTTCCATTGTAGACGGATCAACTGTAGCCATGTTCGCCATTAGGGCTTTGAAAGCATCCCCCAGACTGGTATCGGAATCCCATTCTGAGGCATCTGGCGAATTTCCATTTTTGTATCGCTTAGATGATAGGTCATTAATTAACCAGCAGCATTCATCTTCTGAAGAAGATTCATACACTAACCCTCGTCCGTATTTATAATAATCATCGGGTCTCCCTTTTGGTACATATGCCGCTTTGGCTGGAATACGAGGACCTCGATTGAAGTATAGACCTTCTCCGAGTGTGAAATCATACCCCTGCTTTTCCATGAGCTTGCGTGTTTCTGGACTATACTTGGATAGATGCCGACCAGGTTTGTCATCATCCTCATCTTCGCTTAAGAAATGATCTGGTAATGGGGAGCTTTTTTGCTTTACCGTAAATCACCTCTTTTGCGCCTCTTATTTTGTTCGGGACGACCATAGTTGTTCCGAAAGAATGCTGGAGGCGTTCCTTTGTTACATAGGATGATCAAAGCGGCATATACAAATCAGGATTATCGTACAATTCTTTTATCACATCATTAAGAGACAGGGAGTACTCCAAATCGTTATTTATTTCAACATCGGCAAGTTGCCAATTACAACCTCCATCTGACGATTGTTCATCGTCAAGATTGATTACAAAGGGTACAATATCATTTAAAACAAAACCACCATTGTAATCGAATCCGGCTTCAGAATCAGCTTCTTCTCCGCTGTCTGTGCCCTGGGCCGATGGTTCAGTATCGGATTCGTTACCATAAAGGAGAGAATCAATGAAATAATTCTCATACCCTTTGAATGGTTGCTTATCCGCGACCACCGTCCTAACCTCATTGTCAGTGTCGACATACTTCAAACACTGATGGAGAGTAGAGGGAATTATCACATTACTATGGATCCAAGGCCGACCCAATAGTAAGTTGTACGAAGTCTCCGCATCGATCACATAACACGTGACTTCTGTCTTCAGATCTCCCATCTGGCACTTCACCCGGATCTTACCCAAGGGTCTTGACCCACTAGTGTTGAATCCATAAATAACAGTGCCTGTGGACGCCAACTTGCTTACTGGAATGCCAAGGAAATGCATCAATCGAAGCGGCATAATACTCACAGCAGAACCCGGATCCACTTGGATTCGGTTGACTTGGCTGGAGCCAATGTATCCGACGAAATATAACGGCCGATCGTGGTTCGAATTCTTCGTCTGCATATCTTCTTTGGTGAAAGTAATGCAGGGAAGGTTCTTAGTCGCTATGTTGCACTGTTGACTCAGCGGTTCTGGCTGTTCAGGTATCGGCTTGACTTGAGTCAGAAATACCTCTGCATTGGCCAAAGCTTCTTGTAGGGCCTCCCTGGTTTCTTTGGATAATCGCAGCAACTCATACAGCGTTATCCGTGCAGGAATGTTGGCTAATTGCGCCATAATGTCGAAGCTATGCGGAGTCTTCGAGCTTTCCGGTTTGTCTCTTCCAATTGGACGACTGAAACGAGACTGCTTCGGATTCTGTACCTCTTGGGGATTCTTCTCTTTTGGTTTATTCACCGGCATTGCAAGACTTGCCTTTGCCTTTTCTTCTCGAGGAAGTCGTCCATTGTTCGTCTTCAATTAGATCAGGATGAACCCATAGGATTTCGCCATTTGGGGCTGTATGTGGCACAAGTCCTTTTTGGCGCTGTCCATGCAGGTCGTCGTTTACTGTCTTCATCCCTACTTTGGTGATGCGCTCCGGTTTGAACCATGTTGTGGGCACCGATCCAAAGCTAATTGAAACCACGTTTGCTCCAACATTCTTGGACGGCTTTGAGGTTATGACGCCTACATCAATTAGCGCCTGGATCTTGTCCTTGAGGTGGTAGCACGACTTGGTAGGGTGATGGACCGCTCTATGGTATGCGCAATACTTCGGGTCCGTCACTTTGTTAGCCCCTTCTTGATCCACAATCGTCGGCAGCTGGATTTTATTATTCTCCAACAGGTATTTAAAGATGCCGGGAACTTCGTCATCCTTGAAGGAGTACACTTTAGGAAACCTCGGCTCTGAAGATTTCTGCTTCTGAGGCCGTTGTTGCCATTGCCCCCGAGCTTGTTGTGGTGCTTGTTGCTGCTGCTGCTGTTACTGAGGTTGTAATTGAAAGGTTTGATTAGCATCAACTGCATTAGCGTGTGCCTTACTTTTCCCCCGTGGGACGAAATTCTGTTGTGGAGCATTCGTCTCCTGTTGGCCTCTCTCTGCCTTTTTCCTTCTTAGGAATCGCTCTGATTGCTCTCCTCGGACCTTCAGATCCTTCCATGTCTTAGACGGTGCTGTCCCCATTGCTTCCAACACGTCCAGTGCGAGGTTGTTGTGGCAGGTCTGGAGGATGAATTCCTCGGTGATCGGGTCCCGACAGTTCATCGCCTTGTTCCGGAACCTCTTGACGAAGGTGTCAACCAATTCCCCGTCTTTCTGTTTCTCATCAAGCAACGACCGAATGGATATCTCTGTATCGTCGTCAAAGAAGTTGGCTAGGAATTTGGTCTCCATGTCGTCCCAGCTGTTCACGCTACCTGGCTTAAGGCGGCGATACCAATCGAAGGCGGCTCCGCGAAGAGTGCCGACGAATGACCGCACCATCAGAGGCTCATTGCCGGAGATTACCCCCAAGTGTGATTTGAAGTAAATCAAATATTGAGTGGGTGAACCCATCCCATTAAACGGCGTGAAGTTAATTAGGTTGAACTTCGCCGGATATGGGATTGATTCCCACTCTCTTGGGTATGGACAAGGAATGCCCGTCTTTTTCATCTCTTGAGCGGAAATCAATGTATTGATTTTGCTCTCGAGGTTCTTGATCTTCAAGCTTTCACCTGTGTTTTCGTTAGCATTCTCATTACCACCCCCTGCATTGACGGGAGGATTATTGGCGTTATGCGTCTTATTCGCATTTGTGTCCTCGTCTTCCAGATTAACCGGGTTACGACGACTTGGCTCGCCTTGCTGGTTCGTCAATGCCTGGATTTGTTGGTCATGCATTTCTCTCATGTTTTGCATGGCCATCTGCATTTCGAACCTGAAGGTTTCCTGTTGTTTAGCTAAGGCGTCTTCAAACATTTTGGCCACTTGCTCCGCACTTATCATAAGTGCCTCGCGGGGTTGTCCCTCGCTGGATACCGTATTATCTGATGCGACTGCGGAGCCGGCATCAGATTCTTCATCTTCTGAAGGGAGTCTTGTTCGAACCCTACCATAGGTTATTCGCTTGATGGTTCCGGACTGCAGACGGGTTCTAGGTCGGGATGCTTTCAGAATCGATTCGAGATTGTCTCGAGCCGATGTCCCTCTGCTGGTCATGTTGGTGGTGACCCTCGGAAATTCTCCCTCTTTATCCACTGTTCTTCTTCGTCGGAAGCGCCTAGGCCTTGGTTTTGGCGTTTCGGTACTAAGTCTTTCGAAAACCGAAACTCGTTCGGGGACCTCCTTAATGCAGCTGCATTCAGACAATACTGCCCGAATGAGTTTGGAACAGGGGCACTGAGTTTCTTGTTCTCGGGGATTCCTTTTCCTGGTTTTATTCGTACCCCCGGCACGATAGTACAATTCGTCTGCTTGACCTATCGTGTGTTGGCACGACTTCTCAGGTATAACATTATCGTCATCAGACGATAATGTTTCCTTCTGAGGATGAACTGCCTTCTTTGGGCTTTCGAAAGTCACGCGCCTCGAAATGTGCCTGTTTGGGTGTGAGTTCTCGGCGGGCTCCTGGACTTCAATGCGCAAGTTGGTGCGCATGACTGCCCTAGTCTCTTTGTCATGTTGGAGGTGACGGCGACCCCCAGCATGTTGCGTCGTCCGGGGCTTCTTCATCGGGCCCAAACGATCTTGAACAGGAGCTTTGCCTCTATCGTCGGGAATCGGACCGAGGCGCTCCAAGACTGGCTTTTTCCTTCGGGATGATTCTGCATGATCTCCCGGAGAAGCTATTGGGATTACCGGCGACTTTGGCTGATTCACCGGAGGTTGAACTTTGGATGGAGGTTGCTTCGGCCTCCACACTTGGCGGGTTGATAGCGGTTTCTTGGCCACTCTTTCTTTCTTCAACTCCTCGGCCTTCTGCACAAGGATTTTTGCTTGTGCAAGTAATGCGCGGCGTTTGTGAATCCGCTCTTCGAGTGTCGAACGGTTCCGTTTGACCCGGATCCATTCGTTCGTTGGCGGCTTGGAGGAACCGCCATTCTTCAGTTGTTGAGGCTGTTTGCCTCTCCTGTTCTTCAGATCCGCGTTGTAGCGGACCCCGTCCGTGGACTCCATCGCTTTGGCGAATTGCCGCGCAAGGCGTTGACGTCGCCTCTGGCGGGCTCTCTTTGAAAGAGTCACTACTCCTTCTACGGCGGAGGCATTGGCAGGAACAGATTTGACATGGTTGGAGGTCGGTGGAGCTTCACCCAATGCGACTTTGGCATCAGTTGGGGTAAGATCTTCGTTGGCATTTTGCACTTTTTCATACCAACGGACTTTTCTCCTGGAGGAGAACTTCTTGGACTTGCGGGGGGAGGTAGATCCGGACGAGGATGAAAGGTACTGTAGCAGTGCGGGTTAAGCGCTGACTCATCCCTACTTAGGCTTCGGGATAAAATACCCCAGATTGGTATTATGTTGTCTTTTTTACTAGGTGAAAGACTAAACCGGCAACGCCAGATTGTTCGCGGTGAAAATTGCCTTCATTGAATTCATTGTTATTTCAAGTAATTGCTTTTTGGTTACAAAAGATCCGGTTTTTTTTAGATCCGGTTACAACGAAATCAAAGAAAAATAAAAATTACAACTTTCCTTCCGAACGAATCGCGAGCTCCTGTTTTACGGTCGCTCGCTTGTGTGGGTTCTTTGACGACGCCGGGGTTAATCCGTGGACCACCGCGCGATCTAGATCCGGTCGGATCTACATGATTTAACGGGTATTATTCCGCGAAGGAAATAATAGCCGGGGGGGATTAATTCACCAAGGAAATAATCGCCCTTAGTTCTCGGGATCAAAGGCCAAACTTTGATCCGGAGTATGATCTCGTGTAGATCTCAGATCTGATCTCTCTCTTGAACTCCTGCCTTTTGTGACGTGGATACTCGCCGGGAACCAGATCTGAATATTCAAGTCCTCAAGTCTTCAAAACTCCAAGCTCGATTTTTAATTCGGCAGAGTTTCGGCTCTCAAAGTTCCCCCCTTTTCAAATGAACCAAGGGGGCCTATTTATAGGCTCTCTGAACTGTGCCCGCGCACAGATCTGGGTCGGCCACCTATGGGTGGCCGGCACTGGGCCGAGCCACCCATGGGTGGCTCGGCTCTTGGCCGAGCCCCCCTTAGGCGTTGGGTTTCGTCGTTTTGTAACACAACAATATCCACCAAAATATAAGCGAAACCCAACAAACTAGCTATCTGGCCAACCTTGGTCGTTAACTAATTTTGTGATGTACCTCTGTTGACCTTCCTTGGATTTTATGAAAAACCTCCTAGCTTCATGTTCATTGTCATATAAATGGTCTAAAACCCTATCGAGGAACTCCTCGGAATATTCAGACCTATGTTCCTTCAACGCTGTGGCCAACTGCTCAGTCCAGTGTATAACGTGTTGATTTCTCATTGACTGAGACATTGACTCAACAAAGGCACATAGCATTTCCTCTTCACGATTAGATTTTCTGGTTTTTTTGTTAGATGAGGAAGTCATGTTGTCTTTACTCTTAGTCTTATGTGTAGTGGGGGGTGGTTGGTTAACAGCACCAGAACGTGGTTGGTTGCGAGCATCAGACTGTGGTTCATTTTCACTCTCCTCTAGAATCTCGCAATCATCATCGGGAATAGGTATGGACCTACTAGACCCAATGTTAGCATACACGGGCCTAACAAAATCACCCCTGGCTTGATCATCACCCATGATAACTTGTAAATTTTTGAAGTGAGGAAGGGGTTTGTTTATGTATGCTTTGTACTTAGAATTGGATTTGTCCTGCAATAATAAATACTTATAAATCCAGAGAATCAAATGTATTTAATTGAATGTGATAATATAGATGCTGAATTTGTTATACCTGGGCCTAAGATTTCAAGGTTTCCTCATCCAATGTAATCATTTTACTTGTTTCATCCCACCCAGCACCACTTATATCAAGGCAAGCTTTCATGTCATTGAATTTGTTCCGCAAACATTTCAAGTGGTTAATGACATGCAGGTGAGTGAAATCGGTCCTGAATTGCATGTTGATTTTCATGGCAGCCATTTTATAAGCTTCAGCCTTGAAGTTCTTGTCTGGCTTCATGCCATCCAATGCTAAATCTGCAAGATAAGGAATAAGCACATCATCGTGCTCTGGAAGCCAAAACTTATTAGCCACGCCTCTTGAGTTCAACCTGGCACAAGGAACCTTTTTTTTATGGGCTAATCTTTTCCCTCTTTTCAATGGCGAAGTGTGCTCCGCACCCTCAACAAGGAACCTTTTTTTTATGGGCTAATCTTTTCCCTCTTTTCAATGGCGAAGTGTGCTCCGCACCCTCAACGTCATGAATATCCTTTCCACCTGAATCACCAGTGTTCGATGAAAATTGATTAGGTCCACTACTTTGAGAACTGACTGTGGGAAACATCAAACCTTGTGGACTGCCTAACATGCTCATGTATGACATTGGCGGCTGTGTCATCCCACCATAATTACCATCCCATGGTGGGAATGGTGAGAATGTATGCGGAGGTGAGGTGAATGGCTGTGGTCGAACAGGCATGCAGTTCATGTTAATCCCTGAATAAGGATGTTTTGGTACAAGCAAAGAAACATTAAACAATATCGATGCGAACAGTATTTTAAAATTCACCAAGTTATTACATAGCCATAGGACAAATACTACACTAAGTTAAACCGCTCTCCATTGTGTTACCACCATTGTACTTTGCACAATAATCCACCCACATCGCCCAAGCAATTTGATCTCGTAACTCCTTCCATTCATTTCTAACATCTCGATCCTCTCTTTGTGACCTACTTTGAGTATAGTCCACCACATTTGAATCGTCTTCATTTGTCTCTTCCCCAGTATCTTCATCAATTTCAACATTTTCATTTAAAATATCATCATCCGGATCCTCCATGGCAATAAAGTTGTGCAACACAGTACACGCTAGTACAATGTCCACTTGAGTGGGAAATGGATAATTCGGCTTCCCCGCAAGAATTTTAAACCGATTCTTCAGTATCCCAAATGTGCATTCAATTTTTGATCTTAAAGATGAATGCCTTAAATTGAATAACTCCTTCCTATTCTTTGGTGTCCTACCGGTGTGCTCTTTTAAATGATATCGGACATCGCGATACGGGGATATGAAACCTGGCATTGTAGTGTATCCAGCGTCACAGAGGTAATATTTACCTACATTAATTGAATAGTATTTTAAAATCTAAAATATTGCCAAGTAGTTAATATATTATTCATAATGTGCACAAGTGAGAATGAATACCATCATAAACTCGGAGCCCGTAAGGCTGTGGTCTGGACAGGGCGTCTTGTAATACCTTATAATCATTTGCCGCCCCCTCCCAGCCAGCCAAGACATAGGTAAATAGTTTATTGGGGGTGCAGGCTGCTAAGATGTTTTGGGTGACCCCTTTTCGCCCTCTAAACCGTGCAACTAGGTCACTAGGTAACACCGCGTCGACGTGTGTGCCATCTATCAAACCAATGCAGTCCTATAAAAAAATTATAAATTATTCATAGTTGAATAAAAATAAGTTTATTTGGACCTATTGTTCGCGGGAAAATTGTTGCTTTCTTCATTAATGATTCCATTGTACACTCTTGTAATAGTCTATCGATTACAAAGATCCGGTCTTTTTATAAGATCCGATTACAACGAAAATCAAATTGAAAAGAAATGAAAATTACAACTTTGTTTCCTTATTTGTCGAACGAATCGCGAGCTCCTGTTTTGCGGTCGCTCGCTTGCGTGGGTTCCGGTCGGATCTACGCAGTACAACGGGTATTATTTCACCAAGGAAATAATAGCCGGGGAGGATTGTTTCACCAAGGAAACAATCGTCCAAGCCTCGGGATCTAAGACCAAGCTTAGATCCGGAATGTAGCAACGTAGATCTGAGATCCGATCCCCTCGAACACCTGCCTTATTTGGCGTTGATGATCGTCGAGCACCAGATCTTGATGTGCAAGTCCTCGAAGTCTCAAAGCTTGAATCTTGTTAAGTTCTGAGTCTCCAATCCAGCAGGGCTTCGCCTCTCCAAATTTTCCAACCCTTTCGAAGTCTCAAAGCTTGAATCTTGTTAAGTTCTGAGTCTTGAGTTCAGCCGGGCTTCGCCTCTCCAAAATTTCCAACCTTTGAACATGAATATAGCCAAGCGTCACTGTGCCCGTGTGCACGTGTGGCCAGCACATGGATGGCCGGCCACCTCAAGGTGGCTCGGCTCATGCCGAGCCACCAAGAGGTGGCTCGGCCGGCCACCTTGGTGGCTCGGCCACCGAGCCACCTCTTGGTGGCTCGGTGGTGGCCGAGCCACCTTGGTGGCCGCCGAGCCACCAAGGAGGTGGCTCGGCCTCCGAGCCACCATTTGGTGGCTCGGAGGTGGCCGAGCCACCCCAAGGTGGCTCGGCCACCGAGCCACCTAGGTGGCTCGGCCGAGCCACCACTTGGTGGCTCGGCCACCGAGCCACCTTGGTGGCTCGGTGAGCCGCCTCGGTGACTTGGTTTCCGAGCCTCTTTTCGGGTGTGTTGTTCTGTCGTTTTCCGCTCTTGGTTCTATATGTGATTCAGTTGATTGAGACTCTGATTTGTTGATCTGATTTGGCAGTGAGTCGGATTCCTGATTTGGCAGTAAATCCGCTTCTGAGTTCGAGTCCGATACTGATCTTGATTCGATCGAGATTCGTCCGAGTATGCCCTTGGTTGGATGACTCGTTGACTCTTCGAACACTTGGCTTGATCCCGCACGCGAATGGACGTATTCCGTTGCTTGCGTGCGATTAGTCAATCTCGCGTCGATCTCGTCGCCTCGTTGGTTCGTCGGTTTGTGCCGAGCTGTGCTAAGGGACCTATAAGCAATTTTATATGCCTACAGATACCCCCTCCAAAGTATTTCAGTCTCGTTCTTTTATAGAAGAGTCTGGAATACTTTGGATATGATTGTCCCCACCTTCAGTCGGTGTAACGGGACCTTGAAATGGCTTCTGTTCTTGATTCCTTCAATCCTTCAGGCTATTCGGTGCTTTGTCGAATGTCTGTAAGGGTTCTGGTGCTGCATTTATTGTCTGACCGTTGTCGGAAATTCGAACTTGAAGTCAATTCCTGGTTTTCTGATTTTTAGCTCGTGCTTGTTGGTTCAACATAGAACTGATTGTTGGCGTTGAGTCTTTATTTAAGAATATTTTTAAAAAAATACTCTCCAGAAACTTCTCAACAAAAATTAGGGAACAGTTTATACTCATATACCTTATTGGAGTATTTAAGAAGCAGTTTATACTCGTATACTTTTCGGAGTATTGATTCTTTCATTGCAACGCATTGATCGGCGTTGACCTAGGGTTACGCGTTGACCGGCGTTGACCATAGGGTTTTGAACGTCGTACATTGACTGTTTGATCGCAACGCGTTGACTGGCATTGACCTAGGGTTACGCGTTG
>NC_033797.1:93660882-93663194 GCF_001876935.1 Asparagus officinalis | reverse complement strand
ATCGGAAATATCTCAGATATATTTATTTATATTATTTATATATTATTATATATATATATATATATATAATATATATATATATATATATATATATATAGATATAATTTTTTTTTTTTTTTGTCAATTAAAATTAAGCACAAATTGAAAGAAAGACCTTACGATACTTTCAATTCAAATCGTTCTCCTAAGGGATTTATAGTGAAGATCTGAAATAACGATCTTGATGATGAGATTCAAGGGTAGCACTCCTTGATGGTTGATGATCGGATGATGAAGAACACGATGAGATATGATCTGAGAACCTCTAGGGAGCTGGAGATGTGATTCTTTTAAAAACAAATCAAACTCTAGATCTTTCTCTCCCTTCCTTTGTGTTTTAGGTCAGGAATCTCAGCTAAAAATGAGAGAAGGAGTCCATATATAAAGCTGCAACAAATGGCTATGATTCAATCTAGAAAAGTTAAAATAGCTCCAGAATCATCGATAAGCAGAAGGAGTCGTTGATTAACTCAAATCATCAATAAGGGATAAAGATCATCGATGATCAAAAAGCCTCTAAAAAGTTTTATCATTGGTGACATATAAGAAATTGATGTTTCATCAAGGGATCATCGATGATTGAGAAGTCTCTGTTGATCTGACCATGTCTCACTAAAACATTCATATATTAACCCATACACCTCAATGTTGAGTTTTGTTGATTTCTCTAGATTCATGATAGAGAGACAAATACTCCCATATATTCAAAGTTGATTTTAAATTTTAATATTTTTCAAAGATTAACCGTGATTAACTTATTGTCTTGCTTTTTTCATTTCCGAATTTGGTTCTAGTTTCTTGTAACCTGCATACAACATCTCTAACACATATTAGATCAATACGAAGGTTTGTTACTCATCAAACTAAGTTAATTGTACAGACATAGTTCTAACACTTTGTCCAGACCGAGTCAGGCCTACTATGCCCGTTTGGGCTAAACCCCACTCCAATATCAAGCTTGATTGAACATTATGTTCCCCCCTGTCTGCTAGGGCTATTGTAAATAGCACGAGCGATACAATACTCATCGAATAAATATTTGGGGCGGCGGTGGCATAGACACCGATTAATATTTGGACCTATTAGTCAAATTCCAGTTAATTATACCAATCTCGATTTCGAAACACCTTAAAAATTTTGGGATCTGATTTAGATATACCAAGATTTGAGAGTCTAATTTAGAAATATAGAAGATTCAGTTTTTTTTATATCATAAAAACCCTAATAAATAAAGTCAACGATGGGACCAGTAAAGGGTAGGGCTTGTTTTGGAAGTCCACTTGATAAGGAGTTAAATGAGGTTGACTCTGACTGGGGATCAATTTAGCGCATTTAATTAATATACATTGCTCAGCTGCCTATTAATTAAGATACTTTTGTCCTAAGTTAGAAAACCAAGAAAACCAAGTGTTCATTCAACTCATGTCTCCTTTCTTCATTCTTCCAAAAGTCAAAAGTAATTAAATGGTTAGATCTAAAATTTCTTCTTGTTCTGTCTTTTCCTGTAGAAGTACTTCTAAGCACGCAGATAAAGCATATAGATAGATAAATTACAATGAAGTTTCTGAGCATGTAAGCATCTAGATAGATACCATTACAATGAAGTTTCTGAGCATGTGAGGGTAAGTCAAGGAAACATGTGCAAATATATACTCTAATAACTTGCTGACCAAGTTCCACAACTGCAAGATTTAACATTCCACAAGTAAATGTTGATGACCACATGTTTCAATAAAGTTTCTAATGCACCTTATATACGTAGTTTGGATAAGTATTCTTGATATATAAATTAGACTTAGGCAAGTCATGATTTCCAGTCATACAATCTTCATCTCCACTCGATGGAAAAACTACTTCTTCATCATTTTCAACCATTAAGAGTTTCTTATATACAGTTTGCTTCAATTTTCTTTCTATCTTCATTTGTTTCATGCATGTCTATATCTATATGTTAACTAATGAAAGATTTGGTCCACTAGTTATCCTGATAGAGCGTACGTGTTATATATGTGTCCACCATATACGATCGTTATGAAATATTTCTTATGCATTTAGTTTTGCAAATTTTTTTTAGGATTTCGATACAGTTTGCTTCAATTTTCTTTCTATCTTCATTTGTTTCATGCATGTCTATATCTATATGTTAACTAATGAAAGATTTGGTCCACTAGTTATCCTGATAGAGCGTACGTGTTATATATGTGTCCACCATATACGATCGTTATGAAATATTTCTTATGCATTTAGTTTTGCAAATTTTTTTTAGGATTTCG
>NC_033797.1:93651848-93652607 GCF_001876935.1 Asparagus officinalis | reverse complement strand
TCCTCCTCTCTACACCTTTTTCCCCTAAATGGGTGCTCATCAACAAATTCCTTTTTTTTAATATGAATCACACAAATAAAATGTTGAAATATGGCAATTTTTTTACCTTTTTAAAGTATGAAAAATAAGAGCCACTTAGTTCTTGGAGTCGTCCTCCTCTCTACACCTTTTTCCCCTAAATGGGTGCTCATCAACAAATTCCTTTTTTTTAATATGAATCACACAAATAAAATGTTGAAATATGGCAATTTTTTTACCTTTTTAAAGTATGAAAAATAAGAGCCACTTAGTTCTTGGAGTCGGCATTTTGGACACTTGTAAGGATGAACTGGCCCCAGTTTATCAGCGAAGATAAAGCCAAAAGGCTCTTATATATAACTAACAGTTGCACGTCTATGCTTAATTATGATTTTGTGAGCCGGTTTTGAAAGGGATGCTGCTGGAGCTCTCTCTTCAAGAGGTTGGCAAGTAGAAAGTGATTGAGTGATTTTTTTTAAAAAAAAAATTGATCAGAGATATAAGTCTATAAACGTAAGTAATTAGACAGCTAATATTGATCATACTTTTGTCGATTTTATAACCGTAGGTTGGGCCTGATGAACTTGGGTGGGGTCATGCTGCATAAGATTCAAACGATTAGAATCTGAGTCGATGAGATTTAGACTTATACTTGACAACTGATTGCATTAATATGCCCACAGCAATGTGGCTGATCTTGTTTCCCCAAATGCCAAAACGCATTAAGGCTCGTTTGGTTGG
>NC_033797.1:93623143-93651835 GCF_001876935.1 Asparagus officinalis | reverse complement strand
TGCCACAAATGTCCCATCTGTGGCAGCTTTCGGGCTCTTTCCCACTCAAAAATGGAGATCCAAACGCGCCTTTAGTATCCCATCTTTTGCCCGAAACAAACTCAATCTATCTATATAAGAAAAGCACCAATGGGTTATAATTAGGTGGTTTTTTAATATCCAAGTACAAAAAGTAAGGTCCATTTATAGGTATCAGTAGGGCTGTCCATCCGCCCCGGCCCGCAAAACCTGGCCCGGGTCGAGCAAAACCGAAGCCCGGACTCAGGCCCGGTTGGCCCGGGCCTAAGTGGGTCGGGCCGGTTTTTTTGGTTTTTTTTAAATTTTTTAAAATTTTTAAAAATCCCCATAAATCATAAAATATACATAAAAATTACAGAAAATGACATAAATTTTTTAACTAACTTGAAATGACATAAATTACAAGTACAAAAAATTATAAAAATAAAAGATGATAAAAATAACTTCTTTATTAATAATCAGTAAATCATTTACAAGTATAAATTTATTTCAGAATTTGTCGCATCACAATAGATGAGTACATCCCAATTAGGTTGACACCTACTCACCTCTATCACTATCATTTACAACTTTTTTCGAAATAATTCATTACAAATTTAAAGCTAAGAAATAAAAATTATAATATTTGATGAATATTATCTAATCTTTATATCAATCTGCTAGTCACAACTCTTCAAATTTATCTTCAATTTCAGCCATCCAATCGATGCCCTGCGTTCGCTTCTCATACCTCCACCAATCTTGTAAGCACATCACTGCTTGTACAGTATACGAATCTAAGCATATACTGTGGTCGTTGATCAAACGTCCTGCTGTGCTGAAGGCGGATTCCGAAGCTATCATCGAAACCTGCACTGTTAGTAAGTTACGAACCATGGTGGAAAGTATAGGATATGAAACTGATCCATATACTCTCCACCATTGTAAAATATCTAAAACATTTTCTTAACATTTAACTAAGGAAGTAGATAAATATTCATCTATTTCAGAAACTTCTAATGCTGATCCAAGTCCAGATCCACCAGTTAGTTCAGCTACCATTGCATACCTATTAAAACTTATACTTTTTACCTCGACCTGTGCTCGAAGGTGCCGAAGCTGTAGACTGTTGTGCAGCTACACCATGTTAGCTGCATACTCATCATATAATGTTTGAAAATAATTTCTAATAGATAAATGATGAGAAATAGCAGTAAGGGTGGATCTATCATCTAAGTCTATAATTTATCCACCATATAATGATTGTAACAA
Source organism: Asparagus officinalis (assembly GCF_001876935.1). Classification (NCBI taxonomy): domain Eukaryota; kingdom Viridiplantae; phylum Streptophyta; class Magnoliopsida; order Asparagales; family Asparagaceae; genus Asparagus; species Asparagus officinalis. Next base: position 93,650,566 of record NC_033797.1, on the reverse strand, counting down.
ACTTTGAAGGCTAATATCATTCAAACATGGATCAATAAGAATCCCCAAACCAAAAGTATAAGGAATATGCCTAAAATACTTATTAAATTTGCTTTCTATTTGAAAAATTATAGATCCAAAAGTATCATCCATACGATATTTTGAAAAAAACTTTTGAATATTTAAAAAAGTATCATCCATACGATATTTTGAAAAAAACTTTTGAATATTTAAAATTTGTAAAGCAGCTAAAGTAATTGTTGGATAATAACAGCCAGATAATAACATTGTAGCATCATAAAAGACTTGTAACATGTCATTTAAATTACATATAATTGTCCATTCATCTTCAGTTATTCCATAACTACTATCAGAACTAGAACTAGAAGCATAAAAATTTATAAAATTATTTATAATTTCTTTATATTCTATTGCTACACTTAATATTGCATAGGTGGAATTCCACCTATGGTTAACATCTTTTAGAATTAGTCTAGGCTTATAATTTTTTCTTTTACAACATTATTTCTATCTTTTAATTCTTATTTCAGAAGCATTATGCATATTAGTAACAGTTCTAACCTTTTCTATCATAGGTTTAATTTCAAAAAAAATATACTTTGAACAATTAAATTTAAAATATGACAGATACATCTAATATGAAAAAGTTTACCATGACATGGCAATGACAAAGTTGTTTTGATAAAATCAATAGCTATATTATTATTACTTGCATTATCTAGGAAAAAAGAAAATATTCTTTGATCAATTTCTAGTTTCATAAGTTCTTTAATTATTAAATTTACAACATTAATATCAGTATGTGACTCTTCAATTGCAATAAAAGAAATAACTCTTTTAAACATTTGCCCATTTTTTTATCAATCCAGTGTGCTGTGATACATAAATAACCAGTTTGCACTCTAGATGTCCAAATATCGGAAGTTAAAGAAAATTTATAGTTTAAATTTTTAAAATAAGAAATTATTTTTCCTTATTCCTCCTGATAATATTTTAAAATATCACGTTGACAGGTTTGACGAGAAAATTTGGTAAATGCAGGATAAAAACCATCTCTAAACAAATCTTCAAATTCATCATCTTCTACTAATTTAAAAGGAATGTTTTAAGAACGATAAACCTAATTACGCATTTTCTAACTCGGGCAGCGTCATAATTTCAACTACCGAAACTACCAGAGGAGTAGGATTGAGAAATCATAGATTGTCGGATATCACCTTAAAGATTCTGTCCTTTGTTGTGTTTTTCAATATGGCGTTTGAAGTGGTTAGTGCCGCTCTTGTGATGAGCATGCAAAATCTGGCCGCACAACGCACATTTATCCTTCTGGGTGATGATCCTACCGTGTTCAATATTGGTAACGTCTATCTTCTCAAAAAAATTTCACACATCGGATCTCGGTCTTTTAGGAGCTCTTGGTGCAGATTCGTCGCCACCAGATTTAGGATTAACACCAGTAGGAGGAGTAGTTATTGTAGGAGGACTCATTTCTTGATTAGTAGGAGATAGATTTTGCTCTTCATATTCAGATCCAGAAGCCATTTGATGGAAGTATTAGAAAATATAAGAGAGTATAATATTATATAAGAGAGTATTAGAGAAAAGTAGAAGAGTTTTGGTGTGAGGAGAAGAAGTGAAAACTCTCCTCTATTTATAGAGGCAGCCCCCTAGACAAATGACTAAAAAACCCTCATATTTTGACCGTTTTTTGACCGTTATTGGGGGCAAAACGGTCAAAACCCCAATATGACTGTTATGAGCGGCCCGACTAAAAACGACCGTTTTGACCGGGCCGGGCCGGGCTGCCTAGCCCGACCCGGCCAAAATAGCCCAACGGTCACCTTAGGTGACCGTTAGGACCGGGCCAGGCCGGCCCGGCCTGGCCCGGTCCGGTCGTTTACCACAAACGGTCACCTTCTTATGACCGTTTCATCCGGACCGGACACCTTCTTATGACCGTTTCATCCGGACCGAGCCTGAGTCCGGGCGACCCGGCCCGGATCTCGTGCCCGCCCCGGCACTGTTCTGGGCCAGGCCCGGGTCCGGACCGATTTTTAAAAAACCAACCCAGGCATCCGGGCAAAACCCGGTCCGGGCCGGGTTCCGGCCCAGCCGGACCGTGGGCTTTTTGGACAGCCCTAGGTATCAGTAAGTAGTATATCCACACGTTCTATAATATGGTCCACTAATAAATAACGAAGCCTAAGGTCAAGTCTGACAGCTTTGATAGTGTAAATGCGGTCTGATTAACCCACTGGTTTAACTGTCTTGTTAGTCGATAGATAATTGGAGCTAGCCCGTAAATGATAGAAGATCTTAAGATGTCAGTAGTGTCCGAGATTGCCCACAGGCGAGGCTACGATCCGTGTTGGGATTATGCAATTGATTCTTTGTATAACTTCATGAGAATTAGATAGGGTTAAAGATCTATCATGATTAGGAGATTGAGTCTCATCATGATTTGGTGTTTGAATCTTATTCTAATTAGGAAGTTAGGCTAAAGATAGAGTTTTGGTTTCCCTATATATATTCTTCTATTGTTGGAGGAAAAATCAAGAAGAGAAGAGAGAGCAAATATTCTTGTAATTCAGGGTTAGCAGATGGCGTAGCCTGATTCAAGAATATTGTGCGAGAGGCGAGGGCTTCGTAGTCTTTGTCCGTGCAAAAGATTATAACATTGGAAGAGGGTGTCGCAGTCTTTGTCCATTCAAAAGATTGTAAAGAGAGGACTTTGGAGATAATATGAAAGTTGATTATGTATGTGAGGTTGAGACATTGAGAGACGAGAATTGAGTGGTTCCTCCTGTAGTTCTCCCTAATACATAGTGGATTTCTCGTATTGTTGCTCGTGAACGTAGGTCAAAGTTGGTCGACCGAACCATGTAAATCTCGGAATTCTTTCTTCTTGATTATGGTTATTTTCTATCTTGTTGATTGTGGGTTGGCTTCCGAGTTGCGTAGATCATAGTAGGCGGGGAGACTAAAATTCCCCAACAGTCCGACTAGCTCACAGATGTTGAAAGATCCTATAGATATTGGTAGTCATGTTGTTTAGAGGTTGTTTGGTTCAAATGCTAAAATTTTAGGATTTGTAATCCTATTATAGAATATTTCAAATTCATAGGGTTTTATACATGCTTTGAGATTCCAGATATTTTGTTTGGTTCAACATTATTATAAGAAAGTAAATCCTACAATTTATAATATCTTGTTTGATTCAAACCTAAATTATTGCATAACAAAATTCTAAAAAAAAAGAAAGATATGTGAATATAGTTATCTTGGTGATGTTACCTTCCACAAGAAAATAAAATACAAGGGTATAAAAAAGGGGTAGGTCTGTCCATTCTGGTCGGCCCAGCCTCGCTCGGCCTGGAAATCCGAGTCCGAGCCAGCTAAAATGCCTGGCCCAGGCCGAGCTCTGAGCTGATCCGGATTGTTTTTTTATTTTTTTTATTATTTTGAATTTTTTATAAAAAAATACTCAAATTTTAGATTAATCTTATTATATTACTTATATAATATAATATGTATTATAGAGTTATATATGTATTTGCTACATACTTATATTATGCTTTTTTAAGTATAGTTATATATTTTAATCATATGATATACTCTTTATATAATATTAGATGCAATATACTTATATATAATTATACTTACGTACTTATATAAAATATACTTATATAACTATAAGTGTATAATATACACATATAAGTAAACTTATAACTACACTATATATACTTATATTTTAGTATCTATACCATGGCAAGAGTTATATATAATATATAAGTATATAATATAAGAATACTTATAAGTGTAGATATATAGTTGTATATATATATATACTAGTAGAGATGCACGTGCAATGCACTTGGTTGAATATCATGATTATTTAAATTGATAAAAATAGATTAAAAATAAAAAAATAAAGTTTTTTGTGGAATTGATCATCAACTTAATAATCTCTCTCTTAAATAAAATATTATCATTATTTCCTTCAACCTAGATTGTGGCCACGTGATCTACTATTTGTGAGTTATAAACACATTAATCTAGTATAACATCTCTATTTATTAGTATCATGAAGTCTTAGATGTGTGATCATTCAATGCACAAAAGAATTTTGCATATGAATTTACTTGTAATATGTCTATTAAACTTTTAGTTATGATTGGACTCATATTTACTTTAACTTTTAGTTATGGTTTTACTCATATTTATATTATCTAATATTCTTAATCAATTTTATAGCTCACTCTCTATATCACAGAAGTAAAATTGAAAGTATGAAAAATTATTTTCATGTGAAATTAGAGCAGGAAGATTATGATATATTTTGTCATGTGCTCTAAATATAAAATTTTCTTTTTTTTATGCAAGGTCCCTATCAAATCTTATCACAATCGATGTGAATAAAAAATGCTATTATAATTTACTTACCACAATCGATGTGAATAAAAATGCTATTATAATTTACTTACCTAGGATAATTGTATTGTATATAGGACATATAACTCATCTAGAATATCCACATATGTTAAGTGAATTTTGCTATTGTGAGAGCAAAATGTTAGAGGCTCATATTCAAACATTTTGGCTCTATAAAAGACACAAGAATTTAGAGTGCATAGCTTATATATTATAAATATTATATTGGTTCATGAAAATTTTTCCCTAATAACGATATTACTACAACGATATTACTATTCAGTATTAAATCAATTTATTATATAAGATTATATGACCTTTTTTTAAAAATTATAAAGTATGTATATATGGAAACCTCGATGATTATAGCCAGTAGTTGTGCTTCACAAAATTAGTTAACTTTACATTGTAGTTTATTATTTGTAGTATTATTGGTAATGTCATTATCTTTCCTCTTTATCTTATTATTCACGCTTTTCTCATGTCAGTTCTCTTTTACTAATCAAATGTCATTATCTTTCCTCTTTATCTTATTATTCACGCTTTTCTCATGTCAGTTCTCTTTTACTAATCACTCAACTGGCTATCTTTAGTTTTTATAACATCAGATGTTAGAATATTTCTTCTGTTTAAAAAATGTGTTGATATGATTTTCTTAAAAAATATAGACACATAGTAGGAATAGTATATACTTCAGTTCAACTCAAATATTGGCTTAAAGCTATTTAGAGTGAGGTCCTTTCTACGCTAGAACAGTGATATAGTGATTACACAATCTAAAAGTCAAAGAAGAAATTCTACAAAGGAAAAGTAATTTCATATGTCAGATTAACAATTAATTTATAAAATATACATGAGTAGTGCAAATAGCTATAGAAAGTAACGTATATATCTTCATAAAAATTTCATAGTGAGTGACCGACTACAATCATCCTAATTTAAGCATAAATATTATTATTTTAGTTACTAATTTGATACGCGTAACTATGGAATAAATCTTAAGCAAAAAATAGGAATTAAGATTGTATTATTCTGTAGATAAATTAATAAATGTTATTAGAGCTCATCTTTATATTAAATTTAAAAGTAATAATTTAAATAATTTAGCGCCAAATATTAGCTCATGTGAGAAAGTAAAATAATCTATTGTTTATATACATATATAGTCAATCAATCAAACGTATTAAAATTATGATGACCATAGTCAAAATTATATGATGGGTTCACATTAAATATAATATATAAAAAATAGTACATTAAATTCAAAATCTTTTTAACCACTATATAGATTATCTGACTTTTTTTGCATATATAAACTATATTGCCTAGGACTAATGATGTACAACTTAACTATGACCTAATCTTAATAACGACTTACTCTTCAATATCATCATTAATTGACGTATCTATGCATTACACTGAAAACGCAATGAAAATTTAGAAACTATAAAATAAACACATTCAAAAGTTTTAAAAATTGTAAAAACATCCTAAAATTTTGTAATTTATAAATACACAGAACTATTAAACATTATATTAAAATCAACAAATTACAAAGAATCATTAAAAAGTTTCAAACTTTGGAGGAGTAATTTACAATTTACTAAACTTTGGGGTGTTTTTTTGTAAATTTTAAATTTTAATAGATTTTTAATTAGTTATGTTCTTTTCAAAAAAGTTAAGGATAATATTGACCATGAAATGTTTTTACAAAACGTATTCTTTTAAATGGTGTATGATATTTTTTATAAAATTTCAATTTTTTTGGGGTTGTTAGTAATTTTGCATATTCATTTTAGTGTCTATAGGTTAGAAATTCTCATGATTTTTTTTGTAAGTTATGAATTTTAGGGTTTTTTTGTACTTTTTTAAACTTGTAGGCTTTTTTTATAGATTGTAAATTATTTATAGACTATTTATAATTACTATGCTTTCAATTTACTAATGAGTTTGAAATACTCAGGGTATTTTTTTATAAATTTTGAATTTTAAGGGTTTGTTTGTAATTTTTGAAACTTTAAGGGTGTTTTTTATAAATTATAAATTATGCAGGGGATATTTGTAATTCCTATATTTTTAATATACTGTTAGGATGAAAATTATTAGGATTTTATAAATTTTATAATAATGAGGATTTTATTTTATAATTTGTAAAAAGTTTAGTGTTTATTACAAATTTCATAAATTTTTGGGGGTTGTTTATGCTATTTTTAGGTTTTTAGTGTGTTTATTGGTTTGAAATTTTCAAGGTGTTTTTTATAAAATTTTAATTTTTAGGGTTACTTTTGTAGTTTTCAAAACTTATAAAAAATTTTCTCCAAACTCAAAAAACTTTTAGTTTCAAGCTAGCACATGTTTTTTAGATTTCTCATTGAATTGAAATAAATAAAATTTATAATTTTCAAGTTGTTTTAATAAAAATTTGAATTTGTAGAGGTGTTTTTGGAATTTAAAAAACTTAGAGAATATTTTTTACAAAGTCCAAAAACTTTTAAGTGCTAGATAGTATTTATTTTTTTGATTTTTCTGCAAACTAAAATAAGTAAATGATTTGAGTTATATAAAACAAATATCTTTTACCCAATAGCATGTTAAGTCTCATTATGAATAGGATAAATCATTTAGTTACCAATTCATAGAAGATAGGATAATTAGAATAGATAAGGATAACAATGTAATATTCAAAAGAGTTAAGGGTAATATTGACCATAAATTTTTTTCCCCAAACTCATACTTTTAAAGAGAGTACTAGTTCTTTTGCACGTGCAATGCACGTGGTTAAATATCAAAATTATTTTTTTGTTTATTTTCTCACTATAAAATAAGTCAGATTCATTTTGAGTTAAAAATCTATAAACATGGTTTGTTACATTTTCCATAAATTTTATTTAAATTTTTTTAAATATTTTATGAAATGGATGATTAATTTTGAAAATCTCTTCGGGCCAGGAATAAACAACTAAAAAGTTTGCAAGGGAAGATAGGGTAACATAGTACATTCTTAAAAATTATTAATCTTAGTTTGTTTATAATGATAGGATCTCATTATTAACTAACTACAAGGCCTTGTACATTATTTTTTTTGTTAGACGTTCAAGGCAGGCAAAGGACCCATGTGAGTCCTCATCGTAATGAATGTTATACAATTTAAGTACAAAATAAAAAGGAGGGTTGATCAATGGTGTAGTTGGTGAGGGGAAACTCCAACAGCTTAATTTGGTATATAGATATATAATAAATGGAGATGGAAAATGATGGTTTTGAAAATAGTGGGTGCGTGTGGGTAATTAATATGATTTTTGTTTGTGTGGTTTTCTTCGTTCATTTTCAAGATATCTGTGATCCTGTGGATATATATATATATATTATTGTTGTTCTGTTTTGGTTTTGTGAAAGAGTTTGGGTGTTAAAAAATTAAATTATCTAATCCGGTTAAAGTAGGATTATATAAGTTAAGCCCATACATGAAATTTATTTTAACTAACACCCATGTGAAAATATTACAATTGTCATTGAGATCTAAGATATGTGTGAGATTCTCTTTGATTTTTATACAAACAGTATCTATTTAAATAATAATTGTGTGTGTGTGTGTATATATATATATATATATATATATATATATATATATATATTAATGAAGAAAACAACACAAACAAAAACTATATTAATTTCCCCTACACACTCAATATTTTCAAAACCACCCTTTTCCGTTTCTATCTATAATATAGCCACATATCCAAGTTAAGTTGTTTTCTTCAATATATATATATAGCATTGCTACTCTCTTTTGGTTTTGTGGAAGAGTTTGGGTGTTAAAAAATTTAAATTATCTAATCTGGTTAAAGTAGAATTATATAAGTTAAGCCCATACATAAAATTTATTTTAACCAACACCCATGTGTAAATATTACAATTAGCATTAAGATTTACGATATATGTGAGATTCTCTTTGATTTTTATACAAACAATATCTATTTAAATAATAATAGTATAATTAAACTTTTTTTATCTAAAAAACATACAATATAAGTAATTACTTTAAAATAATCTAATCTAATCTAATAAGAAAAAAATAACAAAGACAAATATATGTAGAAGGAGATGAAAGTGCTACGGAAATTATTATAGTTTCGGTTTATAAACATTAGTATGTGATGTTGCATGTGAGAAGATAACAATTGTAAATAGAGTTCTATTTAAATAATAATAGTATAATTAAACTTTGAAACTAATTATACAGTGCCGCGAACTACTTGAATTTTAGTTGTTCAGAGATCGACACGTTGTGTCCTCATACCGTAACCGTTTATTTTAATTTTCCTTTTTTTATAATTTTTAAAGTGATTTTATCTCTTTAATTTGTTTGGTGGATTTTACAAATACTCCGTCCACATTATGTGTATTTGTAGGTCTGCGTTGTTCCGGAGTTTGACCTCTGCAGCGAACATTATTTGTCTCACTAATTTGTTTGGTTTTTGTATATACGCCATTCATCTTGTATACATTTATAAATTTGGCATTTAATAAATTCATTTAGGTTTACATTTCAATTAAAACTATATCCTTATCTTCATACTATGTATATCCAATAAGAATTCATCAATTTATCAACTTACTCTTATATAATAGATTAATTTGAATTTCAAGGGCATTTTTGTCTACCAAAAGATTTTCCCGAACTCGTGCTTTTAAAGAGAGTATTAGTATGATATATATTGAGTTATAGTATATTAGTGTAGGTAATAGTAGTATATATATATATATATAGTATACTATATATATATATATATGTAATTACATAAGTATATATATTATATATGATAGGTATTAGTATAGTAGTATATATATTATAGTATATACATAGGTATATAGTAGGTAGGTATATATACTATACACACGTTGCCGGTACTTAAATATATAGCATTTAGGACTAGAAAGCTATGATCCATTTTCCTAAAGAATACCACATGACACTTAGAAATATGTATTCAAAGGTATACATTAAGGTAACCATATTGATAATATAGATGTAGTAATAGAAAAAAGATATACAATATATATAAAAATATATATAAAATCAAAAACCGGGCCAGGCTTCACCAACACAAGCTGCCCGTAGGCTCGAAGCCCCCGGTCGACTCGGATTTTTCGAGCTTTCACCGAGCCTAGGCTGGGTCCGAGCTGAAGCCTAATTGCACATGAGGAGAAAGCATACCCATTTATGGGGTTTACCAAATCCTCTCCAATTGAGAGGATTTGACAAATTCTAAAAAGTAGGTGTTTTTTGCACTTTTGGGATTCAACATTCTAAAAAAATTATTAAAACAAACATTAATTATGGAATTCCAAAACCCCAAAAACTTACTTTTTGATCCTAAAATTTATAATCTATACTCAATGCCAAAATTTTACTTGAACCAAATAGCCCCTTAGTTTTTTTTATGGTTATTAATTTAGGTCAAGTCAGCAAAGAGCTCGTCATTGAATCATTTTCGAGTTACAAGTACTTTCTGCTTGAAGGTAGAGCTGCAATTTGGTACAACTCAATAACATGAAATTTTTATATATATACTTAAGGCTTCGTTTGGATACCATTGTGTTTTCTTTGTTGTGTTTTTGTAAAAAACACCATGGTGTTGTGTTTTTCCCTTAAAACGTTTTCAAACCACCTTTGATCAACACGAGTTTGACCCATTACAATATTAGTATTAAACATATTATTAATATATTATATATTAATTATAATAAAATATATTGTAAATAAAATGTTATAATATTTAGTTTACATTATTATAGTATTAGAAGTATTAAATACAATGCAATATCAAAATTGTATAATGTATTATAATATTATACGTACTTAATGAGTTATATTATATTATAATTATTACATATTATTTTCAAATAATTATATATTTAATTATTTTCGTATATCAATTTGTTATTGTTATATATTATATTAATATTTTTATAATAATGTTATTTTATTATTAATATAATATTATACTATTATTAATATAATATAATATTATACTATTATTCATATAATATAATATTATTAATAATGTTAATATTATGTTATTAATAAATTAATATATTATAAATATTTTAATATATTATTTATTATCAATAACTTTTTTATTATTTTTTATTAATTTATTTTTATATTTTATTATTATTTATTATTATATAATACATTGTTAACATATTAAATACCAGTATTTAATATTTTATTATATTTTTATATAAGATATTTTATTTAATATATTTTTATATTATTTAATAAATATTACTAATATATTAGATTAACTATAATATAGTATAGTATAGTATAATAAGCATGTTGATAATAACTCTATGTTAATTATATTTAATATATTATGTTAGATGTTATATTAACACCTTCTCAAACTCAAAACCAAAACACCAAAGTTAAAACGCCTTTTAGGTGTTTTGAAATAAGTATTGTGTTTTTGGTTTGAGGATGATTTAGCTCAAAAACACCATGGTTTTCAAACGCATGGTGTTTTGTTTTTGGCAAAAACACTATGGAAACAAGTAAAACACCATGGTTTCCAAACAGAGCCTAATTATTGAGTTTATAACCGTCGAAAGTCTTTTCATACCTGTGTTAGATTGTTTAATAATTTATACACAGATGCTGAGTAACTCATTTGGTTCAACCCTTGTGTATAGTATCTTGGGTAGCAGATTTGATTCCCTAAACCTTTACCATAATCTTTTTTACCGTTACTTAAAATTCTATTTCAATATGAGTCCCCTAAATCTTTAATATTTTGTAACTAATCCCTCAAAGCATGAACATTGTTATTAAGTCCTACACTTCTGAAGTTAATTACAATTCATCCCTCAATATCAGTAAAATTATTGTTAGGTTCCTTAATTCTTAAAAAGTTATTTTGAAATTATTCCCTTCAATAAAAAATAGAAGCAACAACTAGAGAAATTAACTTAATAAAGATTGTGAGAATTAGAGGACTTAATAGCATTTCTATTAATTTTATTAGTCCTTTAAATCTTTCATGTTTTGAAATTAATCCCTCAAATCATGAACTTTGTTATTAAGTTCTACAATTCTTAAGTTAATTATAAATTTGTCCGTCAAACCACCAAAATTGATATTAGATTTCTTTAATTCTTAAAAAGTTATTTTGAAATTATTCCCTTCAATAAAAAGTCGAAGCAATAACTAGAGAGATTTACTTAAAAAAGATTGCAAGGATTAGAGCACCTAATAACATTTCTATTAAATTGAGGGATTAATTTCAAAATAATTATGGAATGCAGGAGCACAAATAGCATTTTAATGATTTTGAAGCGTATCTACTTTTAGAAAGGTTCAACAACTTTTTATTTTAACTAATAGACTCAAAATTTACCCCATTTATTTTGAAAACCATGTACTTCAGCCTTTTTTTCTTTCCAATATTAGCGTCTTACAACTCTTATAGTTTGAAACTAATCCCCTCTAATCACGAAAATTGCTATCACATCCCGCCAATTCTTAAATCATATAAAAGTTGACCCCCTTATTTTGTAATGGGTTCATCTAATAAAGAGTGGAAGTAATAACTGGACTCATTAATTTAAAAAAGATTATGAAAATCATGAGACCTAGGGGGATTTATTTGAAAATAACTAATTTATCTCTAGTACAACTCCCAAATACATTTTTACCCATAAATTACAAAAATTTTGAAGTTGTTGAAATCTAGAAGATAAGATAAATGTGGACATTACTTGAATATGGACAATTAATTAGGTGACTCTTCATTAGCCTATGTCCTTTAGTCTTCTTATTATCCATCTATATAATGTATGTCATGGACTACAAAATTAACAGAGGAATGAGGAAGATGAATAAAATGTGAATCACTTTTCTCCCTATCTCTTCTCTTGTCTATTTACATTTACATTTCATGTTTGATTCTTACTTTTGATATATATGATTTATGTAGATATAATAATAAGATTACAACACGTTATCAGTACGAAAGCTCTACCTAGCCGGTTCGTAATCGTCCGTTGGTGGTAAGAGATATTTCGGTGTACACCTCTTACGAGGTAACAATTTCCACATGATACTTTCTTATTTTGCTTTTATTCTGATCAGATTGATTACCTTAGTATTCCTTTAAAAAATAGATATTTGGTGATTTTTTCCTATTTATTTTCTAAGCTCTGTCTTTTTCACCATCATACTTTTCTTCCATTAAATGTGAGGGACAAATACGCTGTGGTATATTTTAATAATTGCAATCCTCTGAAAAGATGTTCTTTTCATCTGCAAATCTTATGTCTTGTTCTTACTGAGTAGTTTATTCTACTATCTATTATCAGATCTTTAGTTGGCTTTGTTAGAGGTTTTTCTATTTTATTATCTCATCTAATGAACAAAAGTTCATGTAAATTAATTGTGTGGTTTACATTATATTATAATGCAATTTGCTCCTACATATGAACACCTGGTTGGAACTCCATTTCTGTTAATGGCCGAACCTCTTATTGGGATGATCCAAATGGTTTTCTTTGAACTCTGTAACATAGGCTACATATACATGGCTAAAAACGTAGAGTTACCTTAGATAGTAGCATACAACTCTGTAATATAGATGTTTATTTTAATTTGTTTTCTGATATATGTTTTGTCTTCTAGGAGAAGTTTATGATATTTTATTCTTAAAATAATAACAAATGTACTACTATCTGTTATGTCTAAATGAATTTTTGAATCTTTGTATTCCTTTACATACATGATGACCTTATTTTTATGTATGAAATCAAACCCATATGAAAAATTAAATCATGGATTCCTGTAATCAATGAATACATGACTTTGTATATAAAACTTTTGGCATTATGTCAGAGGTTATGCAAAACATTGCATTCATTTTTAGGCAAAATGTATCTATCACTCGAATCATATGCCACCAAAATTGCTTTCCTGGAACTTGTTTATTCTATCAATTGTTATCACATTACAATTTGCCGAAATACCTTGTCTACTTGTAAAAAAAATGGAAAATTAAAACATACCAGCTATCTAGTCTAGAGTTTGAATAGACAGAGCATCAATCATAAAAATTGTCATAATATATCAATTTGATGCTTTTGCTTTAAATATTCTATTTTCTTGCTTGAAGTAAAACCTAAGCCTCATGAAAACTTGAAATTAAGTTGTGGGTTTTAAAGCTCATGTTGGTGTCCATAAGTGGTCCATTTTTTTATTGCTAATTGCACTGATTCTCCTTCTCCACTGAAATTATGCAATATTAGTTTCTATCCAAAATTGTCTTGGTGGTGTTTTGAATCTAGCAACCTTGAGATTAGAAGAAAGGATAGCACAAACTGGTTATGCTTTTGTTTAATTTCTACTTGCTTGAGTTTGTGATGGTCATTGATCATCCGAGCATTAAAAATTTTTGTGTGAATTTTAATATCAGACTAGTTTGCCAGAAGCAAACATTTGAAAGATAACCTTTATGAAGATCTTTAGAAAAAGGAGCTTGATGATTTTGGTGATTATGTGTGATCTTATTAAAATATAAATATTTCTAATTTCTCATGCACTAATCTTTCGTTCCCATGATTAGTGCACTGTGATATATGATAGTAATTATTACTTGTCTTTGGCCTCGAACGTTCACTTTTTCTAACACCCTTGTGATTTTTGCACGATTATATCTCTTGATTTTTTAAGTATCTTTGCCTAGAAGACAAACACTTTAAATTTTCTCTCTATCAATTAAGACATGGAAAATTAATGCCTCACTGAAAAGTATTAACTTTTCTAGGCAATCCCTGAAGGATCGCTTTGATCTATGGAAGCTAATAATCTTCCCTCAAACGCAACTGGCAGACTAAATCAGAACTTTTTAGATTTCAAATACATAACTAAATATAATTCAACCATGTGCCATATTGTCTAGCGGGTGAAGCTTGCAGAATTAATCGAAAGGATTTTTTTCTCATTCCATGCAAGTAGTATTATACTGTAGTAGCAGTACATGGCCAAAAAAATTATGCCAAGCATTCTGCTTTGATATCTACATTTGGAGTTGTAGAGAATCACAACAAATTGTTGATGAGAAATCACAATGTTAGACTAGTTAGCTTACGAGTTATGTTTGGAGCATATGCTACAATTCAGAAAATTACTTACATGCGTGGACAAGGGGGAGGCTATGAACATAGTAGGAAATCTTATGCTGTAGCCATATTTTTGGATTTTAAACCCTCGACTGAATATAATTCAACAAATAATCTTGTACTCTTACAATAGTACAACTAAAAATTATATTAAGCATTATGAACTAATCCTTGCATTAGTAGTTGTTAAAAACACAACCAGCTGTTGTGAGAAACCATAATGCAAGTTTAATTGGTTCACACGTAGTGCCTGAAGCACATGTCATAATTCAAACTAATATTCATAAGCTTGGACGAGGGGGAGGTAGTGGACATTGAAGTGGATCTTATCGAGATGGTCAAGGTAAACTATTTGGTTTTTTCTATATTTGGATTATATGCATCTGTCAGATAATTTTGATTTAACTTGAGTTTGCTTTAAACTCTTGTGAACCTATGTGGTTTTTATTTATACACTTTAGAATTTGTCTGACCTAAAATACACCATGTTGCGATGATTTTTGAGATTTAGGCACCCAAATTCTTTTAAATTCTGGCATGAGCTATTGGGTCATCTTGGACAAAATATGATTTGTCGGATTTCCTTAAATTAAATGGGGCATTCAAATCAAATCTGACCAACTGCATATCATAATTTTTCTCCTTTATCTAATGCGTGGTTAAGAAGCGAAACATTTTCCATCTACGTATTCTTTATTTGCAGTCCATGTTTCTATATCACCACCATACCGTACCTCTATGGAACCTCGGTGAAGGTACATACATTATTTATGAAACACCGTTAATAATTTAGTACCTATGGCCCATGTTAGGGGATCAATTTATAATTTGGTACGCTGACAATATTTTTTATTGAAGATCAATTCTCGATATTAGGGGGAGATTAGTGCCCAAAACACAAAATAATGTCAAGAAATTCTATTGATGAAAAAGATCTTCAATATTTATATCCACATACTAGTCAAACTAAACCAGAAGTTCACATGATAATCTGCTAAAAAAAGAGTGACTAAGCCCCATATTCATGTTGAGTATATCATTGATGATTTGGTACGCCAGAAGCATACTGTGTCAGAAGCATATGAAAATGTTAGTGTAAAAGATAAAAGTTCGCGGCAAACTAAATTCTATATAGAAAGACAGTCACTCCCATAACCTCCGGAAGAGGTTCATCCTGAAGATGGAATCTCCAGTAAAGTTACACGTGCTTGATAATCACGATATTGGAGATGCGGAACGACCAAATCCAATTGTTAAGGGAAATGATGAGGATTTGGTTGACATAAAATAAGAATTAAAGTGGCCACTAATTTGTGAAAAAAGGAGAAATATATAATAGAAATATAAAAGTTATCGACAACATAATTGCCTCTACAGTTGCTCTTACTATCTCTGAAAATAATCTGGATCTAGAACCTAAGTCGGTAGCAGAGTGCTTGAAGCACTCGGACTATGTGAGATGGAAAAGTGGCAATTAAGGCTGAGCTGAACTCGCTAAAGTATTTTGAACTTGTACTCCATATATCTGTGATGACCCTGGGTTCACACAAGGCTGCAGTCCGAGGTGAAACCAAGGATGTCAAACCTGTCATGCACTACACCGTGCAATAACATGTTTCACCATCACAATTTTTTTATCACTCTAGTGGGTCAATAATAGGTGTAGGTACAAAAGCAAGTAAAAGATACTACAAGAGATTGTAGGTACAAAAGCAAGTAAAAGATACTACAAGAGATAACTGATGAAACGATAGAGATCAAATAGTATTCCATCATCCAACATACAGGAATATAAAGTCAATGTCTGAAAGGAACAAACTGGAGTTCTTAATACATCTCAAATACAACAAGTCTAAATAAAGGAAATAAGGCACACAGCCTTTACAACATCTAGAATAAAGTCCCCAAATGTATAAACAAAGTCTATAGTGGAGCTCCAAAATAAAGCATAGCTAGAATAGATAGTCGAACACTAAAGTGTGTCGCCATCAACCTGCGACTCTCCGGGCTCCTGGCTCGTGACCTGAAAGGGGGAGGGACAACGAGCGTCAAAGCGCTAGCGAGCAACATCACAAAAATACAGTTATCACAAAGTATATATATATATATAAACAATTACCCTAACAATAAACAATGGGTCTTGGTACTTATGAAGTTTCAACACGGGCATAGGTACGTCGAGCGAAATAATCCAAACAAGGAAACCCTCATGTATATACCTTGTATCCCAAATTGAAAATCCTTAAGTACCAAACCCGGAGTCTAATATGTAAACAGAAATAAGTTGTGTTATGTGACGTCCCACATAATTACCATGTCGTATTTGACATAAGTGTCATATCATACTCTCAATATATGTGGTGTCATATTCTTCATAAGTGTCATGTCATAACTTATGTGAAACATCGCATGCATGGTTAATAAAGATGTCCAGTACATGAATTAGATATAGAGATTTCCCAACACATGAGATAAATGGATAATTGCCCAACACGAGGACTGAAATGGATTATAGTCCAACACGAGGACTTCTATGGATTATAGTCCAACACGAGGACTGTGCAACTGAGCAAGTATTAGTGATATACAAGGTATGGTTTACTTATGCAAAACTCACACTCAACTCGTCGTGTGATTCTAGGCAAGTATTTCAGGCCATCTATCATGCATAGATGCTTAGTACAACTGAAGATCAAAGTTAGGTGATCGAGGCAAGCGCTCTAACGAGTGTACTAAACAGCAAAAATAAACAGGGCAGGAAAACTGTGCGGCGGTCGACCGCAGAACCCACTCCGGTCGACCGCTCGCAGGCCCGAGAACTACTGGGCTCAGAAGCTGAGCGGCGGTCGACCGCAGAGGACATGTCGGTCGACTGCCCAAAGCGCAGAAACAATTCTGCAGGCAGGAACGTGCGACGGTCGATCGCTGAGTCCTATGCGGTCGACCGCTGGGCGGACAGAACCTCATTCTGGGTTCTGTCAGCTACCGAACTCATACAAAAACTTGGGGATTTCTATACCCATTATACTATAACCTTTTAATAGAGAACCATGGCAATAAACAACAAGTTTAAATGGTTAAAACCTCATTATCAAAAATCCCAAACCCTAAACAACATGATTTTAAAAGTTCTTAAATAGTAAAAATGAGGTTAACTCTCCTAAAAACATTTCAGATCAAAATCTCATTTATTAAACATCATTAGTGAACCTTTTAAGACTAAAATATATGATTCTTGCACCTCATGCCATAAGGCCTACTTTATCTACAAAAATACGATTTGGGCTTAATAAAAACCGGATAAAAACTCAAATCTAAGCATAAAAACGAAATGGGATGAAGTTGGGCGAGATGTTACTCGCCTACGACGAAAACGAAGCCCTAGATCTGGAGGAAGATGATCCCTCTCGCTGAATCCACCAACAATTCGCTGAAAAGCCCTCCAAAGCTCCTCCAAATCACCAAGGAGTGAGAAACTAGGGTTTGAGGGGGAGAGAGGGGGCTAGGGTTTTGATTTCAGATGAGAAATGGGGCTCTTTAGGGTTTGATAGTATATATACTAACCCCACAACCCGACCCGAACCCGACCCGAAACCCATTAAGACCCAACACAGAAAAACTCTCTGCCTGCTGTGCGGTCGCCCGCCGCGCCTTGCGCGGTCGACCGCACAGCAGGAGAAAAGTCTCCTGTGTGCCCGACTGCTGTGCGGTCGACCGCCGCGCACATCGCGGTCGACCGCACAGCAGAACAACTGCCTGCTATGCCTTCTATCACATGCTGATCAATCCCCTTGATTTCTCTAACATAGAAATTCTTGCTAGGCTCCCAAACACTATTTATCACATTTATTTAACATATATATATGGTTGTTCATCTCAAAAGAAATGTTTACCACTAATAACTCAATATATTCATTAATAAATTTACCGGGTTCTACATTCTTCCCCCCTTAAAAGAATTCCGTCCTCGAAATTCGGAAATCATACTCATCTCGAAATATAAAATTCTAGATGAGCGCACATGGATATTTATACTTAACCGTCCAAAATGATAATATTCTCGCTCAAGCCCTAATCTAATGAAACTAGTACATCGGGTGAAAAATCCAAACAAGGAACCCCCCATACATATACCATGTGTTCCAAAAGATTAAGATTGTGGCGAAGGTATTCTCATTCTAGTGTTAATTATATATAACCAAGGATATCAACATATTATAAGGTACTTGTCATGAAATTTATTTACCTGATCAAACAAATGTGGGTAGTCGCGTCGCATGTCCTCCTCGCGCTCCCAAGAAGCTTCCTCAACTCCACTTCGGTTCCATTGAACTTTCACCAATGGAATCACCTTGTTCCTGAGCCTCTTGTCCTCTCTAGCAAGTATAGACACTGGGATCTCAATAGTAGTCAAATCATCCTGAAGCTCAATCTCCGGTATATCCACCACTCGCCGCTGCTCCTCATCATGCAAGTGTTTCTTGAGCATAGAGATATGGAACACATTGTGTACACTAGACATAGATGGTGGAAGATCTAGTCTGTATGACACCGCTCCAATACGCTCCAAAATCTGGAAAGGTCCAATATATCTCGGTGCAAGCTTCCCTCGCCTCCCAAATCGCTGCACGCCTTTCATAGGCGATACCTTCAGCATAACCAAATCCCCAATCTGAAACTCTAGGGGTCTTCGCCTCTTATCTGCATAACTCTTCTGCCGGCTCTGAGCGGCTAGAATCCGCTCTCTGATCAATGCTACCTTCTCAGTAGTCTGCCTCACAAGCTCTGGCCCAAGCATCAAGCTATCCTCTGGCTCTGCCCAGCATATCGGTGATCTACAGGGCCTCCCGTACAATGCCTCATACGGAGCCATGCCGATCGTCGCTTGATAACTGTTGTTATAAGTGAATTCTACCAATGGGATATGATCCTCCCAGCTGCCTTGGAAGTCAATGACACATGCCCTCAACATGTCCTCCAATACCTGATTCACCCTCTCCGTCTGACCATCTGTCTGCGGGTGGAATACACTGCTATAAGATAGTCTGCTGTCAAATGAGTCCTGGAAACTCCTCCAAAAGTGTGAAGTGAAAACTGATCCTCAATCCGATACGATCGTATCTGGAACTCCATGGAGTCGAACTATCTCCCGAATGAATATCCTCGCATACGACTCGGCTATGTAAGTGGTCCTCACTGGAATAAAATACGCTGACTTCGTCAACCGGTCCACTATCACCCAAACAGAATCATTCTCCTTCTTCGACTTCGGCAACCCTACAATAAAATCCATGGAAATATCCGCCCACTTCCACTCCGGAATAGGCAAAGGCTGAAGGGTCCCTGCCGGTCTCTGATGCTCTGCCTTCACCTGCTGACAGGTAAAACATCTAGCCACATAGTCTGCAACCTCTCTACGCATACCTCTCCACCAGAAATGTCTCTTCAAGTCCTTGTACATTTTGGTGGTTCCTGGATGCACCGTGTACCTAGTACGGTGTGCCTCATCAAATAGCTCCCTCTTCAGCTCTGCACTGGCTGGCATAACCAATCTACCCTTCATCCGTAGACCTCCATCAGCTCCAATGGTCCAATCAGTCTTAGGCTCTTTGTAAATCTCCTCCTTTCGGATTTGAATCCAAGAGTCTCCCAACTGAGCTCTGACAACTCTGTCACTCCAAGATGGCTGCACTGAGATAGCTCCCAAGAATGCACTGGTTCCTCCAATCTCGGGTCTAAAATCAAACTGGCTAAGAGTGACAAGATCCCGATACAATGAACACCTCAAAGCCGAAACCTGATGCCGACGCTTCCTACTCAAAGCATCTGCTACAACGTTCGCCTTCCCCGGATGATACTGAATCGCGAACTCGTAGTCCTTGATAAACTCAATCCACCTCCTCTGCCTCTGATTGAGTTCCTTCTGAGAAAAGAGGTACTTCAGACTCTGATGGTATGTGAATAACTCAAACTGCACCCCATATAGGTAGTGCCTCCAAGACTTCAGTGCAAATACCACTGCTGCCAACTCCAAATCATGAGTGGGATAGTTCTGCTCATGCGTTCTAGTTGTCCTACTGTTAGTTCTGGAACATCTCGAGTTAGTTCTACTTCAAGTTGGCGTTATTTCTAGCACAAGTGTTTGTTCTGTGGCCCATGTTAGGCCTATCTCAGTCATTGTTAGTTCTATATGTCTTCCTGTTAGTTCAAGCACATCTCGAGTTAGTTCTACTTCGTGCCACGTTATTTTTAGCACAAGTGTTTGTACTCGAGATGGCCATGTTATCCCTAGCTCACTCCTAGTTAGTTCTAGATGCCCTCCTGTTAGTTCAAGCCCATCTCCTGTTAGTTCTACTTCGTGCTGGCGTTATTTCTAGCCCAAGTGTTTGTTCTGTTATGTCATGATATCCCTAGCTCACTCCTTGTTAGTTCTAGCTGTCCTCTTGTTAGTTCTAGAACATACAGAGTTAGTTCTATTACGTTGCTTAAATATTGTACCCACTTAATCAAGCCTTGTACCTACTTGTAAAAACTTTTATACCCACTTAATCAAGTTTGGTACCCACTTAATCAAGTTTGGTACCCATTTATTCAAGTTTTGTACCCACTTAACCATGTTTTGTACCTCATTATACTGGAATCAAAATTTTGTACACACTTTTTCAAGTTTTGTACCCATTTATACATGTTTTGTACCCAATTAATCAAGCCTTGTACCTACTTGTAAAAACTTTTGTACCCACTTAATCAAGTTTTGTACCCATTTATTCAAGTTTTGTATCCACTTAACCATGTTTTGTACCTCATTATTCTGGAATCAAAATTTTGTACACACTTATTCAAGTTTTGTACCCATTTTTACACGTTTTGTACCTACTTAAGTACCGTTTTGTACCCATTTATACACGTTTTGTACCTACTTAGGTACCGTTTTGTACCCATTTATACACGTTTTGTACCCAATTAATCAAGCCTTGTACCTATTTGTAAAAACTTTTGTACACACTTAATCTAGTTTTGTACCCATTTATTCAAGTTTTGTACCCACTTAACCATGTTTTGTACCTCATTATTCTGGAATCAAAATTTTGTACACATTTATTCAAGTTTTGTACCCATTTATACACGTTCTAGTTGTCCTACTGTTAGTTCTGGAACATCTCGAGTTAGTTCTACTTCAAGTTGGCGTTATTTCTAGCACAAGTGTTTGTTCTGTGGCCCATGTTAGGCCTATCTCAGTCATTGTTAGTTCTATATGTCTTCCTGTTAGTTCAAGCACATCTCGAGTTAGTTCTACTTCGTGCCACGTTATTTTTAGCACAAGTGTTTGTACTCGAGATGGCCATGTTATCCCTAGCTCACTCCTAGTTAGTTCTAGATGCCCTCCTGTTAGTTCAAGCCCATCTCCTGTTAGTTCTACTTCGTGCTGGCGTTATTTCTAGCCCAAGTGTTTGTTCTGTTATGTCATGATATCCCTAGCTCACTCCTTGTTATATCTAGCTGTCCTCTTGTTAGTTCTATCACATACAGAGTTAGTTCTATTACGTTGCTTAAATATTGTACCCACTTAATCAAGCCTTGTACCTACTTGTAAAAACTTTTGTACACACTTAATCAAGTTTTGTACCCACTTAATCAAGTTTGGTACCCATTTATTCAAGTTTTGTACCCACTTAACCATGTTTTGTACCTCATTATACTGGAATCAAAATTTTGTACACACTTTTTCAAGTTTTGTACCCATTTATACACGTTTTGTACCCAATTAATCAAGCCTTGTACCTATTTGTAAAAACTTTTGTACACACTTAATCTAGTTTTGTACCCATTTATTCAAGTTTTGTACCCACTTAACCATGTTTTGTACCTCATTATTCTGGAATCAAAATTTTGTACACATTTATTCAAGTTTTGTACCCATTTATACACGTTCTAGTTGTCCTACTGTTAGTTCTGGAACATCTCGAGTTAGTTCTACTTCAAGTTGGCGTTATTTCTAGCACAAGTGTTTGTTCTGTGGCCCATGTTAGGCCTATCTCAGTCATTGTTAGTTCTATACGTCTTCTTGTTAGTTCAAGCCCATCTCGAGTTAGTTCTACTTCGTGCCCACGTTATTTTTAGCACAAGTGTTTGTACTCGAGATGGCCATGTTATCCCTAGCTCACTCCTAGTTAGTTCTAGATGCCCTCCTGTTAGTTCAAGCCCATCTCCTGTTAGTTCTACTTCGTGCTGGCGTTATTTCTAGCCCAAGTGTTTGTTCTGTTATGTCATGATATCCCTAGCTCACTCCTTGTTATATCTAGCTGTCCTCTTGTTAGTTCTATCACATACAGAGTTAGTTCTATTACGTTGCTTAAATATTGTACCCACTTAATCAAGCCTTGTACCTACTTGTAAAAACTTTTATACCCACTTAATCAAGTTTGGTACCCACTTAATCAAGTTTGGTACCCATTTATTCAAGTTTTGTACCCACTTAACCATGTTTTGTACCTCAATATACTGGAATCAAATTTTGTACACACTTATTCAAGTTTTGTACCCATTTATACACGTTTTGTACCCAATTAATCAAGCCTTGTACCTACTTGTAAAAACTTTTGTACACACTTAATCAAGTTTTGTACCCACTTAATCAAGTTTGGTACCCATTTATTCAAGTTTTGTACCCACTTAACCATGTTTTGTACCTCATTATTCTGCTGCAAATTTTGTACCCACTTATTCAAGTTTTGTACCCATTTATACACGTTTTGTACCTACTTAGGCACCCTTTTATACCTCTTTGCTCTGGATTCAAATATTGTACCCACTTAATCAAGCTTTGTACCCACTTAATCAAGCTTTGTACCTAATAATGCCATGATTTTATTTTTGTACCCACTTATTCAAGTTTAGTACCCACTAATTGCTCGTTTTGTACCCACTTAATACTGTTTTGTTCCTCATTGTTCTGGGGGAAAAAATTAATTCAAATTATCATCCATACATGATTAATCCATACAACCACATTATCATCCATACATACATAAATCTTAAGGGAAAAGTGAATAAATCAAATTGTGAACATTCAACCGAAACACATGCTTTGTTTTGGCCCTCCGTAAACTTTGTTTTGGCGATGCCGTTAACTTTCTCGACCTCCACGAGCAACATTTTTGTTCTACAAAAAAAATTGCAACTTTATCATGACAAATGCAAAGACATTGAAAAAATATTAAATCAAGATTAAGTATAATACCTTAGCTAAAGGACAACTCGTTATATAATGTCCTTTTCCCTTACAAAACCCACAAAATCTTTGTTTTTTTATACTCTTTTCTTGTGCTATCTCCACTCCCGACTTAATTCTAGTAGCATGTGCTGGTCGTCCCTTCGTGGCAACAGGCTTATCTGGATCACGAATAGTGATTTGAGTTGCTTCCTCTATAGAGATGGGTATGGATGAAGTAGGCATCTTATTGCTGGCATTGCTCTCATTTCCATTGTCGTTATGTTCCTTCTCAATCTTGGAATTCTCAACTTCTTCAAAAAATGAGTCTAAAAAAGCACTAAACTTATCATGAAGTGTACTTGAAGTCAATGTATCTTCTAGTGCCTTGTTACATCTACTCCTAAGGGCCCAATGTTTAATGATAGATAGTTGGTCTTCACTATTTGTAATGCAATTTCTAACAACTCCGCAACCAACATGTCTTGCTTTAATTGTCCATCGTTGCATGATATATCTTGATGGAATTTCTAATACTTGCTTCTTTACTAAAATGTGCAAGCTATGTTTGCATAATATACCTTCCATCTCAAATCTCGCACAAGAGCACTTAATTCTTTTTTCTTTGGATGTATCGAAAACAACATGATGCTTTACTATCTTCTTGCTTTCAGCCTCGCTATCTATATTCCAAACGGCATAAGTAGCACTTGCGCCGTCCTTCGACAACTTTTCATGAAGCATGGAGTAACTATCCTTGAGTTCTTTCTAAAAGATAGTAAACAGATTCTTCGTATAATTCTCTCGAGCTTGTTTTTCAATGGGATGTTCAATTATCAATGTAGGAACTGAGTTTGTGGACTTAAAATCTTGCTCAAGTTCAGCGGCTCGGCGAGCTCTGACAGCATTATCATACTGCTTAACAAAATCATGTAACTCGGTATTTACATTCACAAAATGATCAAAAAAAGCATTAATTCCCTCACTCCGCTGAGTAGATGTCATTCCTGCAGTAAAAGTGTCTTTAAGATACACTGGAGCCCAATGATCTCGATGATTGTATAAATTTACTAACCAACTCCTTTTATCTGCACCATATTTGTCCCTCATTTCTTCCCAACGCTTTTCAAATTTTTCTTCCGATTTACTCCAATACCATTTGTTATACTTTACACCAACATCCTCACCATAATCATTATGCATTGATTGAAGATTTTGTAAGGCATTCCTACGAAGGTGCCAAGAACAAAAGCGATGGCGAGTTTTAGGAAAAACTTTGTGAATAGCACCACACATAGCTTTATCTTGATCAGTGATGATTGTTACTGGTGCTATACCCGACATACATTTTAACCATTGGCTAAATAACCATATAAACGTCTCCTCCGTTTCATCGGCCAGTAACGCACACCCAAATAGAGTAGACTGTCGATGATGGTTAACGCCCGTAAATGGTGCAAACGGCAATTTTAAATTGTTCGTTCTATATGTAACATCAAAGCAAACAACATCTCCAAATTGCAAGTAAGAAGTCCTCGACCTACCATCCATCCAAAAAACACTTCTCATCGTCCCATCATTTTCTAAATCAAGTGCGAAGTAAAATTGAGGATCAGATACCTTTTTCTCTTGAAATTGACGAACTATGTTCACGCACTCATGGCCGACGTTGTTTCTTCGTTTAAGTCTAAGTTGTGCTTGGCATTCTTGTTGAGTGAGAGAGCCTTGTTCATTGCCATGAGCAACGTCTACAACCTTACAAATGGCAGAAGGCCGTAAACCTTGATTGTCAAGAGTATCTATCAACCTTTTTGTCGATTGAGCTCGATGAAGTGTCCGATGTGAGTAGTGCTTCTTTACCCGAGTTGGGGTGGTTAATGGATGACCATTATGCTTACTGTTTAACTTTCGGACCACCCATTTTTCAGTGCTTCTATCAAGTCCAATAACCATCCTTGCGTTGCATCCACATCTTGTATCGAACTTTCGAATTACATTCCGACCATCTTCTCTTTTATCTTTTAAAGATTTAAAGCCTTCTTTGTCACATACAAATATTCTAGATAGGATTGCATCTTTCTTTCTCGACCAAGCTGTGTGACCCTTGCGAACACCAAATCCCTTAAGTCTGGCGTATGCATTGTAGAAATTATAAGCTTCCTCATGAGTAGAGAACTCCATTCCGATATATGGATCAACGCTGTTTAAATTATCTTCACCATTTTCAACGCCCATAAGCTCATCACCATTCTCCTCATGCTCGGATGCCTATAAAAATAGAGAAACAAAACTCATGCTAAAAGACAACTATTTTGGTATATGTCATTAGTTAGTAGTACACTATAAACAATAAGATATTATCACCTGAGGGGGAAGCCATGTTGTAGATAGTAGATCATGGTCCTGGCTTTTATCTTCTTCCATTGTTGCCTCACGTGAGAGAATTGGTGGAGTGTCTATACAAGCTATCAAATTATCACATATAAGAAGTTCAAAATCGCTCAAAAAACGTCATCAAGTTGATCTTTCAATTTCACTAAACAATTTCTAAACGATAGTTTAAACCAAATTTAAAGTTTATATCCAATTTAACAATACATGGCAAAAATAGCTCTAAATTATCCGGCTCGTAGCCATAGAGTGAGTGCTGCAAACCAAGTAATGTATGAGCTGAAATTAAAAGGAAGAAGATAGATCCAAGGAATATGCATGAGGGAAGATAGAACCATCATGAAATCCACTAGATCTAACAGGAACGCCAACTAGAACTAACATGCCTCGTAATAGAACTAACATCATCTCCATTAGAGCTAACATGCATCCCGGTAGCATTAACATGCATTTCAGTTAAAACTAACACGTTAATTTAGAGCTAGCTAACATGCATTTCAGTTAGAACTAACACGTTAATTTAGACCTGATGCCTTACCTCGGTGGAGGCGAGCTCGACAGCGGCGAAGTGCGATGAGCCGGCGGCAACACTGAGCGGGGACGGCAAGCGCAGGCTGCGGCGATTTCGTGAGGTGGAGAGGAGGGGGGAGGTGATGGCGAGGATGACGTCGAGGGCTTGATCGATCTCCGGAGGCGGCGATGAACCTGAGGGCTGAGCTCGAATGCCGTCGGAGGCGTGGCTGATGACGAGGGGTGAGCTCGATGGCGAGGACGAGTAGACGGCGATGAC
Organism: Asparagus officinalis; assembly: GCF_001876935.1. NCBI lineage: Eukaryota > Viridiplantae > Streptophyta > Magnoliopsida > Asparagales > Asparagaceae > Asparagus > Asparagus officinalis. The sequence continues at coordinate 93,623,570 of NC_033797.1, read as the reverse complement.
CCGGCGGCGACGCTCAGCTGCGGTGATCTCGGGCGCTGGAGAGGAGGAGGGGAGGTGATGGCTAGGGCAAGGGGACGGCGGCGACGCTGATCGGGGACGTCGAGACACAGGCCGAGCTTGGGCGCCGGCGCTTTCGGGCGGTGGTGAGGGGGAGGAGGTCGGTGATGGCGACCGAATGCGCGATCTTGAGCCGGCGGCGACGCTGATCGGGGGCGGCGAGCTCCGGCGGCGATTTCGGGCGCTGGAGAGGAGGAGGCGGGAGGTGATGGCGCGATCTGGGCGGGAGAGATGAGAGAGGGGTAGGGATTTTGGGGGGATGGGATTTTCAACGAAGGGCTCAGATCTCTCTGAGGGGTTTTGAATAAACGGCCCAGATCGCGCATCCTCAGATGACAGCCTACGGAGTCACCGCAGATTCACTTGACCC
>NC_033797.1:93523719-93622143 GCF_001876935.1 Asparagus officinalis | reverse complement strand
GCGGCGGCGGGAAGCGGCGGAGCAGTTGGGGATTGCTACTGGGTGCTCTGATCGCCATCGTCTTAGCAATTGCAGCGACGTCGGCGAATTACAGAAAGATCCCTCTTTTGGGGATCTTCTCCAAGAAGCCAATCAAGTGCCCACCGGTAAAACTTTACTTATTAATTTCTTTTTTTATATCTCTCCGTTTTGAGTGGCGGAAGCAGAGCAACTGCAAAACCATTGTGGGGGAAGTTGATGCAACTGCAACGTTAATTTGAGTGGGGAAGTTGCGAGCACAAAAGTCGGTAGGGAAAAATTGATAGAATACGTGGATAATGAGAAATTTTACTGTTCACTATCTGGTTTTCCTTTAGTTATAAAGGAAAGTAGATTGAAGGACATGTCTAAACCCTGAACCGGGAATTTGCATCAAAACCGTCCAATGCATGGACATGCGATCATTGACCGTTTCATGATCCAAAACCGGTTCAATTTTGACCCTGCACGTTTCTCCCCTGCGGCCTTTTCCTGCTCATATTCGTCCTTCCCTTTCTCCTTGCCAATTATATATTTTTCTCTCCATTATTATATTATTATATATATATTTAAATTCCTAAAGAAGAAGGGTTCAAAGCACAGCGGAGCGATCTCAATCGTCTAAAAAGTATTATAATTCTCTGTGAGCGACGATTCGCTCATCGATCAAGGGAGAGATAAAGTGGATCGGTTTCCGGCGTTGAGGGGGTCGATGAAGGGTTCCATCTCCCCGAAGACCATGTCTCTGCCGGTGTCGGATCCTCCGCCGAGGGGACAGTTACAAAAATTGAACATGTTACAAAAATTGAAGAATCCATGTCTCTGCCGGTGTCCGATCCTCCGTCGAGGGGCGACGAAAGCGGCGACGATACCGCAGTCGCCAAGGGATCGACGATGACCAAGAGAGGCGCCTACGCCGCCCTATCCTACATGACCTGCGCCGGTCAGTACTCTCTTTTATTTTAATTTCACTCAGCCCTCAGTTAATTTCTTCAAATTGTATATTCAATCTGTTCCAAAGTTTCAATCTATTTTGTTTATTCCTTGGTTTTTCTATATAAAGGCTGCAACTTTAATTCTTGAGGAGCTTAATTGGGCATGTCCTGTAGTCTTCTGTTTGCCCCGGGGGTTTTTTCCATAACCCTAAAACCCTTTCCCAATTTTGAATTTCCTCAACTAGAGAAACCATCTTCCACCTTCCATTTTTTTTGTAGGATTTCTGCAATCAAAAAAAAAAAAAAAAAAAAACTCTGTGATGCCTGCTTTGTCTGATATATGCTATTAATGTATCTTATTTTTGTTCAGTTATTTCCAACTTTTGAAATAATTGTTTTTCTCATGAGATGTAGACTGCAATATATAATGCTTCTTGATTCTTATGTATCTTCTATTTTAGATGAAACCATAAAATATATATTGACTTCTCAATTTTAATAATTTATTGAGTTTGAGCCTTTCATTTCTGGATATACAATTCTCGAAAGATAAGAGGAGGATTTCGAGATCACTGAATTCAGAGTTTTTACTTCTTGAAGAGAAAGGGAGTAGACTTGCTAACTTTCATGTTCTCGGATATAACACATCTCTGTACCATTATCTTCTCTTATAGAAAAAGTTCAGCAAAGAGATCTAAATGAAGAGGGTGAGTAACGTGAGTTTGCCTTTGTCATGGTCAGCTAGGTTGTGGCCTTTCTACGCACTAGAATTTTAACAGAAAACAATTTTATGAATCCTAATATTTTTAATCTTAGGCACATGTAATAGCCTCATTTACATTCTTAGAACTTTGAATGAAGTGTAAATCTACCAGTTTAGAAATTGCAGATAAATATCAATCATGAACTACCCCACGTCCCAATTAATCTCCTTTTACATTCTTCTTATGACTCAACTTTGTAATATATGTTTCTTGTGGCTTAAAGAAATCATATTCATGGGATTTTCATTTGCATTAATGTATAGACTCATCTCCTTGTAAGAAGTTTCTTTTCCTAAGCATTTGCGTGATCTATCTTACCCTTTGAAGGAAATATGTTTTTAATGTTTGACAAAGAGGTTTTCGTCTCAGTTTTTGGTATAACTATATGTGCCATTTGGCAACCATGTCTCCTGAAGCCATTACTAGTTAACTTGACTAATAATAAAGAGCCGTTAGCCTGGAATAAGACTATCACGACAGTGATAGCTAACGGGAAAAAAAAGGTGAAAAGATAGGAGTGCATCTGTCTACTGTCACTAAACATGTATTTCGTCAAGAATAAAATGCTGTTAAATATAACTGTTTACATTTACTTGATTTTTTATCTTAATTTTTTATTTTTCTCTTGTAAGGTCCTATAAAATTCTTTTGATGTCGATGTGTTGTCTTCTACACAAGTTATTTAACCAAGGAGATTAAATGTGTCGATCCTCCTCCATACCTCAGTGGATCTGTAGCCAAAGTGACAAAAGAAGAAGTATGTGATCATTAGGTATCGATGGTCTGGCTTGAAGAACAGTTTATAGTCCCTATTTAAAAAAAATGTTTTTCTCATTGCCTATCAGTAATCCTGGTGCACACGATGTGTGTGTGACACAATACACATTTGTGTGAAAAAAGGCAATAATTTAATAATTAACAATAAATAATAATTCTCTGAAAATGCCAAACTACTCATGGCTAGGCTAAATGGACTAAATAACATCATCCAAAGTTCATGAAAAAATCAACTCCAAATGGATCCACCATCAAAGCTACTGACACGAAAACTTAATGGAACTATATACCTTAATTCGTTCCCATCGTATGTGGTTGTACACAAATAGGAGTTATTTATGATCCTTTAAAAACAATCTAAATATACAAATCGGTTTTGTGATAGATTTTTCTTGTAGCAGATAATTATAGCGTAGAAATAGATAATTTCAAAGGAAATGGAGTTGTTATAAAGATAAATAGTTTTAAGAATGATATATGAACGTATTCATTTACAGTAAACATAAAGATTTTGAAAATTTTTAAATTACATAGAAACATTTAGTATAATCATGCTAAATCCTTTTGGTTATTCCATGTGTTATTTTCAGAGATAAAGGAGAAGGGAATTGTTAAAAAAAAGAGAAGAAGAAGAATGGCTTTTGGATCTTGAGAATTGCTTAACCTTAGATTATTAAAGGAAGGTTTAAAAGTTAAAACCCTACCGTAAACTGTTGTTAGTATTTCATTCTCTCCTACCGTCAGCATTAACAACATAAAATAACTTAAAATCCACTTACATTCATCTTCTCTCCAAAGCCTTAGAGAGGGGGTTATGTAACTGATTGATAATGGAGGGTAAAAATATTGAACATTGGGAGGAAGTTGAGGGCTTAGTGGGAAATTTGTTTGGATAGAACTATTCCATGTTTGTCTCTGAAATTAGTTTTGAGATACTATTAGTTTCTAGAGTATTTCTGGGCATTCCAAACTGAAGCTCACAAGATGAAAAGTTGAACTTTCTTAATAATAGTAAAATATATCAACTATGTACGGCCTTCAAAGTTAGCTGATTTTTCTTTTTATTTTGAATTCTTTTCTGTTTCGAATATCCTTCACTTACATATATAAGTACAATTGTGTATCAGATTAAGTTTTCGTCCAGTTTAAATGATTCTTGGTAACTTTGCAGATAATATGCTCATCTTTCATTCTCTACATGATGAGGAGATGGAAGATCATTTCTTTTACTGCTGGTGAATCCTGGGCAACGTCTGATTTAGCGCTTCTTGTACCAGTCGAAACATTATTGCACACCCTCCCCCTTTCTTTAACTTATTTGCTTTACATGGTAAATAAAAACACATAAACAATATGAGCTTTTATTTTGCCCCTTTTATTGGCTCATGATTCCTAAAATTTGTAATTAATGTATGACTGATTTGTTTCTTGATTAAAGCTAGCTTCGATGGAGGCTGTACGTGGAGTAAATGTCCCAATGTATACCACTCTCAGGCGTACAACTGTTGTATTTACCATGATTATGGAGTATCTTTTGATTGGACAAAAATATGGGTTTTCTATTATTGTCAGGTATATGCTCATTTATGAATTCTTTTATCTTATCACATTACTACATGCATTTTTTAATATTAAAGTTAACACATTTGTGCATAACCATTAGGAAAATTTGCATCTTAGTAATTAGAATTTGTCTCCTGGATATAATAAAATAGCAATTTTTTTGTTTCCATCTAGCCTTTTAGCTATATTTTGTGCCGCCTTGTCGTACCTAATTGCATTAGTTTACTGACTTTGGACGGTTGAGATAATGCTGAGAGCCAGCTGCAAATTATGGCATTGGTCACTTTAAATAATTAACCTCATTTTCATGGGGAAAAAAACTTGACTGATAATAACGGTATGCTGAAGACATAAGTTTTCTTATCTCACCAGAATTTGAAAGTTTCTTTTCGTTTTTAATTCTTGGGAAGCTTGCAATTTCTGATTTTTTTTCTCGGTGACAAAACCAAGGATACTATCAGTGTGGCATTGATTGTTTTTGGAGCGTTTATTGCTGGAGCTCGAGACTTGTCCTTTGATACCTATGGTTACGCTGTTGTCCTTGTGGCCAACCTTACAACTGCGATATACCTTGCAACTATATCCCGTCTTGGTAGTACCATACCTTTGTACCTTTTTCACTACTAATCTATGGCTTGGTGCTGAATGTTTTTATTTGTCTTTTATTTTCAGGGAAAACTAGTGGTCTCAATAGTTTTGGTCTGATGTGGTGCAATGGTAAGTTTGCATGATAAGTTTTTCATTTTTAGTATGGTGTATATTTATTATAAGATTCATGCATTTTCTTGTCAGGATTGGTATGTGGACCGGTTTTGTTAGCCTGGACGTTCATAAGTGGTGATCTGAAGTTGACAATTAACTTCCCATATTTACTTTCTCCTGGTTTCCAGGTAGGTTTCAAGTTCCTTATTTAAGAACTAAAATATAATATATTTTAGCTGCATGAGAGGGTGGAAAGGTTCCAAGATTTTACATGTAGCAAAAAGCATACAATTAGACCTCTACAGCCTCCTATTATGCCGTAAGTGCTGTATCTATTGTTATGTGATTAAAAGTAAACATGACTATAGAAAAGCTTTTTCATGAACTAACAATATGCATGCGACATTTTGGTGGAAGCAAATTACTTTTTGACTACTTGATTCTTGTCTATGAACCAAGTGATCCCCTAGACTGCAGTATATGTCACTGTAGTATATGGTTTTGGAGTTTAGGAGCCTGCCAACCTAAGTTGCACGAGTATGGGTATGGATATGGGTGCTGTTATAGGTATGTGTATAGGACACAGCAAAATTGTAAAAGGTAGGGTATAGGGACACATTTGAAACTCATGACATATAATCATAGTTGTAAGCTATATAATATATGTAAATAATCCTTTTAAATCATAGCTCTAAAGGCTGAAACAAACTCGAACCTTATCCAACAAGTTATAAAAGTGGATGTGAAGTGTATGATATATTTTCAAGAAGTATATGACGAATGTTTTAAAGTAAATATACATTTATAATAAATTGAGTACAAGTCTAACTAAATATATGCATATACTTAAGGAGCGTCCAAGAAATGTCAGGTTTGGGTATGACTCCATATTAAAAGTACACTAGTAACATGGCTGCCAGCTATGAATCAGTCTGAATACTGTTATCTATTTTCACACTTAGACCACTTGTCTTGTAGTGTTTGTTTGAATCTTTAGACAATGATGTGTCATACATTTGTATGGATTTACATGTGGATGAGTGTCTTTGTTATTTTGTGATAGAACCTTGTTTTTGTAATTCCCCCTCAGATATGTGTACACCTATGCAGAGAATGCGCAGTGTTCCGTTTATAGCAATGCTTCAGTGCTCTAAAATTAGGATTTTAAATTTTTTTTTTAAATGTAAACAAAAGGACTGAAAAATAGGAAGGGTTATTTTTTTACCTTTACTATTAAATTTAGATATTTTTCCTTTCTTGTCAAATCTTTTCCGAAACTACCCTAATCCACTCAAAGCTACCCTAAGCCACTCACACACATTAGCAAAAAAATACATCCTGATACAAATTGCAAGAGTTTTTATAAGAAAAATTCTAGGTGATCTTAAAAAATAAAAGTATGATGCAAAAATTATTATCTCGAGAAAACAACTAAATGAAATAGTATTAACACAATTTTGTTAGCTCTTACTATATGTTATTTGAAAACTTTTTTTATTGAATCAATTAGTTAATTATTTGTACAGAAGTTAATTTTTTTAGAAAATAAATAATGCTGATATTTTTGATATTTATTCATTCATGAAATTTTGATTTTTCCATTAAATGCAATTAATCACCTAATTTTTGTTGAACATATGCTATATGAGGCAAATTTGATTTTCAAAAAGTAATTAGAAAAAAGAATAAAAGATAAAAAATACAATATTTGATTAATTTCCATAAGAATTTCAATGGAAAGTGTTAAAGATTCCAAACAAAAAAACTATGCAAATATGATGGGATTTTGAAAAGAAAACTCATGGAATTTTGATAAGTTTAAAAATAAAATGTTTAAAGGGAACAATGAAGTTTTTTACAAGAAAAAAATAATGTCTCAGTTAGTTATAGACTAGTATTAAAATTAGTTTCTCTGTACTTCCATCTCCTACAATAACCTTTTAAGTTGATTTAATTACAAAGTTAGGTGCGTAACTCCTCTTAATGGGCTTATCCCGTAAATTGTGAATTGAGAGGGCATAATTTACAGAAAAAAGTTACCATCTATGCCATCGGTACTCCTTTAGAGTACTGAAGCTGTTCGCTTCATTTATATACCTTTGATGTTTAGGCAAATTAGTGGAAACATCTTCATGAATAACAGTTAAGATTTTAATGATTTTGAAGAAATTCATTATGCAAGTTCTATGAACTGTAGATTATCTGTCCAATGATATTGCTGATGCAGATAACTTTGTTCTTTTAAATTGTTTCCCCATACAAATATTTTGAAGAGTATTGCAGCAGTGCATATACGTGTTCTTTATAATGCGCATAAGGAGATTTTAACTATTTCTACTTAGCTAATGAGTCATTAGAAAAAATTCAGAAGGATGAAGAAATGCACGGAAACATACCTCTAGAAGTAATTAAGGAATCACACTTGTCAATAAAAAACAATACTCAAACTCAATTTATTCACCGATCTCTGTTCTAAAACTTGTGCTGTTCTTTAAGAGACTATACCATCATCTTTTTATTAACAACTATAATCGATATTTGATAGGATAAGAATAATCATATTGCGACTAATCTTGTGGTTCCTGTCTAAAAAATCTATATCTATACTACATATAAAAGAAGATTGCCTTGTCAAAACTTTTGATTTTCAATTTTACCCTTTTAATTTTGATAATTCTCAAATGTGTCATTAGTTGTAATTAATCATTCACTAATTATATATAACCTCTTATTAATTATGCACTTCCTCATTTTTTTCAAAAACTTTGGTCACATTATTATTTTATTATTTGATTGTGTTATTTAATAGAAAATTTGAAATTTATCCATAAATTATCTTCACATAATATTTTAAATTCTAGAAAAATTAAAAATAATAACAATTCATTAGGCTTATGCCTTCTTATGCCTCTGGGTTTCAATAGTATAATGATTTTAATAGTATTTTTAAATTTATAAGTTATACTGTAATTTAATAAACACAATTCAGTAAATTATTTACTAATATTGTAATAAACTAATTATGAAATTAAAATGTAGTTACTAATAGTACTGTAATTATGCTATGTATAATATTTTATATTTAAAAAATAAGAAATTATTTAATATATTATAATTATTTTAATAAATTATGAATAAATTATAACAATTATCCAAACTATAATAGTTAATCATACAATTCTTTATACACAATTTTATCATACAATTTATTCATTTAAGCAAAATTATAATTATTCAAAATTTATTTTGCTATATAGGTCATTTTATTATTTTGCAGCGAACGACAAAAATTTGAAAAACATAAAACAAAACAGGTATGTTCTCGTGCAAAGCACGTGCACTATACTAGTAAGAATAAGATCAGAAACAACTATTAAAAGATTGAAACTAAATCATCAAATGATACGACAGGTATGCTAAAGGATAAGTTCACTAATTTTCTGGCATGAAGCTAATGTCTTCACAAGTTAAAAAATAGTTTTCCATTGAGTTAAGTTACCTGTAGCAAAGCTGTATCAATGTGCTAAGGTAGAATGCTGTTGTTAAGGTTAGAGTTCGCAGTTCAAATTCTATCAGTATAAAGTTGTACCTCAACATATTTTTGATTAATAACATCGAGATGTGGAAACAGAAGCATGTTTGGATACTTTTAGTCAACTTCCCACGGAAGAATATTTATGGTGATGAATTTGATTTGTGTAATTTAATAGTTTTCAGTAACAGATCTGTTTAAGTTGTACTGTGGGCCAATATTGTGTGTACCTTCAATGCGTGTAAATCATTGGTCTTTTAAGATCACTATTGAAATGATGCTATTCATGTTTCATTTTGCTTCTGCATGCTGTATGCACAATATTTTGCTGAAATACAGTTTTTAAACAACACTACTGGAGTACTAGGACCATGCTACTAGGATTACTATATAATACTTAATATCTCTTTATTGCATTTGAGTCATAAAGGCAGATTTCGCTACTGACCCTGTTTTAATCTTTTCACTTCATGTTCGTGCAGGCTGTCATGTTGCTTTCCTGTGTAATGGCATTTTTCTTGAACTACAGCATATTCTTGAATACTACCCTTAATTCTGCAGTCACACAGACGATCTGTGGTAATCTAAAGGTTTGATTATATAATTGAACCCTTCTGTATTCTTTCCTCACATACCGTGAATCTTTTTTATGTTGCTGAAGCGTTCTCTGGTTGTCTAATTGGTCACAGGATTTTGTCACTGTGGGACTTGGTTGGGTTTTGTTTGGAGGGCTTCCGTTTGATTTGGTGAGTCAAGCCTTCTGTTGCTGATGGATGCGTGAAATATTTTCTTCATAGATAAATGGGTTAATTGGATAACCCCCCGTCAAATTATGGATGGACCCCTTTTACTTCTGTTGTTGCAGATAGTCCCCTGGTTTCTTAACTCTGTTAGTTTTCACATTTATTTGTTATATATGGAATGATCATTATGCAAACCTATAGTGAACAAATCAGTCTATGAAGCTCATATGTTTTAGTTTATGAAGCTCAATCTTAAAGTGAAACTAACAAGAGAGAATCGAGGTCAGTCTGCAACAATACGATTACAGGGGTCTGTCCCCAATTGCTAGATAAATTTCAATACTTACTTTTACGCTTTCTTTCCAGCTAAATATCATAGGCCAAGGTCTTGGTTTCATGGGCTCTGGTTTATATGCCTACTGCAAGATTAGAGGGAAATAGTTACTTACGAGGTAAAAGGCCAGTCATGAGGATTTTGGTACTTGTGTGGATTGCTGAAGCTGCAATATGGAGAAGATTGCAAAAAGCGCAATGTCAGTAGAAGCGGTTCAAACATTGCTATTGCAAATCTGACAGATCTCTCTTGTGTTTTATGCAATTTGAAACCATTTTGTGGTCTCATCTTAGCATGCAATTCCTTGGACCTGTTGTTAAGAATGGGCGTATTTTGAAGATTATGAGTATATTTTTTGCCTCCAAGGTGTGTAATTTGAGTATCAATTCCTGATGAAATGATCTCGAGTTTTGACAGCGAAGTGGATGCTTTAATTTCAATTTCCTTAATTATTACTGAAAGAGTACATTTTTGTTTCTTGTCTTCTTGCTTGTTATTAATTTACTTGATCGCGATTAACAGCAATCAAACATCTATGGGCTGAGGAGCTTCTATCAATTTTTGCAAGCATGGCTTCTTACCATCAACTTTAGTAATCGTCCGTGGCAGCAACGTACATATTTCCACGAAAAAGTAGTATTACTACGATATTGTTAATGCCTTCAAACTATGCCGAAGTAATTTGATTTCATGGTCGTTTTAAACTGGATAAATAATGAGAAAGCTCTAGTTGGCATATGGTAGCTTGCATTTGGCATTTGGTAGCTTGCAATTGTAGTTGCAATTCAACTGGTACAACTGACATTGTATCTTTATGCAGCTACACTTGCCTTGCATTTAACCCTACAATTTTATAAACTTGCAACTGACATTGTATCTTTATGCAGCTACAGTTGCCTTACATTTAACCCTACAATTTTATAAACTTGCAGCTTTATCATTCGTTGCGGTTGTTTGGCTCTACTTGCAACTCCTTGACATGCAACTTGTTTTCACTTTAATTAAACTAGTTAACTGAAAAAGATATTTACTGAAAAGTTTTTGACATCTATTGGATATTTTAAATATTCAATTTAAACAAAAATCTTCAAATTTTTGTAAAAAATAATATTTAGTCAAACTTTTTCAAAAATATTTAGAAACTTTTTGTTTATGAAATTATAAAAAGTTTCTTTTCCAGCTTTTGTACATTTCTTAAATTTCTTGCGATATTTTTTTAAGTTATTGGATGTTTTAAAGAAAATTTATTAAATTTAGGAAAGGTTTTGATTCTCTTTATATTCATAGTTTTAAAGTAATTTATTAGTTTGTAATTTTGTAACTTTTGCATTTTCTGAGACTTTCTTTAGGATTTTATAATTTAGTAATTTTTTTTTGTAAAAATTGTGTTGAGGCCCCAATTTTAAGAAGCTCTTGTGCCCCAGCCCTTTCTATTATGACCCATGTGCATAAGCCTTCAAAATTTGAAAATAATGTGGCTCATCCCTCTAAGGTAAGCAGAAGCCCCTACTTATACAGTGTCTAGCCCAAAAACCCAAATTTACCCCTCTTTACACTTATTTGGCAAACCCCTCCGCTGGAGAGTAGAAGGCAACATAGGTTGTCCCATCAGATCGCATTAAATGAGATCTGACTGGAAATTTAGCAAAAAATTTTACCATTAGTTTTTCGATTGAGAATGAAAATGATTTGAAGTGTATGGTGGAGCATAACGACAATATTGGTTGTGTGGAGATCTATAGACAATTTATTGTAGTTATAAAGCTTTTCACTTCCCATAACATTCAGAAAGTACCTAAAAACATGTACGTTATCGTTAGACTTTGGTGAAAGTTGTGATATCTCTGACACAAGAGTTGTACAATTGATAAGTGTACAATAATGCTTCAAAATTAAGAGGCAGTTGTTTATTGTTAGAAGTAGATGTTTAATATGACAATCATATGTTAACTTTAAGCCTTGGTTGCTAAGCTTAATAGATAGTTATTAGTTTTAATAATCACATGTTAACTATATGACTTAGTTGACAAGTATAACCAGAAGTTATTATTTTTGCTATATTTGGTGTTGATTTTCATCTAAATGTTCTTTAAAATTGTGCAACATTATTTCTACGTTGAACACTATAATTGTGCAACATTATTTCTACGTTGAACTCATAGTGTAAATATACTTCTTCCATTATTACATCTAGTTCAGAGACAATTCCTAATGATAATCCATACGGTGAGAAAGTTATGAGAGTTGATGACATTATCAACAATACTCTAATGATTCCTGCATGGTGGCACATTGCGTCAACTGAAGAGAGACAACAATTTGAAAGTGCCAATGAGTTAAGTTTACATTTATAATACTATTCTATAGCCCAAAGTTTTTAATTTGCAAAGTATGAGCCAAAGCATATCCGAATTTATTGATGATATAATGAAATATATACTTGCCCTTAGATGCTGTTTACTTCTCCTATTAAAAATGAAACTAGACCTATTGTCAAGAAGTTTGTAGACAAGCACACTTGTGGGTAGCATGACAAGAATGAAAGTCATTCCAGGGCACCCGGGCAATTTATTGTAACCCAATTACAACTAGTGTTGAGGTTTTGACTAGATATCCACCCTATTGATGTGCAAAAGGAGTTCCTCACTTAGTACAAACTTAGGGTTGATTACAGTATGATATGATGAGGTATAAAGAGAGAGCACAAGAAGAGCTGTATGGTGATGCTTATGAGTCATACGACCAACTAAGATGGTAAAAAAACTTGGTGGTTACATATTTCAAGTGTTCGTTAAGTATAGGTGGTATATGTTAAAACATACTCGATAGATGTTAATGTTGTAGGGATCCTGTTAAGTATACACATTGTCTGTTAACCGTAACTTGTAGTTTATCTACTTACTCAAATATGTTATATATGTTTTAGGCATGAAGACATGGTTAAAGAGACAAACCCAGGCAGCCATAATTGCATTGAACAAAGTGAAGGAAGGTTTACAAGACTCTTTATTTGTTATGCTACATGCATAAATGGTTTCTTGAGTGGATGTTGGCCCTTTTTACTTTTGGATGTGTCGTGTCCTGCACATGGGAATGATCAAAGTGGGCAATATATTTATAAAACCAAAAATACTCGTGACCTGTTTTGTAGTATACATCCACAACCATGCACAATACAAATATATATGAAAAATATAGGTCACATCAACATTGTAGCAATGACAAATGGAAATAAAGATAGAGATATAATAATTTGTCCAAATGTCTACTAGATAGATAACTTCAATTTTCAAATAAATACAAGTCTTGGCTCAAACAACATCATCAAATCTAGATAATGTATCTTATGAGTAAGCAAGAAGTATCTACTGTATCAAAATAGATAATTAACTACTAATGTTATTTAGCTACCGCATTGCTTTGGCTATTTCCTCATAACTTGCTTATTCAAGTAGACCTGGTCCGTTGCAGACGGATTCACTTTGTTACCTGAAGAAGGAGGTCCACAAATGAGTTAGATATAAGGTCAAAGTGAGGAAATATGAGAAATTACAATAATCAATGGTTAGCTGATTAAATATAATCGAAACTTATCTGCTAGATAATAAAAAAATAAATAAATCAAAGATAATGACCATAAGCTCAACAGGATGTCTCAAATTGTGTTGTGCATGAAACATATATAAATAAATAATACAAACAACATTTTAAAGATATTAGTTACATTCTTATTTGGATATGAAATGATTAATCTATCCATTTAAGGTGGTTACACATTGCTAATACAAATTCATAAAATAGGTACTCAAGAAGGAATCCTTTGGTTTTTTGGGATGTTATCAGAAATGACTTGGTCAGCTTGATGATTCATTTACATCAGAATCCTTCTAGCTTATGTAGGATGAATAAAGTCTTCATCACTCTTATTCCCAAAATCAAAGGAAGTGTCCTAGTCAAAGATTTCCGGCCAATCAGTCTTATCAACTGCATCTTCAAAATTTTTTCCAAGATAGTTGCAAACAGGTTGACTTCTTTTCTTCCTAATTTGGTATCATCTACCCAATCAGCTTTTCAGTCAGGAAAATCAACTCTTGATTCTATTGTGATGGCTAATGAGATGATTCATTACTGTTCGAAAAGGAAGAGTGAAGTAGCTATGCTTAAGATTGATTTCACAAAAGCCTTTGACTCCATCAACTGGAATTTTCTCCTTAATCTGCTCAAAGCCAGAGGTTTTGGAAATAGGTGGTGCACATGGATATATCACATAATCTCTTCTTCTCAGTGTTCTGTTAAAGTTAATGGACATCCTTCTAAATTCTTTTCTTGTAAGAGGGGTCTAAAGCAAGGAGATCCTTTATCTCCAATGCTTTTCAATATAGCAGTTGATGTTTTAAATAAAATGATTCACAACAATGTTGGAGAGGGTCTTTTGTCAAATCTCAATATAAAGTTACCTCTTAATCAGTTGAGAATTCTCCAATTTGCAGATGATACTCTTCTCTTCGTCAAAAGCTCTTGCAAGGACATTTCAGTGTTGAAAACTATTCTTTATCTCTTTGAGGAGATCTCAGGTCTGGCTATAAACTACTCTAAGTCCTCCATTGTCTACTTTGGTAAAAAATCCCATGAAAAAACATATTCTTTCAAATTCTCTTGGATGCAAAGTAGACTCTCTTCCTATTAAATATCTAGGTTTGCCTCTAAAGTATGGTAAGCTGACCAAATCTGAATGGCAACCTATTTTTGATAATCTTCATAAAAAACTTGCATCTTGGAAGAGGAATTTCTTGTCTTATGGAGGGAAATTAGTTCTTCTTAATTCTGTGCTTTCTTCAATCCCTTTATATTTCATGTCCTTCTACAAATTGCCAATTTGGGTGACAAAAAAAATTGATAAAATCAGAAAAGGCTTTCTTTGGACAGGATCTGATAAAGCAAGTGGCTTCAAGTGTCTAGTCAGCTGGAGAAAAGTTTGTTTAAGCAAATCAGAAGGAGGATTAGGAGTTAAGGATATCCATCTATTTAATATTGCCTTGCTATCTAAGTGGCTTTGGAGATGTCTTGATCATCATTCAATTACTGGAAATTTCCTTCGTCAACTGTATTGTAACAGAGGTCAATCCCTTCAAATGACAATTTCAGGAGCATCAAATTCTCATTTCTGGAATGCCATCTTATCCTTTAAGCATGAGTTTCTTCAAAATATATTGTGGTCTTTGGGTCTAGGTGACACAATCAGATTTTGGGAAGATAAGTGGACTGGTTTCAATTCCATAGCCAGTCTTTATCCTTCTATTTATAAGCTAGCTCTATCTCCAAATGTTACTATCGCTAGTCAAGGATTTCTGAGAGATTCAATTTGGCATTGGAGACCTATCATGAGAAGATGTATCTCTTCTTCTACTCAAATGGAGAAAGATAATCTAATGAATTTTTTAATAGAGTTTCAAATTTCTGTTTCTCCAGATAGTCCTAGATGGCTGCTTACAAGCTCTGGTATTTTCACAGTTAAGTCCTTTTATCAGTTTCTAAACCAAAGAGGTATCCTATCACCTCATTTCAAAGTTACTTGGAAGACCAAAACCACATCTAGAATCAGTTTCTTTATCTGGCTCCTATGCAGAAACAAACTCCATACCAAGGACAATCTTTTATCTAAAGGTTGGATGGGAGACTCGATATGTATTTTCTGTAGTTTAGAACCAGAAACCAGGGATCATTTGTTTTTCTCATGCACAATATCATCGCATGTCTGGTCTCATTTTAAAAACTACTTTCTTCCTTTTACATGACCATCATCCTTTTCAGATTTAATACATATCATTAGCAAGCTTCGAGGAGGTGCTGGACACATTTGGCGTGTTTTTTCTCCTATATTTGCTGGAACATTTGGATCAGTAGGAATAAAAGTTTATTTGATAAATCCTGTTTTTCCTACAAGAAGATTGTTAATAATACAATATATGGATTATATGAATGGTCAGGTAATGGGCAAGGAGCAGCGGCTAGAGAACTGTCAGCCAGGTTGGAAAAATCTCCTCTTTCTCGAGCAAGTATTTGAAGGCAGAAGATATCTCACTGGATCATTTTATTTTGGCTTATATATGATGTAAATATCTTTCTAGATACCCTTATCTTTTATGTTTTTTTCTTGTTGTTTCATAGAAAGTTTAATTTCTACTATGCACATGTATGGCTGGCTTTGGTTCTCCCTTAAATCTGTGTCAACGGGGAATGACGGCAAGACCCTCTCTTCACCTTCATGGATCTTTGGGAGAAGAAAGTTATACATCAATACTAGTAGAAATTCTACCTTTCTATATTACAACCTTTTAGACACTACTTGTGTCTAAGCTTTTGTATATAACAATCTTTTGTTTGTTTTTGGTTTTTTAATGAACGGGGTTATAACCCCTGTTTTTTCGATCAAAAAAAAGAAGAAGGAATCCTTTGGCAAATCAACCAACCTTAAAACACGATTCATATCTTAACTTATCCCCCATCTTGCTATTATTTAATTTACAAATGTAATCTTATGCACTACAATCCATATACTATGGCAACTTCACACAACCTAGTTAGCACTAACAACAATGATTTAGGTTAGGGATCAGCTGCCTAGTCGGCTCATGTATTAGGACTAACTACATCGAGGTACACTACATAGTCTAGGATACATGTTTCTACAACCGTCTACATGTACAAAGATTTAGTGTAACATCCTGTTGTATCATCTCTAGCACAAAATACTCATAACAATTTTATTAAGCCATTCATTCCCCTTGTAGTGAGTTATATAATATGTTTATCGTGTCCTAAGTTAAAACTAGATGATCAAAACACTCCAAATATGTGTAGGTATCTCATGGGACTACTACTAATTAATATCTCAAATCATTTCCATTTTGATAATCATATATCGTTATCAATATCAACCCTTTTATCAATATTTTGATTCGAACAATTTTTCAAAATCAACCCATTTAGTTTTTTATTTTTCAAAATCGACCGTTTTTTCTTTTATTTATCAAAACCGACCGGATTTTGTGATTAGCAGATTAATCACTATCCTAAATAGTCGGGGTTGCCAACCCCGACTATTTAGGAGGGTGTTAAACCCTAATTAAGGCCTTTAATTAGGGTTTAACACCCTCCTAAATAGTCGGGGTTGGCAACCCCGACTATTTAGGATAGTGATTAACCTGCTAATCACAAAATCCGGTCGGTTTTGATAAATAAAAGAAAAAACGGTCGATTTTGAAAAATAAAAATCCGAATGAGTCTGTTTTGAAAAATTATTCATTTTGATTCTTATAACCTATAGCATGAGAATATTAGTTTGACCTTGTGTTCATTAGGGTTATTAATCAAGTTATAGTATTCATGAGAATCTTTAGCATGAAAACCACAATCACCCAAGTCTTAAGCCTTGATTAGAGATAACTAAAGTAGCAAATACCTTTTTGTAAACCATATAATACCACATTTAAATAACTTCATGCTGCCAAAGTGGAGAGGGCAAATTTT
Organism: Asparagus officinalis; assembly: GCF_001876935.1. NCBI lineage: Eukaryota > Viridiplantae > Streptophyta > Magnoliopsida > Asparagales > Asparagaceae > Asparagus > Asparagus officinalis. The sequence continues at coordinate 93,605,245 of NC_033797.1, read as the reverse complement.
TACATAAAACCCTTCCTTTTCTCTTTTTCCATATTTGCCTAGTCACATGGACTTTTGCCTATTTATACACTCTACCTCTCTATGTGGTTCATTTTCTTTAGGCTAAAATAAAATACCATATTGGTATTTTAAATGGATCCTACTTGACAATGGAGTATTTGAAATAGCTTCGACTATAATAAGACCTTATAATTATTCAAAACAAGCAACAAGACCATAATTTTTATTGAAAATCAAATTTCTAGATGAGTTCCTTTACATACTTGTTGTGTAATCATTGTGTGCTGAGTTGGACAATAGAGAATGATGTGGCATAAGGTTTGGAGGAGAAATAACTACTCCTAAAATCTGATCGCCCTAAATTAGCCAAATTCGCCCTTTTTTTTTTTTCAAAACTTGAATGAGAGAGGGAGAGAGCGAGCAGTTGGATGAGAGCTTTTGTAAGAATCTCTCTAATATTGAATGTGACTTGAGATAAGGGAGAATATCTGGTAAGGATGATGCTTGAGTACAACATTGATAGGAGCAAAGGTGAGACTCCTTTCAAACATTTGAGAGATTTCTTGTGAGTTTGGGTTTTTTTGAGAAGGATGATTAATATAGTATTTATCCTCATTTAATTTGAATGAAAGATCCTATTTAGGATGTTGATTGGTGGAATTCTGCAAACTAGGGTCAATTCTCTACCATATGAGAAAGAGAATAAGTGATTTTATAAATCACATGCAAGCACGTGAGGGATCTTGCCTGGAAAATTGATTTCCAATGAAAATTGTGGGTCTTGTCATTTCTTTTGAATAATTAGAAGGTCTTATTGTAGTTGGAGCTATTTAAAATACTATGTTATCATTTAAGGTATATTTAAAATGTCGATCTAGTATGTATTAGGGCTAACTACATCGAGGTACACTATGTAGTTTAGGATACAAGTTTCTACACCCCTCTACACGTACAAAGATTTGATGTAACATCCTATTGTATCATCTCTAACACAAACTACTCATAATAATTTTATTAAGCCATTTATTCCCTTATAGCAAGTTATATAATATGTTTATTGTGCGCTAAGTTAAAACTGGATGATCAAAACACTCCAAATATGTGTAGGTATCTCATGGGACTAGTCCTATTTAATATCTCAAATCATTTTAGTTCTGATAATTAGATGCCGTTATCAATACCAATCCTTATACCAATTCTTATATCAATATTTCAATACCAATCCTTATAACATGTATGGTTTGACTGACCAAGTAATATCACATTTTCTGAATTGCGAACACTAGGACCAAACATTCCTTTTCGACCATAAGATACCGATGTTCAACTCCCTGTAAGGTTCTACTCAAGTAATAGACAATTTGCCCATGACCGTCATCATCATCTTGCACTAACAGGGCACCTAAAGAATGCTTCATTGCCTGCACATAAATCAAGAAGGTTTCCTCGAGACTGGGGCTACCAAAACCGACGGGTTCGAGAGATAAGTTTAGATCCCATTGAACACTTCTGGCAAGCCTCATCCCACACAAAAGATACACATTTCTTCATTAGTTTTGAGAAGGGCTGACATTTACCTGAGAGATTTGCGATGAACTTACGGATGTATGCCAGACGTCCCTGCAGTCCCCTTAATTCTTTGAGATTCCTAAGTGGCTGTAGCTCCTGGATAGCTTGCACTTTGTCGGAACCTATATGAATCCCTTTCGTTGCGACGATAAATCTGAAAAATTTGCCACTTGACATCCCAAAAATAATTTTGTAGGATTCATTTTCAGTTGGTGGGATCACATTAGTTTGAACATTGTATTTAAATCTTGAAGATGATCGTCTTTGCTGTGACTCTTCACAACCAAGTCATCTACATAGAATTCCACTATTTTTAGTTGGTAGGATTCATTTTCACTATTTTCCGCTGGTAAGTCACGCCTACATTTTTGAGTCCGAAGGGCATTACTGTGTAGCAGTATATTCCTAACGGAGTCCTGAACAAGGTATTTCTCATCTTTGGGGTACATTTTGATTTGATTATATCCTAAAACATCATCCATAAAGGACATTCTCTCAAACCTGCATGTATTATCAATGATGACATCGTGATGGGTAGAGGAAATTCGTCTTTTGAACATGCAGCATTAAGATCCCTAAAGTCGATACAGATACAGATCATTCCATTCTTCTTCAGGACTGGAATAATATTAGCCACCCAATCTGAGTGTTGTTCCTCTGTGATGAAGCCTAATCGATCAACTTCTTCACTTCAGCTTTGATCACCTCCATGATTTATGGACGAAACCATCTTTACTGTTGTTTGAATGGTTTAGCACCCGATTTGATATTGAGGCGATGCATATCCACTAGTGGGTCCAAGCCAGGCATATCCTCGTAGTTCCAGGAAAAGACATCAATATACTCCCGGATGAGAGATATAATGTCTTCTTTCTCCTGGGGAGGTAAATTATCGCTTATAAATATGGGTTTGGGGTTAGCTTTGTCCCCCATATTTATTTGCAATACTTTGTCCTCTGTGGGAGGTTCGTGTTGTTCAAATCAACCTTTCCATTGGGTACTCACATGTTGGTCCCAAGCTTCATCATAGAGCAAAATTTATTCGTCCTTTCTGCTTTCGATGGGGTCATCTGTAGCCATATTGACCATGAGATTCTTGAATATAGTCCTTACGCTAATATTTGAGTCCCACATCGAGGATGCTGATGACGAGTCACCGGTACGAACTTCTTCGGATCCTCTGTCAGAATCACAACATAGTTCTAAAGAAGGGAAGATGTATCCTAGGCCTTTTTTGGTTTTATGATAGTAATCGTCGGGTCTTCCTTTGGGAACAAAGGGTCGTACATGTGTTCTTCATCCTTTATCGAAATTCAAACCCTCACTGCGGGAGAAGTCATAACCCATATTCTCCATCATACGTAAGGTCTTTTGTTCATAATGTGAGAATTGGGGAGCATGCTCATCTTCTCCTAAATCATCCTAACGTGTGCGCAAAGGCTGATCTACCCTCCTAAAGGTAATATCTTTCTGATCACTACCTTGGGTTGGTACCATAAAGTAGGCTCATGAGGACTCAATTGTTTGTTTACCTATTGCAAATGACGAATGTGCATGCAAGTTTAAAGAAGAGTTAGTATACAACCCTAAAATTAGATCACTAGACTTGTCAGTACTGGACTCTGAATCAATAGACGCCAAGTAAGTAAAGTTAAAATCTTTATTCAGGACAAATTCGCCTGCTTCATCAGCGTTGGCTACATTGAGGCACCAGCCAAATTCAATAGGTTCAACATCATTCAAGATAAGACCCTCATCATAGTCGGGCTCACTTGACCGTAATCATCCATATATTTCATGCACTGATGTAGTGTGGATGAGACGATCAGGTTGCTATGGATCCATGGCCAACCCAATAGCATGTTGTAAGAGGGTTCCATGTCGATTATATAACAGGTCACCCTAGTCTTCATGTCTCCCAATTGGCATTTGAAATGAATTTTACCCAATGGACGGGTTCCAGTGGCGTTGAAGCCAAAGGTGGTGGTACTTGTGGTAGACAAACGCCTCCGAGGTACCCCCAAGTGTTGAATGAGCTTCAAGGGAATAATGCTCAGGGCAGAGCCTGGATCCACTTGGATTCTATCAACTAGAGCAGAGCTGGTGTATCCGGTGAAATGTAATGGCTGGTCATGCTTCGTGGTCTTGATGAGCATGTCATCAGGAGTAAAAGTTATGCAAGGCACTTGTTGTTTGGATGCCAAGCAGCATTGTGGGCACCCTTTTTTCTCTTCCTCTTTGGGTGCCGGTGACATGTGGACTACGAAAGCGTCAGCATTAGCTAATGCCTCTCGCAAAGCTTCCCAAGTGGACCTGGATAGTCGCAAGAGTTTATACAAAGTGATCATGGCTGGAATATTAGCCAGCTATGCGAGCACATTGAACTGAAAGGGTTGACCGCTTGAGCTGGTAGGAGTCTCATTCATCAGTTCTTTGTTGTGATGTAGCTCTTTCTGCTTAGGCCTTTCGGGCACTGGCTAAACTGCTTGTGGCTTCCCTGGGTTTTCTATCGTTGGAGGGTAGTACTTAGCAAAGTCCTTCCCCGCCCTGGTAACTAGTACAACCATCTCGTCGTCGGAATCGGTGAGGGTGGTTGCTTTAACTTTGTCATTGTCTGGAATTGCAGACACGATGTTGTAGAACTTTGCCTTTCCTTTGGGCTTCTTTGAGGGCTTAAAAGTCTACTGGTCATCGTTGAGGAGGTTGGGATAGACCCACATCATTTGTCCTAACGGCAAGGTCTGCGGTACCAAGCCTTTCTCCTGCTGATTGTGAGGATCAGTGTTGATGATCCTTAATTCCTCCTTGGGGATGAGTACGACTCCTGCCAGCGCATGGACTTCTGGGAGATCTATCCCAAATTTCAGAGTGACTATATTTGTAGTCACTTTCTTCTGCGTTGTTTCCTTCTTCAAGACTCTTGCTTCATAAAGGGCCCGAATCTTGTCTTTGAGGACGTAAAATTTGGAAGTGGGATGATGAACCATCCTGTGGTACACAGTAGTTAGGATCATCCGTCTTGTTCAGATCCTCCGTCCTTCTCACCTCTGGCAGCTTTATTTTATTGCTCCTGACCAGGGTATTGAGGATAGCAACAACTTGATCTTCTCAAAAGTCATACTGCTTCTGAGAGCGCGGTTCAGAAGAGGTAGGTTTTTGCTTCTGGGTCGACTTGGAGGCTGGAGTAGTCTCGATAGCCATTGTCTCCTTACCCTTCGACCGAGAGGGATTTCTGGATGAACTTTGCTACAGAGCTCCTCTTTTAGGTTGAGGTTCTTCAGCTTCTAACCTTTTGAGCATATTTTTGACTTGCTCACCTTGGCGAACAAGCTCCTTTCAAGTTTGAGTTTTCATCATGCCAACCTTGGACAAAATATGGATTGAGAGGTTATTACGACACATCTCGATCAACATGCTTTCAGAGACCTGATCACGACAATGTAGTGATCGGTTTCTAAATCTCTTCACGAAGTCATTGATCGACTCACCTTTTCTTTGCTTTTCAGCCAGCAGAGTAGACATTAACACTTTCATGTCATCATCAAAGAATTGGGCTAGGAATAGCTTCTCCATGTTAGCCCATGATTTGATGGAACCTAGTTCCAACTTGCGGAACCATTCGAAGGCCACCCCCTTCAGGGTTTCGATGAATAGTCGAGTGAGGATGAGATCGTTTCTTGTGAAAAATCATGTTTGAGCTAGGAAATAGTTAATGTGTTGTGAGGGAGATCCATTGCTGTCAAACTGGACTAGGCTCAAGAGCTTAAACTTTGCCGAATAAGGAATCATATCTCATTCGATCGGATATGGCCTGATCACCCCTAGCTTTTTCATATTCTTTTGAAGCTTCAAGGCGTCGAGCTTGTAGGCGTCTAAAAATGCCTATAGGTATCTACACACAGCCAGAGACAGAGAGAAGGTGATGAACGTCATTATCTAAGTCTAAGAGCATTATCCGATGCTGATGAACACATGAAGCGAAGCGGCGAACAGAATAGCCTGTGCACTCACCAGCCACTTCTAAGTGGCCCGTGTACTCACCAGCCATCAAATCGGCGAACCAAGTGGTTCGCGTGCTCATCGGCCATCACCAAGTAGCCTGCACGCTCATCGACCACCAAATCGGCGAACCAAGTGGCCTGCGTGCTCATTGGCCACAATCAAGTGGCCCGCACGCCCATCGGCCATCAAATTAGTATACAGATCAACGAAACGATGAAATACGCATAACGACGGAACGAGTCAAACCCGAGAAAATCAAGAAAGTCTCTGGCGGTCGGATCGCGTCAAAATGATCCGGTCAGGCCAGTGGCTCGGCCCAAGGCCGAGCCATCGGGTGACTCATCGGCCAGATTTGATCTAAAAGTGTGATTTTTCGGTTTTCACAGATTCTCTTAGGATTTGTTGGTTCCTGAACGTCCCAAATGATCTGATACTATGGCTAATCAGTTCTCAACTGAAGATAAGGAGGAATCCCTCGTTCTTATCCAAATACCCGCTTCCGAAGCTTATAAATACGAGCTCGGGTGCTCATTTAAAAAGGAGGACATCAATGGGGCGAAGTGCTACCAAATTGGAGAGTGGAGCCACGAATTTACAGCAAGGGTTAGCGGATCTTGGCGATCTCCTGCGCATAAAGAGTGGAGGTCGAGAGATTCGAGACCCGTCCCCTATTCCTCTAGATTTAAGCTTGATCTTAAATCTCGAGAAGAGCTATGATCTCGCTTGGTCGAGATCATCGCTGCAGCGATTACTTCCTTCGTGAAGTAAGAGCTTTGATCAACAATCTGTCAACCGGATCTGATCCGTGGCGGTCAACGAATATTAACGTCCCCGACACAGGCAAAGTTCCCATGCAAGCAGCGGGTGATAAACGTCCGTTACGCTATTTAACAAGAGTCGTATCTTTTGTATTTTCATTGTATAAGGAGATCTTATAAAAAGATTAACTTTTTATTTGAGTTTATTATAAACGATTAAAGTTGTAATAGATTCAATCATAATGAAAATAGTGATTTTTAACACAAACAAGCTGGCAACCACAGTAGGAGTCAACAGCTTCGCTGTCGAAGCTGTCATGTCACAACCATGGATCCGGATCCCGGTTGACGAAGAGGTCGAGTACGAATTCGACCAACTAAAGTTCAAGGAGTATCTGTCGTCCTCCTCCTCCAGATCCTCTGCCCCTCGCAAGCGCAGGAAGATCAAGGCCCATGTTGCCATTGAAATCTCGCCTTGCAAAGCCCCTCCAACCTCCAACGAGCCCGGATCTACAGATCTGGACCCTTCCTCCGTCAAGGAGTCAATCGCAAAAGGCACACCAACCTTATCAAAGAGGGTACGCCAAAGGCAGTGCCAACGACTTGTGTGCTGACTTGCTAGGGCTTTAGAGCCTGTTGACGGGATCTGCTATGAGGCGGATCTGAAACTCAGAAAGAACCGAGTGCCCTAGTGGCAAACAGATGCCCTCTCCTCCAAACTAATAGCGAATGAATGGATCCAAGTCAAACAGACCCGCTCAACCCTCGAGGAGCGCATTCAGAAGCGTCATACCTTGATTGCGCACGCACGGATCCTCGTGCAGGAATCGCAAAAGTTAAAATAGGAAGAGGTGACCAAGAAGCCACCAAAACCACGGCAAGTATAGAAGCCAAAGTCCAAAATGGTGTCAACAAAAAATCGAACACCGTCCAGAAATCGCGAACCAGCCCTTGCTGGCTCGGCCAAAATCACCGAGCCACCAAATGGTGGCTCGACCAAAACCGAGCCACCATTGGTGGGTTTGCGTCTAAACTGCTCTGATTCGGTTCGCCTTGTGTTCGGTTCAACTCTCGTGGACTGTATTGAGTTTTCGACGATCCCGCACTTCCGATGAAGCCTCACGACCACAGAGACTTGTCCCGTTTCAAGATGAGGATGACGGATCACCTGGGTCCTTTGCACGAGGATCGAGACAAGGTTTTGATCAAAGAATGCTTGGGTCTGGTGACTGAACCCTTAGCAACCACTCGAGTTGGGGGTCGCACACACCCTCGCAACAAGTCTGAGCCTTCCTATAATGGGAAAACCCCTGCACTTGATCGCCTCGGATGGCGAATTGAAGACCAAGAGCCCGTCAAGAGCTCGCGCTCCCACAAGCGTAGCTCCAAACACGTGACTCTTAAGAATGCTAATAAGGCAGCAAGCTCTCAGAAGGAAACATGTTCGTTAGACGACGACGTTATACCTGAGGAGTCGTGTCAACACACGATAGGTTGCTCCGGTCATTTGACCGACGAGTTGTACTATCGGGCTGGGGGTACGAACAAGTCTCGGAAGAGAAGTACCCGAGAAATAGAATCTTACTGCTCGTACGCCGAACTTATCAGGGTAGTATTATCAGAATGTAGTTACCCCAAGACCGCTCCGCAGAGGGTCTCAGTATTCGAGAGAATCTCCAACGGAATGGCTAAGTCCAAACCAAAGTGTCTCCGTAAGAAGCGATCGGCTGTTCAAGGTGACGAACTTTTGGAAGTCCTAATAAATATGGTTGATAAGGAAATTCGATTCGACCCTCTAGCTCTGACCCGCTTATATTGCATCTTCTAACCCGGTTGCGATCAAGAACCATTAGACAAAGATATTATCAGAGAATGCAGAGAGGGTTATCCTCGGATGATGAAGCATCGGATGCTAACTCGGCAATCGCTTCTGATAATACGGTATCGAGTCCGGGACAATCCCGCGAAGTGTTCATGATCAGCATCGAGCAAATCGCTAAAATTCTTAAGGCTTCCCTAACCAAGCAGAAAGAGGCATTCAAGATTGAAATGGAGATGACTATGCTACGAATGAGGGAAGAGCATGACCAACAAATTCGGGCTCTGTCCAATTAGTTTGGTGAATCCAGCCATTGCAACCTTACTGACCAAGCAGGTAGCGATTCAGATGTGGATGAACGTCTTAATGCTGAGAACCCTCCCACTGACTAGAACACTGGGGGTGGCCCTATTGAAAACAACAACACCTGGGGTGGTCCTGCCAATAATGATAATACTGGGGGTGGTCCCGTTGTTCTCCTCACGAATCGTCCGAAGTACGATACAGACAAGGACGGAAAGATGAATGACTTCGAGAGAAAAGTCAACGCTCTGATGTCTGATCGAGAGGTGAAAAGGACTGTTATTCCATGTCCTTACCCAAGAGAGTGGGATTCGGCCCCGTATCCGGCGAAGTTTAACCTGATAAACTTCACGCTGTTTGACGGGAAGGGTTCACCCACTCAACATCTGATCTACTTCAAGTCCTACTTGGGTATGATCTCCGACAATGAAGCCTTGATGGTTCGGTCATTCGTTAGCACTCTTCGCGGGCCCGCCTTCGATTGGTACCGCCGTCTCAAGTCTGCAAGCATCAACAGCTGGGACGATATGGAAAACCTGTTTCTCACTCACTTCTTTGATGATGATGCCGAGGTGTCAATTAGAACACTCTTCGATTACAAACAAGAAGACGATGAGACAGTCGACGACTTTGTCAAGCACTTTCGAAATAAGGTGATTGTAGACGGTAAAAAATACCTCTATGGGTCTACAGGAAATTTGCCTACGAGAAGAGCTCGCGCGCCCAGTTCTCTGGCACGCACCTAAACCGCGTAGACGTCGACTGTACTCAAGTCCAGGTTCGCCTAACGGTCAACTCGCCAGCACGAGTTAGGGTCGATCAGGATGGCGGAAATTCGCTCTTCGCTCAACTCGCCTGCCCGAGTTCGGAGTCGAATCCGCCAGCAAGCCCCAAAACCGTCAGTACAGCTGGGTATCCGTAGACCCAAGTCCGCCTGCAGTCCCAAACTCACCTGCAGACCCAGTTCGCCTGCAAGCTCGCCTGCAGACCCAAGTCTGCCTGCAGTCCTAAGCTCGCCTGCAGACCCAAGCTGCAGACTCGCCAGCTCACTGTCAACTGCCCACTTGGAGTATGGGAACAGTTACATCAGTGGTCAAATCCCACAAATCAAGGGAGAGGGCACAATACTCCAGGCCCGTCAGATGGCCGTCCACAGTACGAATGAGCGGACAGGCGCCGAAACAGCCTGCACCCTCATAAATTCAGCTTACCTCACTTGTCCAAGCAGAAGGGAGGGCCGCCGGCGCTCAGTGAGTTGGCCATATCCACTCGAGTATCTGGCAGCCGCTGTCACGCATACGAGGAGGGGCTTTCCCATTCCTAAGTGACGTGATGTAAAACATGGCTCCTCGAATGACCGCTCCTGTTGCAGGTGAACAGCAGGATATCTCTGAACGACGTGTGGTCACATCCCATAATTCAAGGAGCAGTCAAGCTGTCTCCCTCACGTGGTCAGATCCCATGAATCAAGGGATGGCCTATGTCATCCCTTGCCTATTAAAACCCATCTTCAGCCAGCATGAAAGGGGGATTGGCCGTTGCATATTCTGCTGGCTAATCTCCCAAAGGTTGAACCTGGACCTTTGCCAAAGGCTCCCTCATTTGAGAACCGAAGCTCCGGCTCCGGCATCAACTTCGATCGGATCGTCCAAGGGAAGCAGACTCGGCACGAGCACCGAGCGAGGCATCCTATCGCCACCTAAAGTCCCCACACAAAACAAAGAGGGCCTTCCCTCTGCTTCTGTTGTAAACATTTGATTTGTTAGTTTGTAATAAGCTTTCTTATAAATACAAACGAAACTCCTTCCTTCGGAAGAATCAAATTTTCACCCTACAGAAGATGGCGACCACAGTGGGAGCAAGACGACCAGCTTAATTCTGGACGGATTTTTTTTTATTTTTATTTTTTTTATTTTTTATTATTATTTTTTTTACAAACTGGCGGGCAAACCTGCAAGGGATGTATGGCTCGAGATAGCATGTGGAGCCTGTTCTCAGAACGTGATACCCCGGTCGAATGTCCACCAACCAGCGAAAGGCACCACGGGTAAGGACTGTGTGGTAATCCGCCGTCGGCGCATCCCTGAGAGATTCTCCATATCCACCCCCGCTAAAGTAAGGAAAAGATCGACGAAAATTATAGTGCCCGAAGTGGGAGAGCGTCTTCCTCGTATCGGGGATGTCCTTGCACTTCCAAGAGCACCTCTCCAAACGCTGGACGAAGGGAACAAACTTGTCCCCCTGAAGCGCTGCCGGGGCACTCATCAAGCATTCGCAGTGATAGACGAACCATGCCACCAAGTAGGTATACGGTAGCCCCACCCTAGGATTGGGGGTTCTGATAACTTCTCCTTCCCCCTCGTCGAGGACCGACACACGGCAGAATTGGCTCGTCAGAGTACGGAGCCCCCGATGGATGCACGCTATCGTCGCCGATACCAGGGAATAAGACTTCCCGTGAGCCAGGCAAACCGCCGGATACACGACCTCCACAGGAAGAGCCTCGAAAGAGTGAGTGGGGATTACGCACCTCTTTAGCCATAACATGAGGTACCCCGCGAGCAGCGCTTTCCCCGAAATGAGAAATTTCGCCTGATGATGGAATGAGTGAAGGACCGTACCAGCCTTAAACCCGCCCTCGTCGTGGTCAAGAGTGAGGGTGCTTCCTTCTCTAGCTGTCCTCGCCTCCACTTCGGGCTGGTCGCACGCGCCTAACGGGAGAGCGGGCTTCCCCTTGACATCGTTCCCAGGGAACAGATAATCAGCCCAATTCTTGTGGCTAATCCCTGGGGTCTTCTTCCTCTTCCCCTTATGATCCGAGGCCCCTAAGGTACTGAGGCATATGTGGAAGTGACAGAGTAACTCCCACAGAGTTTCAACCGCCAGAGGGGAATTGTCTGACAGCTGATCGATCTCAGCTTGATCAGGGACGTATTCCTCATAAGGGAAGTCTCCCAGAGGTAGCCCTGACACGTCGTGCATCTCGAAGGGGGTGATACCAAGTTCACCGTTGGGGGTGAAAAATGTGCCGCTTTCCGCACAATACAATTCCAGAATGCTATGGAATTGAGAAGCGTTGATCCGCAGGCCATGTCGAGTGGCTTCGAGGGCCACATACAGCTCTGTGCCTTTGAGGTCAGCATTCTCGGCCAAAACATAGTCGGTGATCTTGGACCACCACGTGTCACTGCCAGGTGCAGAGTAAACCCACCCCGGGGCTCTAAAGTCCTTCGGGGGAAAGCTTCCACCGACTCGGAAGAAGCGGTGACGGAAAGTCTTGGCTCGGCTTTGGCCGAGCCCCCGCGGGCGGTGTTTTCCGACTTTTTTCGAGTCGTTTTCCGTTGGTTCCGGTTCTGTCCGTGATTCGGTTGATTGAGATTCTGATTGGTTGATCTGATTTGGCAGTAAGTTGGATTCCTGATTTGGCAGTAAATCCGCTTCTGAGTTCGAGTCCGAAATTGATCTTGATTCGATCGTGATTCCTCCGAGTCCACTCTCGGTTGGATGACTCGTTGATTCCTCAACTCATTAGCTTGATTCTGCACGCGGGTGGATGCATTCTGTCGCTTCTGTGCGATTCGTCGATCTCGTCGCCTCGTTGGTTCGTCGGTTTGTGCCGAGCTATGCTAGGGGACCTATAAGCAATTTTATATGCCTACAATATTCATCCCAAGTTAAGATAGAATTTGTAGGTAAGTTATACAATCATTTATTGGCTTTGTCCTTAAGAGCAAAAGGAATAAATCTAAGCTTAATTGCATCCTCAGATAGTTTCCTAATATTAATCATAAGACAAACTTCCTCAAACTCAGAGATAAAAATGTAAGTGTCTTCTATTTTATTTCCTAAGAATTTTGGAAGCATGTTTATGAAATGTGGTCTAAGCTCAAAATTAGTTCCATTAACATTATGTAGCTTAATGCAAGATGAGATTGTATTCCTAGTTGGGTAACACATATCTTGAAGAAGGTGTGGATTGGTGTTAGCTATTTCTTTAATCTCAAAAATTGGCTCAACGCAGATTAAATGATTGGTATTATCCCTAATCCAAAATTGCATACACCAAAATAAATTCTTTTTGAATTTTTTATAAAAATATTAGAGAGAGAAAAAAGTTAAGAGAAAAATTAGAGGGAAAAAATCTAACATAATTTTTTAAGAGAAAAACTAAAAGACCTTAAAAATAAGGAGAAGAAGGTGGAAGATATAAGAAAAGCCTAACTAAAACAAATCAAGAGCAATCATTTTGTATCAATCACCTTTAATTCTAGGATTAAGCCTAGACTCAAGTAGACCAGCTCCTAACCAAAAACTCTTTTAGTGAAAAATTGAAGTTTGCTCGATCAGTTAGCCAGGTAAGGATAGTACTAGAGGGAGATTAAAGATCAATTAAGTACCTCATTTCTTGCAGAGTGCTTTACGCAGTCTCTAAATCTTGCTTTAGATACCAACAGATACAAGTGAATTTAAACCGGTTCACTTAAGAATTTCTTGTTCCTTAATGAGTTTGAGTCCTTAGTGATACGGGTGTATCTCCATAATATAGGTGTATCTCCTCTACGGAACATAGCGATCCTCATGTGAGCTTTAGGATAGATGATTCTTATGGTAACTTGAGAATAGAGGTGTAAAATAACATGTGGAACGCAGGTCGAAGCGTGGAACGAGACGGTGAATCGAAGAATCGAAGCATCCAGCTTTTAGCCTGTGAGTCGACTCATACATGCACATGAGTCGACTCATCAGGTTGAGTCAACTCATGCCTATCATGAGTCGACTCACGAAGCCCAACCGTTTGTCAGAAGTTTCTGACCAGTCGACTCATGACTATCATGAGTCGACTCACGAAACCCAGCCATTTTGTCAAAAATTTCTGATTAGTCAACTAATGCCTGTCATGAGTCGACCCATGTGGCATGAGTCGACTCATATATGCACATGAGTCGACTCATCGATGGTTTGCTGGTTCATTTAGGTTTCTGTTTGCACGAATTCCTGTGGGGTTTGGGCTTGGTTATTTACCACTTTGCCATCCACGTTGTTACACATATATAAGGTCACGCACAGTACAAGTGATCGGACATACACTTCATCGATCTGCGAACTCATAAATGCGGTTCATTAATTCTGGTCAAATGCACTCGGATAGCAGTCGTTTGTTACCTCACATACAAGAATGGGCCTTCCCATCGTAGGTGACAGGACATATTCCTGTGGGGTTTGGGCTTGGTTATTTACCACTTTGCCATCCACGTTGTTACACATATATAAGGGATTATTTTAAGGTTTTAAAACAATCAAGAGAGATTAGATTGTATTTGAGAATTGAGAGAGATTGTTCTTCAATTCTAGTGAGATTGTGAGAGATTGTGAGCTATTTAATTCTTATAATCTAGAGAAGGTATTTTCCTTCGCCACCACCGAATTGTCCTTATGTTCTTGTTATTTTCTTCTCAACCACCTTTGATAATTTCACGATCAAAGGTGCTCGCACGATGACTCGTATCATGTTAGTATTAGAGCGATCAGATCCTGTGAAGGGGGCATCCTGTATATGGTTCTGACTCGATCATAATACAAGAAGTTAGGCAAGATCCTTATTTCATTGGAAGGGGTCCATAAATTAAGGAAGAAGAAGATGACTGAAGGAGATAGTTCAACGAGGCTAGATGTATTGGAGAAACAGATAGAGATAGGCCTGTCCATCCGGGCCGGCCTGGCCTGGCCCGGAAATCCGGGCCCGGGCCGGGCAAAATCGAGGCCCGGACCCACCCGGGTCCGGGTCCGGGCCCGGGCCCGACCGGGCCGGGTTCTGGGCTGGCCCGGGTATTTTTCATTTTTTTATTTTTTTTTTATTTTTTTAATTTTTTTTCCAAGATTTTTCAATTTTATTTAAATTTTAAATTATAAAAAAAAGACAAGAAAAATAATAAAAACAATAATTTCATTAATTACTTAAAATGACATAAATTACAAATAAAAAATGATAAAATGAAATGGTGGTGGCTCAGTTTGATGAGGTTACTATCGGGACGACAGTAGAGTCCCTCAAAATCGAGTTCGACCAGGCCAAGTACGAAGAATACTTGTACTCCTCCTCCTCTGGTGGCGATGCGTCCCGCAAGCACCACAGAGTTGTACGTCGAGGCCGACCTCAGACGGTCAAAGCCTCAGCACCTGAGGGTTCCACCCGAGTTTCATCGGAGGAACCCACTCCCTCGCAATCGATCAGGGCCAACCCAGAGATCGAGCGCAAGAGGCAAGGGTCTGCCAGATGGATCGCCAAGCGGTCCGCACAGACACCTACCTCGGAGGAAGCGCCGGTTCACTCCGGCACAAACCGCAATGTCTCAACCCACGGTGACGTTCTCCCCGCTGGGAGAACTAACCAACAGTTGCGTTCGCTTCTCGTACCTCCACCAATCTTGTAAGCACATCACTGCTTGTACAGTATACGGATCCAAGCATGTCCTGTGAACTTCGATCAAACGACCTGTTGTGCTGAAGGCGGATTCCGAAGCTACCGTCAAAACCTGCACTGTTAGTAAGTCACGAACCATGGTGGAAAGTATAGGATATGAAACTGATCCATATACTTTCCACCATTGCAAAATATCTAAAGCATTTCCTTGACATCTAACTAAAGAAGCAGAAAAATATTCATCTATTTCAGAAACCTCCGATGATGACGATCCAAGTCCAGATCCACCAGTTAGCTCGGCTACCATTGCATACCTATCAAAACTTACACTTTTACCTCGGGCTCGGGATGAGCTCGAAGAAACCGAAGCTGTAGACTGTTGTGTAGTTACACCATGTCTAGCTGCATACTCATCATATAAAGTTTGAAAATAATTTCTAATAAGTAAATGATGAGTAGTAGCAGTAATGGTGGTTCCATCATCTAAGTCTATAATCTGATTACCATACAAAGATTGTAACAAACTTCGAATGCCAATATCCTTCAAGCATGGATCAATAAGAACCTTCAAACCAAAAATATGAGGAATAGGCCTAAAGTACTTATTAAATTTGCTCTCCATTTCAAAAATCATAAGTCCAAAAGTATTATCCATACGATATTTCCCAAAAAAATTTTGAATATTTAAAATTTGTAAAGCAGCTAAAGTAATGGTTGGATAATAACAGCCAGATAATAACATGGTAGCATCATAAAAAACTTGTAACATTTCATTTAAATTACATATAATTGTCCATTCATCTTCAGTTATTCCATAAGTGCTACCAGAACTAGAACTAGAAGCATAATAGTTTATAAAATCAGTTATAATGTCTTTATATTCTATTGCTACACTTAACATTGCATAGGTAGAATTCCACCTATGGTCAACATCTTTTGGAATTAGTCTAGGCTTTACATTTTTTCTTTTACAAAATTGTTTCCATCTTTTAAGTCTTTGTTCAGAAGCACTATGCATGTAAGCAACTGTTCTAACCTTTTCTATCATGGGTTTAATTTCAGTAAATGCACTTTGAACAATTAAATTTAAAATATGACAGATGCACCTAATATGAAAAAGATCACCATGACATGGCAATGATAAAGATGATCTGATAAAATCAACAGCTACATTGTTATTACTTGCATTATCTAGTGAAAGAGAAAATATTCTTTCTGAAATTTCTAATTTCATAAGTTCTTCAATTATTAAATTTGCAACATTAGCACCAGTATGTGACTCTTCTATTGCAATAAAAGAAACAACTCTTTTAAACATTTGCCAATTTTCATCAATCCAGTGTGCTGTGATACATAAATATCCAGTTTGTGCTCTAGATGTCCAAATATCAGAAGTTAAAGAAAATTTACAGTTTAAATTTTTAAAATAAGAAATTATTTTTTCTTGTTCTTGCTGATAATATTTTAAAATATCACGTTGACAGGTTTGACGAGAAAATTTTTTAAATGCAGGATAAAAACCATCTCTAAACATATCTTCAAATTCATCATCTTCTACTAATTTAAAAGGAAGGTTTTTAAGAATGATAAACCTGATTACGCATTTCTTGGCTCTGGCAGCATCATAGTTCCAACTACCGAGACTACCAGAAGAGGAGGATTGAGAAATCATAGATTGTCGGATATCACCTTGAGGAGTCTGGCCTTTGTTGTGTTTATCTAAATGGCGTTTGAGGTGGTTTGTGCCGCTCTTATGATGAGCTTGAAAAATCTTGCCGCACAATGCACACATAGCCTTCTGGGTGAGGATCCTACCGTGTTCATCCTTGGTGACGTCGATCTTCTCGTAAAAATTCCACACATCGGATCTTGGCCTTTTAGGAGCTCTTGGTGCAGATTCGTCGCCACCGGATTCGGGATTAACTTCGGTAGGAGTAGACCCAGTAGGAGGACTCATTTCAAGATCAGGAGATAGGTTTTGCTCTTCATAATCAGATCCGGAAGCCATTTGGAGATTGGATTAGAAAGTATAAATAATAGAGTATAAGAGTATAAGAGAGAGTATAAGAGTATAAGAGAGAAGAGATGAGTTTTTGGTGTGAAGAAAACAAATGAAAACCCCCCTCTATTTATAGAACCAGCCCCCTAGGCAAATGACCAAAATAACCTCACAAAATAGCCGTTTTTTGACCGTTTTTGAGGGCAAAACGGTCAAAGGGCCAATCTGACCGTTGTTACCGGGCCGGGCCGGGCCGGGCCGGCGGCCTGGCCCGGGCCGGCGGGTATTTTGGACAGCCCTAGATGGAGACAATAAGTTCGACTCTCACACAGCTCGTCAATATTTTCTAAGAAAAGGGCAAAAAGGAGGAATCTTCTTTGAAAGGCAAGAAGAAACTTATGGAGTCCGATGGAGAAAGCGAGGAATCTGATTCTGATAGGGAGGCCGAGATTATCAAAACTGTTCCGCATCAAGAGGGTAAAAATTACTACCAGAATTTGAAAATTGATTTTAAGGTGGAGATTCCTATTTATGATGGGAGTGTCAATGTGGAGAAGCTTGATGATTGGATCGAGTGTATGGAGATGTATTTCACTCTCTATGGATATTCATCCAAGGAGAAGATTGTGTTCGCGACTTTGAAGCTTTTAGGGCATGCGTTAACGTGGTGGAAATCCTACTGCAAGCAGGAGAAGAAGGTGGTGTCATAGAACAAGTTTAAGGAGCTACTAAGAAAGCAATTATATCCAGTGGGGTTCCTTGAGGAGCATTGGTACAGGTGGTACAGCTTGCGCTAAAGATTCAATCAGACAGTTCAAGAATATACGACGGTGTTCCAGCAGCAGGCGATGGTTCTCAACATCGTGACGGAGAAATATCCCATCTTTATGAAGTATATGGGGGGTCTAAATGAATATATCCAAAAGGAGATGAAGTTATTCACAGTCGAGTCCATGGTAGAAGCGAGTGTGAAGGCCATTGCCATTGAGGGCAGTCAAAAGAAGGATAACGAAACGAAGGGAGACTCCAAATAGACGGGAGGAAAGTCAAGTGGCTCTCAGCCTAAGAAAGAGGAGAAGAAGGGTGATTCGGAAAAGGCAGGATTGACATGCAATCCCTACAAACAAACAGGACACGTACCTGATCGTTGCTGGGAGAAGTATCAACATCTGAAGCCAAAAGGACTGAAGAAAAAGGAGGAAAAGAAGGCATATGTAGTAGCGCAGGGTCCAAAGGAAGTTCCTGGGATGACAGCACTCAATAGCAGTCTAACCTTATGGCGGGGAAGTAGACCACGATGGAGGATGAAGACCCGAGGGAGCAGCTCTTTGTTTTGAAATTGCAGGTTAAGACCAGCTTGGTTGATGCCATAGTGGATCCAGGAAGCCAGAATAATTTGATATCTGAGGCCTTGGTTCAGAAGCTGGGATTAAAGATGGTTAAACATCCGAAACCTTATCCTTTAGGGTGGATTCAGAAGGAGACCGGATTGAGTATAGTTAACCAATGCACTTTCATATTTGCACTCTACGAGTCGTATATTGACGAGGTCACATGCGACATCATTCCGTTGGATGTTTGCCAAGTAATACTGGGCAATCCTTATTTATGGGATAGGTTTACAGTCTACGATAGGCCAGCCCAGAAGTATACGTTCACCAAAGATGGCGAGCAATTCATCTTTTGTTCGGCATCTCTTCCACGGGAGACGAGTTTGGTGACAGTGACTCAGGAGAAGAGGCTAGTGAATGCGAACAAGAGGTTTATATTGTTAGTCATTAGGCCTTATGAGGAGCAGCTGAGTAGGGTGTGCTTGACTACCTTGAGCAAGTTTCAGGAGGGTTCTTTGCCGAATATAGGTCTATACTACACATCTGTAGAGGAGTATGAGGAGATCAAGAGGCAGGTTCATGGGCTTTTAGTGACAGGAATGATTGTGCCGAGTTGTTCCCCTTACGGGTCATCAGTGTTGTTGTCGCCCAAAAAGGATAGAGGATGGTGCATGTGTGTGGATTACCGGGCGCTCAACAAGATAACCATCAAGAATCGATATCCATTACCTCAGATTGGTGATCTTATAGACCAGTTGGAAGGAGCGAGGTTTTTCACGAAGCTAGATTTGAAGTCTGGTTACCATTAGGTGAGGATTCGGGAGGATGACACTTGGAGGACTGCGTTCAAGACCAAGCAGGGCCTGTTTGAGTGGTTGGTGATGTTGTTTGGATTGTGCAACACTCCGTCTACCTTCATGAGACTTATGAACGATTTGTTGTGACCCTTTATAGAGGATTTTGTGATAGTATACCTCGATGATATCTTGGTGTACAGCAGGACCTAGGAGGAGCATCTTGTTCACGTCGAGAAGGTGTTTGAAGTGCTGCAGAACAGACAGCTGAAGCTTAACGGGAAGAAGTATGAATTCGGGAAGGACGAGTTGGTGTATCTCGGGTTCATCATGAGGAAAGGCCAGCAGAGGATAGATCCAGACAAGGTGGCGGTGATCACGAAGTGGCCGACACCTAGGATAGTGACGGAGGTGAGAAGCTTCATGGGGGCTTGCCAGTATTTATGTAAGTTCATTCGACATTTCTCGACTTATGCGACACCTTTACATAGCCTTACGAAGACGAAGGTTCAGTTCGAGTGGGGGAGGACACATGAGGAAGATTTTTAGTTATTAAAGAGGAAGACTCGGAGGCACCAGTATTGGCATTGCTGAATTTATAGAGAACCTTCAAGGTAGAGACCGACGCCTCTAGTTATGCTATGGGCGCTGTGTTGATTCAGGATGAGAAGCCGGTGGAGTACCATTCAGAAATGTTTACGGGTGCTATTCAGAACTACCCCACATACGATAAGGAGTTTTATGCACTTTATCAAGCAATCAAGCATTGGCGGGTGTATTTGTTGGGAAAGGAGGTGGTTGTGCACTCAGATCACAAGCCATTGGAATTTTTACATGCCCAGACGAAGCTACAGCAGGCACGGCACATGAAGTGGATGTCCTATTTGATGGCGTTCAATATCATCATTAGGTACAAGAAGGGGATGACAAACAAGTTAGTCGATATGTTATATTTTCCACCCTTGAGAGCTCTCTTGGTGGTGACGTCCATTCGGCCCTTCGTTCCTTTGGAGTATGTACATATGTACACATCCAGCTGATATTTTAGCAGTGTGTTCGAGCAAGCGAAGGCTGGTCGAAAGAGGGAGTATGAGATTGGTGCAGATGGTTTGTTGTATCGAGGGACGTTGTTATGCATTCCGGAGGATGGCGACCGATTGTAGTGGATTTGAGAAGCCCATACATCACGTGTGCAAGGTCATTATAGGATTCAAAAGACGCTTCTTAATCTACGGTGCCATGTCTTTTGGCCGAAGATGTTTGAGGATGTCACTAAGTATGTTAGAGGGTTGTAGGCTGTCTAAAAATCACCATGGATAGCTGATCCCCAACAAAGCTCTAACAATGGAAGTTACAATCCGACGACTTTCTTGTTACCAACAGAAAGTTATAATCGAGGGACACCCCTATAGACCATGAAGAAATTACAAGTCAACGGTTTCTTCAAAACGAGAGGAAGCATTCACCTCTACAATCAAAACACAAGTGGCTACGTTCCAAAAGTCGAAGCACCGCAACCACGACATCATCAGCTACCAACACATCCTTATATTCGAGATGATTGATCTTGATGGCTGCGACAACAACACGACTAATATTATATTAGCAACTATTAGAGACGCTGATGAGCAGTGTAATGATTTTAGAAAAGCAGGAAGATCTAGAGAACTGTGGGCAAATATTCGACGTACTGAGAAGTGCATGGTTAAAAGCCATGCAAAGAGATCTTAGTGGAGATCGTGACCCGCAGTTGATAGAGCGTTATTGAGATGCCTCAATTGTCACTTCTCGACTGGTCATTGGTGTCATCCATATATAAAGACAGAAAAGGCAGCCACAACTTCATCGTTTGAAACGCAGCTTAAATCGCCACCAAACGCAGCTCAAATCGCCGCCAAACACAGCTCAAACCACTGCCAAACGCAGCTCTAATCGCTGCCAGTCGCAGTTCCACAACGCTGTGAAACGCACCTTTAAACATCGAAGAACGTAGTTCTACATCGCTGCAGAACGCAGCTTCACAACGCTGCAAACGCAGCTTCATATCGCTGCAGGACGTGCTTCCAGATGCTGCGTTCAAACATAGAATCCATCCCAGAACACAAGTCAATCTTCTGACTCATTCAGACACAACCCATGCGGTTATGAGAAGATCGCTGATCACCCACCATCTGGGGAGTGGTTTTAGTGGGTTGTTACACCCGAGTAATGGGGCAACTAAATCCCCATCTAGGAGTGGATTATGGGGGCAGTTACACCCCTAATCTCCCTATAAATATCAACAAACTCAACAGAGTTCGGGATTGGATTTTTTGGAAGGCTCGGAGATAGAGATCCAGAGATCGGATTCGGAGAGTGAGAGTTGGAGGATCAGCTCTTTACTCAGTCTGGGGAATCATCTTCGACTGAAGAGTCCAGACATTCAATACTTGGCTTATTAACCGAATTATTTTTGGTTCAAACAACTCTTTCATAGAGTTTCAAACTCGTTCAGAGTTCTCCACAACGTCAAATCGTGAGGAGAAGACCACGTTTCAGTGAATCAAGATATTCGGATCGTCAACAGAGAGCAAACTCGACGCGAGCATTCGAGGGAGGCACTCCATCGCCACCGTGAAGAACCCAGAATTAAACAAAGGGGAGAATCTAGATCATTCTCTTCTCTTTTGTAATCAGGAAATCCAATTATAATCGAGAGTTGAGAGATTTGTAAACATTCTTTTTCTAAGTAGTTAGAGAGAATAAATCGAGCGCAATTCTTTCATTAATTTTCTTATTGCAAATTTTCCACAAACAAAAGATGGCGACTCTGCTGGGGACTAGATTCTCTGATGAGGAAGTGGTGGCGCAATCCGACGTTCACCTCACTGGAACCACTGTCGAAACTCTTGTTGTAGAGTTCGACCAAGCCAAGTACGAGGAGGCCCTCTCCTCTGGATCGCTTAGCCCTAAAGCTAGGCGAGATGCCTGTAAGATCTCTAAGGAGGTCTTAACTCCTGCTGAGATGCCAAAGAAAGCCCTCTCCTTTGGCCAAAGCCTTAAAACTCGCTCTGCAAGTCGAAGATCCCACGCCCATCTCAACACAGCGTATACTGGGTTGTAAGAGGCCTATGACGGAAGAAGATCCAATCAACGCCAATGACGTGGCTAAGGCTCTGAAACAAGCCAAGAAGAACGCCGCTCGAAGAGGGAGAAGATCCATCCGACGAGCGCATCTCCGAGAAAATCAATCCCTGGCCCAACGCAAGGATTGTGTTTTTGAGGCTCTGCCCAAACATTACGTTCATACTCCAGAACGCACACTTCGAGGTAATGAGTCCAACTATGAACCTCGGGTGATAAAACTTAAACGCGACCCTCAGTGGTGCGTTGTCCATCCAAAACACAGCCTTGCTAAGGGAAAACATGCACCTCATGAGTGCGTCCAAATAAAACAGGACCCTAAGGGGTCTGTTTCATCAAATAAACGCAGGCCAAGGCCTGGTGTTTATAGATCACAACGCGACCCTCGCGCTTCGACTCCAGAATGCGATGTGGTCTGCCAAGTTCAAGGAAGTCGATGTGGGCTTAATATTCATGTCCAACAAGAACCAGTCTCGCCCACTCAAGGATAGGGGGTCTTATTTCCGACGAAGAGTTACTCTCAAGTCTCTGATTTGCGAGAGTTACTCTCTAGAGGAAAACCAATGCAACAGACAAATCATTCATGCCATTGTGAAAGGATTATTTCAGCAGTCCTCTCCGAGTGCTATTGTTGCGCACCTAAATCATGACAATCTGTGTTCGATAGACTGGCAGATGTCGTAAGACCTACCAAGAGACGACGTCGTTAAAAGAAGAAGGTTTCTGAAGCCGAATATCCTCAGGTTACCATTAACATGACCGGCAGAGGGAAGGCCTCGCATCCTAGTTCTGATGAATCAGAAAGGAGCCATTCCCCGACTGTTCGAGAAATTTGTGACGAGTTCGAAGGAGTATATCAACACACTCGGACGCGAACAGGAGCTATCCGTTCAGTTGACTAGAGAAAGCTGGCAAAAGGCATTACTTCTGATGACGAACACTCGGCAATCGTCGGATCCCAATCTTCAAGCTCCGTTGTGGCACGGGAAGTCTCAGTTTTCATGACTGGAAACCCTAAGGATTTAGCTAAAATAGTCAACGAACACCATGTTATGCTCCATGCACAACAAGAGACCCTTCTCTAAATGAAAGATATGTTGGCCCAACTCCTCGCGGAAAAAGGCCAAAAACCTGAATCTTCCTGGAGGATGGCCTCTAAAGGAAAGCAGAAAGTACTTGAAAATTTGGAACAGGAGACTCACAACTTGGAGTCTTCCTCCGAAAACGAGAAGGAGATGGAAAGAGAACAGAATTCTCAATCAACCAAAGTGGATGAGCTAGAAGCCCGCCTTAACGCGATAGCCAACAGAAGCGAGCTTCGCGAGGAAGGAGTGATACGGCCTTACCCCGCAGAATGGGATACAGCTCCCTATCTGCTGAAGTTTAAGGCCCCAACGCTACAACCTTTCAATGGTACAGGATCGCCGAACCAACACATCTACTACTTTAAGTCACAGACCGGAGATGTAGTAGCCAACGACGCCATCCTAACCCGTTTGTTCATCGGTACTCTTAAGGGGGTTGCCTTTGAATGGTTTATGAAACTGCCTGCTGGATCTATTCAGAAATGGGTAGATCTGGAAAGGCTTTTCTTAGCCAGATTCTTCGAAGATGACACAGAAGTCTCAGTCCCTACCCTTCTCGCCACAAAGCAAAAGAAGGGAGAATCTATTAAAACTTATGTGGAGAGATTCCGCAGCATGGCATTGCGATGCCCCTCAGGTATGACTCAATCAACTTTGGTTGAAACTTGCAGGCATAACTTGAAGACGCAGCTCCTTGCTCAGATGGGAGTAGCAGAATGTCGCTCCTGGAGACAACTGGTATCGTAAGGAGAGCAAGCTGAAGAGATTATTGCTCGGGTCAAGGCTGAAGAAGTTACTCAACCCAAGCCTCAACAGCAACGCAATCAGAACAATGCCTAGCGGTCTAAGGGAAAAGAGACTTTAGCAAATAAAAATTACACACAGGTACCACCACCTGCTAAACAAGATAAGGCATCAAATCAGCAAAGAGCGCCTAAGCAATACTCATTCAAAGAAGAGCATGTGGACACTCTGTTCCAACTACTTCGGAAGAACAATAAATTGCAGCTCACTGAGATCAGAAAACCAGATGAAGCTGGGAAAGTAGATGACCCCAATTATTGTCGCTATCATAGATTTTTGGGACATCCTACCCGGAAATGCTATGTGTTCAAAGACATCTTGCAAATTTTGGTGAATGCTAATGTACTTACCCTGAAGCCGGAGCAGAAGACTGTATCTACTAACTTGATTGTGGTCCAGTTCGGCGACTTCCTCCCTGTAGCTGCTATAGATGGTGTCATTCCCATCCATAAAGGGGAAATGCGCTTGAAGAACACCGATTTACACTATCAGAAGAGCAGGGGGTTGGTACCCCTCACTATTTCGAAAGGAGAGATCATGTGGATCCATCCCGACCTAATTGAAGATCAGTAGTGGACGAACACTTCGCCCAGGCAGAAAAGAAGCAAGGATAAGTCATCCAACATGATTAGCCCATCTGTTAGTGAGAATAATGACCATCTCAAACCTCTCACCGACTCAGAAGAAGAAAGAATCGTCCTAGCGGCGTACCCAGAAGGCAATCCCGGCACTCGGTCAGGGAAAGCTTATTTGAGAAACTATGACCAGAATGCTCAAGAAGCCGAAGAACAGCCCCAAGACACTGGGGGTTCTGTACCAAAGAAGCCGGCCGATAAAGGGAAACAAAAAGAGCTCCGGTTCAACAAAAATCTTCACCAAGATCTTGACGAAACGAGCGCCCCTTACCAATTTAATGTAATGGCGCAGCTAGCCAACATACCTGCTAGGATCACCCTATATGAGCTCTTGAAGTTGTCCAAAGCCACCAGAGAAGCTCTGATTGAAGCTTTGAAGAACACGGAGAGCTTCATCACTCAAGTTACTCCGATTCCTGAAGCGCCTGAAGATCAGTCCTGCCTGCAATGTATACAAGCAGCTAGGAGCCTACCCTGCATATCATTCACTCAGGAAGATATGCAAGTGAAACATAAACATGACAGGCCCCTGTACTACACAGGATACATCGGGTCATCAGAAATCAGCCGTGTTCAGGTCGACCCAGGCTCGGCACTTAGCATCATGCCATACAGAGTTATGCAGGTTTTAGGGATTCCCATGCATCGGTTGAATGCTACCCAAACTACCATCTTCGGATTCAATGCTAATAGCACCCGGCCCCTGGGAAAGATCAAACTCAGATGTCAGATCGGAGATCTCAGATCCGAAGTGACTTGTTACATCATAGATGCGGACACGTCCTACAATCTGTTATTAGGACGACCATGGATTCATGCAAATCACATTGTCCCATCCACCCTACATCAAGTCATGAAGTATGTCAATGATGAAGACGAAGTTCGAACCTTAATCGCGGAAAAACACCCTTTCCGAGGAGTGGTAAACTTTCACACCGATTCCGTTTTCTACCTGGAACCCTAGGAGAAAGAAGATGTGGACAGCGGTAACGAAGCCGACAATGAACCAGACCCAGAAGGGAATTGCCCATGGGAATTGAACTTTAATGTAATTGGTCCAGGTGAGAACAATAATAATGTACCGAGTGAGGGCGAGTGGTGCATTAATGAAGATTTTATTTTGGCGTACTTGTTTGGTGAATCTTTTAAAGTTGGACAAATAGAGAATGATCATAATGCAGGTACCAACTCATGGCACACATTGTGTGCAGAAGCATGCCTCACATTGCCAATTAAGTCATCCTTCACTTCAGATGAAGAAGTAGAAGATGCACAAAAGGCTTTCTTCAAAGTCCCGTCCAAAAAGAAAGGGCAAAAGCCAATCCGCCTCGGTAAAGTCAAACCCACACCACTCCGATGGGGAAGCTCGGAAGAAGATGATGGAGTTCCTCAATTTCATTACCATGAACCCAATTCTATACACTTAATGAAACGAATAGGGTATAACTTTAATAAAAAACAGGGTTTAAACTTCGGAAAAGGAAAGCGAACACCGATTCGAATGTCTCTCACCCCTGAAGGAAAACCTCCGGACTACTATCAAAAAAAAGGAAGAGGCGTGGGCTACGTCACAACCCCATCAGCCTCAGAAAATGAAATTAGTAATTATCTGTGTCAGGACCATTCATCAGGGACATCTTCCTGGGAATCCGACGTCAGTGTTGGGCCTTTTTTTAAAAGTCTGACGGTGAACATGGTTACAACTAGTCATCCAGATGAAGACGCAGGGGGTGATGAAGGATTAATCGAATCAACCGACGATCCTTGGATCAAACGCCTCAACATCTTATGGGATATATGCTTCGAACAACGCGAACCACCCACTAAAGATAAAGTGATCCAGGTCAACATGGGAGGCGAATCTAACCCTAAGCCTATCTTTATAGCCGAAGGCTTATCATCATCCGAAAAAGAAGATCTTATATCTCTCATCCGAGAATATATAGATTTCTTTGCTTGGAATTATGAAGATATGCCTGGTCTTGACCTAAAAGTGGCCATGCA
The DNA here is from genome assembly GCF_001876935.1 of Asparagus officinalis. Taxonomy (NCBI): domain Eukaryota; kingdom Viridiplantae; phylum Streptophyta; class Magnoliopsida; order Asparagales; family Asparagaceae; genus Asparagus; species Asparagus officinalis. Next base: position 93,578,598 of record NC_033797.1, on the reverse strand, counting down.
TCATCTCAACATCGATCCGGATGCCAAACCCGTTAAACAACAGCAACGCCGGTTTCGTCCAGAGATCATGGAATCAATTGAGTCAGAAGTTAAAAAGCTCATAGACTCAGGATTTGTTAGGGAAGAGCAACATCCAGACTGGGTAGCCAACATTGTCCCAGTGCCTAAGAAAAACGGTAAGGTCCGGATATGCATTGACTTCCGTGACCTTAACGCAGCTTGTCCAAAAGATGAGTTTCCACTTCCTATCACCGACGTCATGATCGATAACACCTGCGGATATGAAAGGATGTCTTTCATGGACGGATTCTCCGGGTACAATTAGATCAAGATGCACCCGAAAGACGAAAAGCATACCGCTTTTAGAACACCACTGGGGGTGTATTGCTATACAGTAATGCCATTCGGCCTGAAAAATGCAGGTGCAACTTATCAACGTGCAATGAACGCCATCTTTCACGAACACCTACGTAAGAAGATCGAATGCTACGTGGATGATATAGCAGTAAAAAGCCAACATAAAGGTGATCATCTTACAGACTTGAAGACAATGTTCAATATCATGCGAACACATCAACTGAAGATGAACCCGACAAAATCGTTCCTCAGAGTATCAAGCGAAAAGTTCTTGGGATTTATTGTTACCTCCAAGGGAATTTCTCTTGACCCGGAGAAAGTGCGTGCCATCCAAGATATGCCACCTCCTAAGAATCTCAAAGAGCTCAGGGGTTTGCAAGGTAGACTGGCCTACATTCGGAGATTCATATCCAATCTTTCAGGACGATGCCAACCCTTCTCTAAGCTCATGAAGAAAGGAGTATCCTTTGTTTGGGATAAAGATTGCCAAAGAGCATTTGAAGAGATTAAGGAGTATCTTACTCAACCGCCGGTTCTTATAGCCCCAAAATCAGGAAAGCCATTCCTGTTGTATGTGAGAGCCATGGAACATTCTCTCGGAGTTTTGTTGGCCCAGAATAACGATCAGGGTCAAGAGCAAGCCATCTATTACCTAAGCAGGACTATGATGGGAGCCGAACATCGATACAACCCAGTTGAAAAAGAATGTCTCGCTTTGGTATTCGCAGTTCAAAAGATGCGACATTACCTAGTTGGACAAACAATTCACGTCATCTCCAAGGTGAATCCCTTGAGAGTTCTGATGACAAAACCATCATCTCTAAATTGCCGACTCGCAAAATGGGCTATTTTCTTGTCACATGATATGCAATTTATGCCCCAAAAGGCGGTCAAGGGTCAAGCATTAGTAGATTTCTTAGATGATCACCCGGTGCCTGGGACATCTAAGTTGTATGAAGAATTGCCTGACGAAGTCGCTGAAACTTGCGTTACTCAAGAAACTTCACAGGTGTGGAAATTATTCTTCGACAGTGCATCTAGAGCAAATCCTCATGGAGCAATTACTGCAGGAGTGGGAGTTGTACTCGTTTCCCCGAACGGTCACGTAATCCCAATAGGATTTTCCCTAATCGAACCCTGCACCAACAATGTAGCCGAGTATAATGCTCTGCTATTAGGAATACAATTTGCCGAAGAACTTAATATTCAGCACCTCAAATCTTACGGTGACTCTCAGCTCATCGTTAATAAAGTCCGAGGGGAATACGAAGTGCGTCATGAGGATCTTATCCCGTACCACTTCGCAGTGCTAAAGCAAGCGGAGAAGTTCGAAGGTTTCTTTATTGAATACATTCCACGAGCTCAGAATGCTTACGCAGACGCTTTAGCCTCGTTGGCAACTTCATTAGCGTTGCCTCCAGGAGCTGAAACTACAATCCCGGTTACAGGACGCGAGTTATACTGTTTCAAGATTCCTATGGAGGAAAGCTCCGATAAGACACCGACAAGAGAAGTTTGTACAACCTCGATGGAACTTGAAGCAAGAGATTGGCGATTCCTGTACATCGACTATGCCATATACGGAATATTACCTGATGACCCTAAGGAAGCGGCCACTATCAAACGAAAGGCCCTCCAGTTTTATTATGATACAGTCTCTCAAACCCTGTATCGTAAATCACATGACGGAGTTTTACTTCGATGTCTCTCTCGGAAAGAAGCGAAAGAGGCCCTTAAGGAAGCTCACGACGCAATGTGCGGAGCTCATCAGCCTGGAGCTAAATTAGGCGATCGTCTTCGACGAATTGGATATTACTGGCCAAAAATGTTCTCAGACGCAGTCAACTACGCTAAACGCTATCACGCATGTCAGATTCATGGGGACTTTATCCATCAAGCGCCAGGTAACTTACATCCCACATCGGCTTCTTGGCCATTTGAAATGTGGGGCATGGATATTGTGGGACCAATTTCTCCTCCGACTTCCAAAGGACACCGGTTCATTTTGGTCGTAATCGACTATTTCTCCAAATGGGCGGAGGCAATCCCACTAAAAAAAGTAAAGACAAAGAATGTGATCAAGTTCATTAAGCGTCACGTCATCTACCGCTTTGGAGTCCTAAGACGGATAGTTCACGACAACGGGACACAATTTGTTAGCTTTGGATTTCAGAGATCTTGTGACAAGTTTAGAATCCAAAGCGTCGCATCTACGGCATATTATCCGCCAGCGAATGGTCTTGCAGAAGCTTTTAACAAAACTATTGTGAAGCTCCTCAAAAAGTTCGTCTCCAAGAGCCGACGAGATTGGGACGAAAGACTCGGCGAATGTTTGTGGGCCTACCGCACAACAGTGAGGACCCCTACAAGAGCTACGCCATTCTCTTTAGTATATGGCTGTGAAGCCGTATTGCCATTAGAAATCCAAATCCCTTCCTTAAGAGTCGCTATCACAACCGGACTGGCAGATGAAGAGAAACACCAACGACGTTTGCAGGAACTCGAAGCTTTAGACGACAAACGGCTTCAAGCTCAGCAACAGATCGAGTTATATCAAGCCCGTATTTCCAAAGCCTACAACAAAAAGGTTAAGGAACGGATTTTCAAGAAAGGCGATTTGGTTTTGGCTAATCAACGACCTATGGTGATGACCCATAAAACCAAAGGGAAGTTTAATCCCAAATGGGAAGGACCTTTTGTGGTAGAGACAGTCTATTCCAACGGAGCTTACCGTCTCATCAATAAAAAAGGCGACAGACTTATGATGCCAATTAATGGGAAATTTCTTAAGAAGTATTACCCGTAAGCTGCAAGTTGCTTGAGCTTAGTTGGGGGTTGCTTATTAAATGTTTGTTTGAACGAATAAGTTCCCCTACTTTGTATGTCGTCAAGTTAACATTACACCTCTGACGATTCAAGTTGTCGAGAAATATTATAATAAAGAAAATTTTCTGAGTTGTTGGATTGATTTGGTTCAGTGGAAAAGTCTTAGCAACCTAAGAGGCGTACCCAAAGTTGAAAGAGCGTCTAGTTTCCCCAAACGCAAGTTCTATAACTGCGTTTCAAATCTCCCGAACGCAAGTTTCAACCCTGCGTTCTTGGTTCCTATAAAGGGGCAGACCCACATTGAGTGCAACGAAGAAACTTCCAGAGATTACCCTAACAACAGCAAAAGGAATCGTCAACAAATTGGAATGCATCAGATCTCTCTAAACGCAAGTCTCATAACCACAACTCAAATCTCAGAGTTACGTTCAAACTTATTTGGACGCAAAGACGAAACCATGCGTCCTCAATAAGCCTGCGTTCAAATCATTCAAACGCAGTGAGATAATTTTCAGAAATCTCAACATCACAATAAGACTGCAACATTCCAGACAAACACAGAAAATGCAAGAAAAACAGCAGCAGTTCATTTCATGCAGATAATAGGTGTTTGAAGAAATAACATAGAGTTATTACAAAATCAAAACAAAAGTAGGAGTTGCTAGGGCTCAGAGTAAAGAGAAGCTCAGAAGATGAGCTTCTGGATTCGATATAGCTTTTTCGTGCTTCGCCAGCACTTCTTCTTTAACTCTCTTACAAAGCTCGACATCAGGAACCGCAGCAGCAGCAGAAGCCTCCCGTTGCAGCACCTGTATGGCTTCCTTTTCAGCTTGAACTTCTGCTTCAAAAGTGGCATCCCCAAGGCTGAACTCCTCCTGGGTTAGCTCCCCTGCATTTAGTCTAGCCCTGGCTTGGCAACGTTGCTTCTGCAAGCTCCAGATACGAGCCTTCCTCTCTAAAATATCCAAAGCTCGGGCCCTAGCAGCAACTTTCTCCCTCAGCCTAGCGTTGCTGATGGCCCATTGGATTTTAGGTTCTAAATCTGTGTGCTGCAACTCCTCTAAATAACGGGCGGCCCCCGAGTATCGGTAAATCTTCTCATCAAAATGTTGAGCGTAGAGGGGGTTGACTTCCGCAAGAGCCTTCAACCCTTCTATGATAGGCGCTCGAAACTCAAGGAAGGAGCCCCACCTGTACATCACAATGGAGAAAGCGTGCCTCACCAGATTTTCTAAACGTCTGGAGAGAAAAAGAGTACAATGGGGCGACAGACGAACAGTCTCATCAGTCACCCGCTCGAAGTCCTCATGCGGGAAGATCACGGAGATGGGTGGAATGAGAGGAGCATCTTTAGGAATAATAAGGGGAGCAGCAGCAGTAGGAACCCCACCTGGCAGACAAACCAAAGCAAAGTCAGGAAAGCAGATGAATGCAAACGCAGTAAGTTAAACATGCGTCAAGATCAGCCTGAACGCAAGGAATCTAGACCTACGTTGGATCACTATGAACGCAAAACTTCTTCATGCGTTCAAGATTAAGGGATCAACCCTTCATCTTATGAACAAACACAAAGGTTCCGTTCCGTGTTCAAGATCAAAGAACATAGGAACATGGTGTTGAACCTAAAAAAATAAGAAAACGAACAACTCTTGTCAAATAAACACAGAGACTTCTCCGTGTGTTCAACATCAAGGGTTTGATTCTTCATTATTACAATGGACACAGGAAGTTCTTTCAGGGTCCAAAGTCAAGGAGATGAACAGTTTTCATCAAGAGACATTGAAATTCTTTTCACATTCAAGATTGAAGAGACGAATCATATTCGTCATCGTCAACTGGAATCCATCTAAGGAATTTCAAGAAAATCAATCAAAGAAAAATGCTTAAGCGAAGAAAACAGTGAGACTTACCTCGATGACCAGGCGTCGGAGGCATCGACGACGGTCCGAAGGTGGACCCAAAAGCATCCTTCGACGACGGTGTGGGGTGCGCCATCTTTTCGTCTCCGCTCGAGCAAGACTTCTTGGAAGCCATGGCCAGAAGACGAGGCGAAATAGTAGAAGAACTAACAAGAAGAAACTCGTTTGGGAGTTCAAGAGAGAAGTTTAAACGTTGAGGCTTTTTGACATGACTAATCAGCTCTATTTATAAATAATTAATAATGATGTAGAGTTCCAAGACTCCCACTGAGAGGGGCCTCTTCGTCATCATTATGACCGCTTGGGCTTCCGATTAGACGTGGGACAAAACCCCGCGTCCATAAAGCCAGACTAAATGCAATAATTTAGAGATGCGTTCTTCCAAAAATACGCAGCCCAACTCAAGAGCATGAACGTAGGAGGTACCCCTAGTTCTAGAATCGGATTTTTGGAAAATATGCTGCTTGAGTTTAAAACTTCTACACAATTTAAAACAAAATATCTGATGGAGTCTTCTCAATGTTTGAACTCCACCCTCCTCAAAGTTGCTCCAAACGTAACATTTCTAACTTATTGACTCTCGTCAATAGAGCGATAGGTCCTCAAAGTTGCTCTGATCGCAACATTTCTAACTTAACGACTCTCGTCAATAGAACGATAGGTCCTCTAAGTTGCTCCGATCGTAACATTTTTAACTTATCGACTCTCGTTAATAGAGCGATAGGTCCTCAAAGTTGCTCCGATCGCAACACTTCTAACTTATCGACTCTCACCAATAGAGCGATAGGTCCTCAAAGTTGCTTCAAACGCAATACTTCTAACTTATCGACTCTCACCAATAGAGCGATAGGTCTTCAAAGTTGCTCCGATCGTAACACTTCTAACTTATCGACTCTCACCAATAGAGCGATAGGTCCTCAAAGTTGCCCCGATCGTAACACTTCTAACTTATCAACTCTCACCAATAGAGCGATAGGTCCTCAAAGTTGCTCCGATCGCAACACTTCTAACTTATCGACTCTCACCAATAGAGCGATAGGTCCTCAAAGTTGCTCCGATCGTAATACTTCTAACTTATCGACTCTCACCAATAGAGCGATAGGTCCTCAAAGTTACTCCGATCGCAACACTTCTAACTTATCGACTCTCACCAATAGTGCGATATGTCCTCAAAGTTGCTCTGATCACAACACTTCTAACTTATCGACTCTCACCAATAGAGCGATAGGTCCTCAAAGTTGCTCCGATCGTAACACTTCTAACTTATCGACTCTCACCAATAGAGCGATAGGTCCTCAAAGTTACTCTGATCGCAACACTTCTAACTTATCGACTCTCACCAATAGAGCGATAGGTCCTCAAAGTTGCTCCAAATGCAACACTTCTAACTTATTGACTCTCACCAATAGAGCGATAGGTCCTCAAAGTTGCTCCCATCGCAACACTTCTAACTTATCGACTCTCAACAATAGAGCGATAGGTCCTCAAAGTTGCTCCGATCGCAACATGCACCATGTTAACATGGCACCTCTGAAATCTACAAATTCCTTTGATATCAAAGCAGAATTTCATCGTTCCATGTCAGAAAATGATATGCAAAAGAAACGATGAAAGACCAAAAACAACGCTACGTTTATTCAAAGGAAAGCAAAGCAACAAGAAGATAAGTGTTGCCACTACCAAAAGAGCAATACAAAAAACCGACACATCAATTTATCAAACTAAAGGAGACAAGCTGAGATCTAAGGTCAGAAAGTTTCTCTTCATGATCAGTTCGCACTAGCATTTCAGCTCGCTTCCGAAGCTCGTCCTCATCAGGCAACATGGCAGCAATCTTCTGTTTAGCCTCTGCAAGAGCATTAGCTCCTGAGCGATAATCTACTAGAGAGGTTGTGCTCTTGACATTGAGTTCAGTGACAATAGCTTCTTCTCGTTTGAATTGAGCTCTCAACCTAGTCAACTCTACTTCAGTAGCGATGATCTTCTCTCGTAAATTCTCTAGAGAAGTGTTGGAGAGCGCTAGCTCAGCTTGCTTTTGAGCATGCAGCTTCTGCAAATGTTCCACTCGGACTTCTTCCTCGGCTATATGATGTTGAGCAGCTTCATACTTGTTAAATTCTTCAGCCCGAATGTCTTCAAAAGTCGACGCAATCTGCGCTTGGATATCAGCACGACCTAAGGCCTCCAAGAACCTTAATTGTGCCTCCAGGCGTGAGATAGCTTCTGAGCAACGACGAACGACGTCGACATCACCCACGAACTTGAGGTTATTTAAACTATTTGTGAGCATAGGCTTGAAGGTATCAAAAGTATCTCTGCCAGCCAATACCACCTCAATTACCTTCTTGGTCAGACTCTCTAGATAATTAAGAGAAATCTTGAGGAAATCTGGCACATCCGTGGGACTCAAAACAGCGATGGGAGACGGTACAGAAACTTCCGAAGATGCAGTGCCAAGCAAGAGACCAGCGGGTGATTTCGGCATAGTGGCTTGAGAGGGAACGCCGACATCCAATTGAGGTGGACTCGATTGAAGAACCATAAGTTCTCCCACTCCTGATGATCTTGGCACATCTACAACTTCTGTAGAGGCTAAAGAAATGGTCAATAAGGTCGTCGGTGGGAGAGTTGTCGTTGAGAGTTCCAAGCAAGGTGATTCTGACACCTGAGCTGGGGGTAGCATAAGTTGTTGCGTTGAAGCAGGGATGACATCGCTTGCCTCATGAACAATAGGATCTGTACGGGAAAATGTTTTAAATATAGAACAAAGATTAGTCATGAGTTAAAACAAACGACACTTACCAGTGAGAGGCAGGGGAATGTAGGCTGACGCCTTGTCTGAAGACTGTGGCGGTGAAATATCCCACTCACCGGCATCATCGCTGTCATCACCCAAGTTGTCGTTGTTCTCATCACCCTCACTTTGGTCACCATCATCATCCATACCGTTCTCACCATCGCTATGGTCCATAGGCTCATCTTCGTCTACGGAAGGAAATGCTGGTGGGTCCTCGGTGATAGTAGGTTTTGATATGCCTCCAGTCGTAAGGCTTAGCTGCGTACCTCCTACAGGGGGTAGTAACACAGAAGCAGAAGGAGACTTGTCCGTTACTAAATTTTGCTGGGCAGTCACAGTAGGTTCTTGGACAGGGGGTATATCTTCTTCAACATGCGGGACAGTGGAGGCAGTATCACGAAGTGTGCCCTCAGGGGCAAACTCCATACCCCCTGCAAACGATTCGTCTCCATGCTCTTCTTCATTCAATGAATGTGCAGAAGAGGCAGGACCTCTTAAAGCAGGACCAACGCTGGGGAGACCAGGCTGAGGCGAGAGTCCTATAGCAGTTGATTCTCGTTCTTCCTCCTCGGCATGCCATGCTTTCTGAGCATCTGACATAAGTTTGGAAGCAGGAGGCTCGAGCGCTAACTTTCGACGAGCTCGTTTGTCATACCTGGCTTCTTCAGCCGGGTCTAGTGCTCTTTTTCCATTGGCAGTCTTACTCTGAGTTTGAACTCTCGAAGTTTCCACCTCACGAGTATCCAGCATCCCGACCTCTTCCTGAACTTGCTCTGGTGATTGTTACCGTTCGTCTTCTGTAATCGAGTTTTCATATGACAAATATTCGTTAGCACCCCTGGCACGGAACCTTTTAGCATCTCTTTTTGAAGCATACCACTTGCGGATGGCTTTCAAGCAAGAGGTATTCATGTTGTAAGCTGAAATTTGAGAGTCAGCTTGGTACCATGTGCAAAAGCTTAAAGAAATACGAACGTTGGGCATCTTGTGCGGCAGTCGGAATTTCGCTCCTGTACATCCTGCTACCGAGTAATACCAAGCCCTTTCTCCTTCATATACATTACCTGTGTACGCAAGAGTAGGGTTTAGATTTCCAACGTAAATCTGATCATAGCCAAATTGCCGAGAAAAGCGATAAGGCTGATATGGTTCAATAAAGCACTTCCTCCCTTGTCGAAGAATAAGATAGCCTGGGCGAATGTTTATGAGCCACCAAAAGGCACCTTTACTAAGCATGGTGAAAGAATTCTGTCCCGGAGTGTCTTGATGGAGTTCTCCATACGCACCGCCCTCGAAAGCGGGAAACTTGCAAGCAATCTCGTAATTATAGTCTCGTCTCAATATTTTACGGAATTTAACTTGATACCAACCAACCCATTGAGAGGTTTCTAATTGCTGAACAAGGGGATCTGAGGTGCCACTTGATTCAGGAGTCGACATTATCGAAGGGCAGTGCAACACAAACCAAGATACCAAATAAATATATGGCATGGGCACTCGAGGGGTCAGAGTTTGAATGATAGTCTTCCCATCGGAGTCTAACTTCTTGATAGCAATAAACTCAGAAGATAGTTCCCGCAAGCCACTTTGTAAGCAGCACACCATGGCTGAAAGAAGATTCAAGGGTCGTCCATAAGCTAAAAGAACAGCGAGGTATAAGACCTCTACTGTAATAGCATCCACCGGTCTTGTGGGTACCATACAACGCTTCAACCAAAGAGTCAGAAAACCAGCGAACAAAGCCATGTCAGAGATGGGGACTTCTGCCTGATAGTGGAAGCTTTCGAATGTGGTGAACGCTGGGAAGACATCCTCCTCTACCTCACAAGTATAATGAGAGGTTGCGTTATTGATGCGTTCCGTGATCTCCTCGAGAGTACTGGCAACTAAGCGAGTCATGTCAGCTTCCTTGTCCCACAAATTTTGAAAAAGATATTCTGCCCATTGTCCTTGTTTCACACCACTGGCCCTTTTCCCAGTGATTTGTGCACAGATCTGAAAATGGCACATCAGCTCCCAATAAGTGCCATAGAGGTCAGGAGCACCATTCTTCAGAATCTCCAATTCCCTATTTCCGGGGACGAACTCCTCGTAAGGCAGCTCTCCAAAAGACAAGCCAGAAATTTCGAACATCTCATGAAGGGCGAAACCTAGTTCACCAACAGGAGTGAAGAATGTACCGGTGTGAGGATTATAAAACTCTAGCATAGCAAAGAGTCTGCTGTAATTTGGAGAAATCCCATATCGAGTAGGAGTCCTTAGCTCTGAAACCCTCAAAGGTTCTTCCAGCTCCTCCAAGACAAAATTTATCATTCGGGCCCACCAGTTTGTCTCACTCGAATGAACCCATGTTGGAGCCCTAAAGTCTTGAGCAGGGAACTCTCCTTTGACAGAGATAAACTTTCTAATGAAGACCTCCGCCAGCTTAGCGGGTTCGCCGACGGGATGTTCCTTCTTGAATAAGCCTGGCTTCAAGGCCCTAAATTGATTGAAACCAGCCAGATTAGTGCCCCGAGGAGTAATATGCCCAGTAGCAACACCTCCCTGGTCCTGAACAAGCTCCCAATTCATTGACTGAGGAATGGAAGCACACTGATAATAAGAAATCGGCCATATTCGCTCCAGGTTGGGAAGGAAAAGGTGACGATTGTTGACAGTCCTCAGCCATTTGTAGTTCCCCTCCGACACCCACTTAGGGTCCATCTTAACAGAATCCCCGAAAAAGAAGGATGGTTTCTTTAAAATCTCACGTTCGGCGGTCTCAAATTTATCATCCGTAACTAAGGATCTAAGAGTCTCGGGGAAAGCTTGAGTGATGAGCTTCGCCCGCTCTTTGTTGGTATCCTGGAATATCGGATATTCGAAGACAAAGCTGAAGATCGTATTTTTCTCCGCACCTCCCGCATGACCGAAGTAATGGTTGAAAGAAAGAGACTCTTTGGAGTAGCACACTACAAATAAAAAAGTCAGACAATTAAACTTAGGAGTCTAACTCAAGAAGGAAAATTCTGGATTTACGACCAATACAAGATTTTAAACGCAAGGTCCAAACCCGCGTCCAGGTCCCAAAACGTAGGGTTTTGACCCGCATTTAAAATTATAAAACGCAGGATCTCAGCCTGCATTTAGGATTTTAAACACAAGGCCCAGACCCGCGTCCAGGTCCCAAAATGCAGGGTCTCAGCCTGCATTCAAAATTTGAAACGCTAGGTCTGAACCTGCATTGAAATGTAATGAACGATGGAGCTAACCATACGTTTTAAGACCGAGAAACGTTAGGTATAGTCTCTATGTTCTAATAGGGGAAGGCAGAATCCCTAATCAAAAATTGAAGGGACGGAATCTGTTAAGATAACTTTCAATCGTCCAAACTTACCGTTGATTAGGGAAGTCGGAGACGTCGGGGCGACGGCGTGGACATCCCTGGGGGTTCTAGCCGAAGGATTACCCTGAGTTTGGGCAATCTTGGATTTAGAGGCCATTCCCTTCTTGGGGGCCATTCTAGCAGTGACGAAGAAGAGACAGAATGGGTTAACGAAAGATTTGGGGATGAATTTCTCCTTCGTCGAAACACTGGAGAAGATGAACAGGAATTCTGTTAAGCGGCCGACTGAAAAGCAAGGAAGAGAAAAGTCGAATGACTTTTTGATTTGACCCCAGTGGGCTATTTATAGCTGTAGTCATCAAATCAGCACGGGATTTTAGGTGAAAATCCCACCTAAAACACGATTTTCGCATTTTTAAATATGGGGCCTTAGTTTCCAAACGTATCACCACACTCGGTTGAACGCATGATTTAACTAGGCGTTTGAGCGACGACCTCGGCCGATCACACAACCAATCCCTTCAAAGAGGTTAATATTCCAAGTTATGATGATATGATGGATTCCTCCGAAGTTGTCTCCCTGACTAAGCTGGAGATGAAGTCCTTTTCATACAGGCATGTGGTTCTCTCTGTCTACGACAAATAGATTGCTCTTAAGCCAGGAAGTGCTCAACCTCCCTGAAGGTGACGAACTTGGTCAAACAGGCTGAAGTCCAAGTCATTATTGACGAACTAAACAAGAAAGAGGATGTTAACAAATTTGTTTAAAACCCTGAGTTCTCCACTCAGTCTGCGATGAGATGCATGCAATCAGCAAAATTTTGGGATCCAAAGTATTCCGAAAATTCGTCCCAGTCAACCGCGAACTTTCAAAAACTTTAGAGGGGGTTCTGTAGGCTGTCTAAAAATCACCATGGATAGCTGATCCCCAACAAAGCTCTAACAATGGAAGTTATAATCCGACGACTTTCTTGTTACCAATAGAAAGCTATAATCGAGGGACGCCCCTATAGACCATGAAGAAATTACAAGTCAACGGTTTCTTCAAATCGAGAGGAAGCATTCACCTCTACAGTCAAAACACAAGTGGCTACGTTCCAAAAGTCGAAGCACCGCAACCACGGCATCATCAGCTACCAACACATCCTTATATTCGAGATGATTGATCTTGATGGCTGCGACAACAACATGACTAATATTATATTAGCAACTATTAGAGATGCTGATGAGCAGTGTAATGATTTTAGAAAAGCAGGAAGATCTAGAGAACTGTGGGCAAATATTCGACGTACTGAGAAGTGCATGGTTAAAAGCCATGTAAAGAGATCTTAGTGGAGATCGTGACCCGCAGTTGATAGAGCGTTATTGAGATGCCTCAATTGTCACTTCTCGACTGGTCATTGGTGTCATCCATATATAAAGACAGAAAAGGCAGCCACAACTTCACCGTTCGAAACGCAGCTCAAATCGCCGCCAAACGCAGCTCAAACCGCTGCCAAACGCAACTCTAATCGTCGCCAGACGCAATTCCACAACGCTGCGAAACGCACCTTCAAACATCGAAGAATGTAGCTCTACATCACTGCAGAACGCAGCTTCACAACGCTGCAAACGCAGCTTCATATCGCTGCAGGACGCGCTTCCAGATGCTGCGTTCAAACACAGAATCCATGCCAGAACGCAAGTCAAGCTTCTGACTCATTCAAACACAACCCATGCGGTTACGAGAAGATCGTTGATCACCCACGATCTGGGGAGTGGTTTTAGTGGGTTGTTACACTCGAGTAATGGGGCAACTAAATCCCCATCTAGGAGTGGATTATGGGGGCAGTTACACCCCTAATCTCCCTATAAATATCAACAAACTCAACAGAGTTTGGATTGGATTTTTTGGAAGGCTCGGAGATAGAGATCTAGAGATCGGATTCGGAGAGTGAGAGTTGGAGGATTAGCTCTTTACACAGTCTGGGGAATCATCTTCGACTGAAGAGTCCAGACATTCAATACTTGGCTTATTAACCGAATTATTTTCGGTTCAAACAACTCTTTCATAGAGTTTCAAACTCGTTCATAGTTCTCCACAACGTCAAATCGTGAGGAGAAGACCACGTTTCAGTGAATCAAGATATTCGGATCGTCAACGGAGAGCAAACTCGACACGAGCATTCGAAGGAGGCACTCCATCGCCACCGTGAAGAACCCAGAATTAAACAAAGGGGAGAATCTAGATCATTCTCTTCTCTTTTGTAATCAGGAAATCCAATTGTAATCGAGAGTTGAGAGATTTGTAAACATTCTTTTTCTAAGCAGTTAGAGAGAATAAATCAAGCGCAATTCTTTCATTAATTTTCTTATTGCAAATTTTCCACAAACAAGGGTGTAAGCTATATTGCATATCGAAGCCTTCTAATAGAAAAAGGGGATTATATCTACCATTGTCGGTACCGTCGAGACCGTGGGAGAGTATTTCTATGGATTTCTTAGGAGGATTGCCGACGACTAAGCGCGGGAATGATTATTTGTTCATTGTGGTGGACCGGTTCAGCAAGATGGTCATCTTGATTCATAGAAGACCGTGACAGGTGCGGGTGCGGCGCAATTGTTCTTTGAGTATGTCTGGAAGCATTTTGGGTTGCCGAATTCGATTATTTTAGATCGAGATAGCCGGTTTCTCGGACACTTTTGGGATTCTTTGTGGAGCTTGATGGACACGAGCACAGCTTTTTATCCACAAATCGACGGACAAATAGAGGTAGTTAATTGAACTATGGTACATATGTTGAGAGGATATAATTCCAAGCATCCCAAGACTTGGGATGAGAGCTTACCATAGCTTTAGTTTGCATTTAATCGGGCTATTCATGGATCTTCGGGAAAGTCACCGTTTGAGACTTGTTATGGGTTTTTACCTTCGAGTCCATTTGATCTCGTGTTTTCCAGTGAAGCTACAGCCGACTGCAAGGAATGGAGTGAGAGACAATGTGCTCAGCGATTTCTGGAGAAGATTACACATATTCATGCCACGGTTGAAGCTCAATTGAAACAATCACAAGTCAAGTACAAGATGAAACATGATCGGCATCGGGTTCCTTGTAACTTTGGCATAGGCGACATGGTATGCCTAAAATTGAGTAAGGAGAGGCTAAAGGGAGAAGGGAAGAAGTTGAAACCTATACGATATGGTCCGTTTCGAATTCTCGATCAGATTGGTGACAACGCCTTTAGGCTGGATTTGCCACCTTACTTAGGCATGTATTCGGTGATCAATGTTGGGTATTTAAAGTTGTTTGAGCCTCCATTACTAGATGATGAAGGTGATGACAAGGTGATCTTATCGCATGTTGAAGACTTATGGTTTGATAGAGAAAAGCCGCTGAAAGAAGATTGCATTTTGGAGCGGAAGATGACCATAACGAGGCGGGGGACGAAGGAGTCATTTCTTATTGGACGTCAAGGTCAGGTTCCTAGCAAGGCTAAGTGATTTCACAGGGAAGGAGGAGCTCGTGAGTTTCCTCAGTTGAAGTTCTAACTTGAACGGAACTTCAAGTTCCTAAAGGGGGAGCCATGATATGGGTGTATCTACATGATACGGGTGTATCTCCTCTTCGGAACTTAGCGATCCTTATGGGAGCTTGAGGATAGATGATTCTCATGGTAACTTGAGAATAGAGGTGTAAAACAACACAGTGGAACACAGGTCAAAACGTGGAACGAGACGGCGAATCGAAAAATCGAAGCATCCAGTTTTCAGCCCGTGAGTCGACTCATACATGCACATGAGTCGACTCATCAGGTTGAGTCGACTCATGCCTATCATGAGTCGACTCATGAAGCCTAGCTATTTGTCAGAAGTTTCTGACCAGACGACTCATGACTGTCATGAGTCGACTCATGAAATCCAGCCGTTTTGTTAGAAGTTTCTGACCAGTCGACTCATGCTTGTCATGAGTCGACCCATGTGTCATGAGTCGACTCATATATGCACATGAGTCGACTCATATATGCACATGAGTCGACTCATTGATGGTTTTCTGGTTCGTTTGGGTTTCTGTTTGCAGGAATTCCTGTGGGGTTTAGGTTTGGTTATTTACCACTTTGTCATCCATATTGTTACACATATATAAGGGATTGTTTTAGGATTTTAAAACAATCAAGAAAGATTATATTGTATTTGAGAATTGAGAGAGATTATTCTTCAATTCTAGTGAGATTGTGAGAGATTGTAAGCTATTTAATTCTCATAATCTAGAGAAGGTATTTTCCTTCACCACCACTAAATTGTTCTTATGTTCTTGTTATTTTTTTCTCAACTATCTTTGATAATTCCGCGATCAAAGGTGCTCGCATGACGACTCGTATCACTTAGGGGCCAATGTCTAATAAGTTTTAAAAGGCTTGGGTTTGTATATTAAGAAATTAGTGATTTGTGAGCTAAGGAAAGGGTGATGAAATTCCTTACCTTATCTTGATTAGGAGGTATTGCCCTTAAGAGTATATTCAAGTGTGCGTCAAATCAAAATGCTCAAATCACTTTAGTAAATTCCTACTGATTATACGCAATGCAACCCCAGGAATTAAAAGCAACTACAAGATGATGTAAAAATAATTTTATTTTTATTTTTTTAATTAGGGCTAACAATCAAACAAATGTGAGAAAGAGAGCTCTTGTTTGAATTCATTATCTTGCTAGTAAATGTCCACATGGATGGTGAATTTTATTAGGGTTCCCCAAAAAAAAATTAAGATCCTAATTATCTTTAATTGTGAGAAACTAATTAAAATGGGTGGAAATGAAAATACTCGAAAGAGGAGTTATCATAAGCAAATCTTCAATCTTCAATCTCCATTCCTTGATCTTCAATCTTCAATGTGGTTCCTTCAAACGAAAACATAAAAATCAAAGAACCGAAATAGAAAAATCCTACTTATAAACACTATTCCCCAGCAACAGCGCCAAAAACTTGATAAGGGTAAATAATAACCTTAGTTACAAGCGCATAACTATCAAGTTATAGTATAAAAAATATTGATTCTACGAGAAGGTGTTGTAGGAGATAATCAAAATTGGTTCTTAAATTGTGTGTGTGACAATTAGGAGTGACAAAAGTTGTTGTTGAGAGAGAATGGTTGTGACTATATGCAAATAAAACAAAAATAGATTAAGAGGGAAGAAACAAAATGAAGAAATAGAGAAAAATAAAATCAAGAAACAAATAAAGAAAAATGAAGAATAAAGAGAAAAATCAAGAAAGTAAAAGATTAGAGGATTCAATTAGAGATATGAGGAATTTAGAATTGAATCCACTAGTTAATTTCACTTAGAAATTATGAACTATTCTTTTTTTGTCACATTTTACTTAAGATTTATTAAGCATATACTACCAAACCACGTAAGGAAAGTATAACATATCAATTTATCATCCAAGTAAAATTAACATTCATGAATAGAATAATAATTACATAAGTAATTTTAGAATTCATAAGCATAATCTATCAAACCACTCAAGATAATCATACATTGTCAAATTCATCTTCCAGATATTAGTTCTCTAGTTCATTACCCTATGCATGATTATTTTTAGTATAAAAGAATAATTCATAAATTATAAAAGAAATTAAACTAGTCTTATACAATTCTATAATTTCTATAAGAATTAGTTCCACATCTTTTAAAATAAAAATAAAGAAATAAAATCTATAGTAGAGAGAATAAAAGCAAGAGAATGAAAATAAGAACTAACTACAAAGAGGAAAGTAAGAACAAAGATTAAAGATCTAAACTATGAACAAAAAGAAATGAACATAAAACGAAATCTAAACTATACAAGAATATAAATCTATACTAAAAAATAAAAAGGCAAGAAAATAATGTAAAAATAAAGACATAAAAGTAAATCTACTCTACAATGCTTCAAAATAAATCTAAAACCAGAGGGTTCTAGTCTCTTGAATATCTAAAACAAGAAAATAAAAGTTGACAAAAAAAATAAAAGATAAAAGAGAAATTTTACATTGCAAGAGGGTTTTAGCCTCTTGAAAGCAAGCCTTCATTTTCATCTTTATCTTCATCTTCATCTTCATCATTAAATAAAGAGAAGAAAAGAAAGATATGAAGAGGTAAAAAAATTCTTTTATTAATTGTAACAAAGTTATAATATTTGGAAGGCCTACTCAATTAAGAGTAACTCTCCTCTCTAAATAGAGTTTTTATAAAAAAAAATTTACACTCAAATCCCTCATCATTTACCCCTATTTATAGCCTACATCAATAAATAAGAACCCTTGGATATTGCTTAGTGATCAAGGATTAAATTTTAGCCAAAATTCTATTTCTGTTATGAACCAATTAGTTGACCAGTCGGTCGGCCAATCGGTTGGCCGACAGATTGGTTTACAATAGATTTATTTTTTTTATTAATTTCTTGACCCAATCTTTTCATAAATCCTTTCGCTTTCTTGGGCCTTATTTTTTTCTTCATATTTGGGCTTAAATAAATGGTAGAAAATCATAAAATTAATTCTTTTGGATTTTTATTCATTATTTCTTTATTAACCTGCAAATTAAGATAAACATATTTATTAGTGAAATTTTTATTCAAATAAAATAGATAATGAGGTTATAAAATATAATAAAAATTTGATTATCAAATCCCTCACCTTATCTTAATTAGTGGTTTTTTTTGCCCTTAAGAGTATTTTCAAATGAGTGCTCAAATTAAAATACTCAGATCACTTTGGTGAATTTCTACTAACTATATGCAATGCAACACCTTAAGAATTAAAAGCAATTACAAAAGGATACAAAAAAGATTTTTTAATTTCTAGTTAGGGTTAACAATAAAATAAATGTGAGAAAGAGAGCTCTTATTTGAATTTATTATCTTGTTAATAGTTATTCAAGTGGAGGCTATTTTATTAGGTTGATAGGATAAATTTTGTTATTTTTTATAGTTTCTAATTGTCTCTAATTGTGAGAAACTAAACTAGAGGGTGAAATTAAAAATAGAAAGAGGACTTACACTTTAAGCAAATTTTCAATCCTCCATCTTTAACCTTCAAACTTGTTCCTTCACAAAAAACACACAAATGAAAGAACTATCATTGAAAAATTCTAATTCCAAACGCCTTCCCCGACAACGACGCTAAAAACTTGATTTGTTGTGAAAAAAGTATCAGTATTACAAGCGCACAATCAAGTTATAGTATAGTACAATATCAAACTCATAAGACAGGTGTGTAGGAAATATTCTACGTTAGAATCTAGAGTTATGTGTGGACAAAGAGGAGTGAAAGTGAAGAGACATATAGAGTGTGTGATTAGTTATACATGAAAGAAAACTAGAATAAAAGAGGAGAAAGAGAGTGAAAAATCAAAAAAATTAAAGAGTAACAAGGAAGAGAAATAAAGAAAATAGGAGATAACAATAAAATCAAAACTAGAAAAATAATTAAAAAGAGAAATAATCAAAACAAGTGAAAATTGGAGGAAATCAAGAGAGAATATATGAATTTAGAATTGAATTGATTAGTGAATTTTATTTAGGATTTATGAAATACTCTATTTTATCGCATTTTACTTTAGATTTATTAACTATAGATTATCGAACCACATAAGGAAGGCATGATCTATCAAATAATTATACAAGTAAAATTACAATTCATAAAAAGAGTAATAATTAAATAGTAATTTTAGAATTCATAAGAATAACTTATAAAATCACTTACGATAAGCATAAATTATCAAAACTTTCTTCTATCAATTAGGTCTCTAGTTGATTAACTAAACATGATCATTTTGAGCACAAAGAGCAATCTAAAAATCATAAAAAATTAAACTAGTTTTATACAATTCTAGAATTCCTACAAGATTTAATTGCACATTTCAAAAATAAAAAGAGAATAAAATGTATAGTAGAGATCATAAAAGAAGCTAATTCAAAATAAAAATTAACTATAAAAGTAGGAACAAGAACAAGGAAATAAAAATCTAAACTATGAGCATAAAGGAAATCTAACTAACAAAAATAAATGAACATAAAAGTAAATCTACATTATAAAAGAAAAATGAAAGAAAATAAATTCTATAAAGCATAAAAATAAATAACAAAAATTAAATAATATTAAAGTAAATCTACACTAAAATGTATCAAATAAATCTAATCTGCCAACATAAAAAGAAAATAAAATTCTAAAACATGAATTTCTAAAATAAGAAAATAAGAGAGTAAAATGTAAAGTTACCTTGTAAGGGATTGACCCCTTAAAAGCAAACATTCATCTTAATCAATAAAGAAGAATAAATAAAATTGAAAAAGGTAGAGAATTTTTTTATTAATTGCAAATAAAGTTTATAATTTTGGAAGGTCTTCTTAATTAAGAGTAATCATCCTCTCCAAATAGAGTTTTTTTACAAAAAATTTCGCACTCAAACCTTTCACCCTCTACCCCTATTTATAGTCTATAGTAATCAACAAGAGCCTTTGGATTAGCCTTGAGCTTCAATGAATTAATCTTAGTAGTTTATTGTATTTATTATGAACCAATTAGTTGGTTGAATGATTGGCCAATCGATTAGTGAACTGATTGGTTTCTAACATAATTGATTCCTTAGTTGACTTGTTGATTTGATTTTTTCTTAATTCCTTGGGCTTCTGTGGGCATCTTTTTGGCTTGATATTGGGCTTTAGTAGTTGGTATAAAATGTGAGAATATGGTTCTTTTCGGCTCTTATTCAATAATTTTTTATTTTCTACAAATTAAGAGAAAAACATATTATTAGTGATATATTTATTTAAATAAAATAGATAATGATGATATAAAAGTGTAATAAAATATAATGATCACTTTGCGCCCTGTATGTTACCAGGTGGCATTCCTTCCGTTATTGATGAGCGTACCACGATGAGGGCTTGGTCATTGTAGTGGTAGGAAGTCTGCTAGTGGTCGATGGTTTAGATCTATGCATTTATTCTTTGGCATTGGCGTCGACTCCAAATCGCCAACTCAAAATATTAGGATTTGTAGTCACAGAGTGGGCATGAATACTTCTACTGGGATGACTGCTCCCACCCCATGTGGTCTCCTGGATGGGGTCTTTTTATGGAGGTTTCGTGGGCTGTTTTATTTGGTGAGTGTTGTGAGCCATGGTCGAAGAGATCGAGTGATCTTTTTGGTTGATTTATCCAACTGGGCTTGAGCGATGCAGTTAGAGTTGATCGTTTCTTCATGATCTCGAATAGAAGGTCAACCATTTTCTCAAAAGGAGAAGAAGTAAGCCTCACGGTGGTTCTTAATCCCCTTTGATGGTAGACTCTCTTGTTCTGAATGTTGCACATGTAACAAAGGTTAGAGCCGCAGAGGTTGTTCCCTCTGATGTGTCTTCCGACGCTCAAGTCAGTGACCGCTCTTATTCATCTGAAGAGAGAAATAGATAATAGCTTTGTTGACTTGCTTCTAGGGAGAATCGTGTACCTTAGGGAGAGAAAGTCATCGCTATCAATAGACGGTTTATAGGGACACGTTGGTAATTTGGTAGGGTCCGAGGACCTTTGAAGACTTTATCTCGAAAGGTCATAATAAATCTAACACCGCATAAATACTGATGCAACTAGGTGGTGAAGTGCGGGCGCAAACTTTTCATGCATTAAATGCGATGTGATCCCTGATGAGGTTTGGCAGGCTGTCCCACTGTTCAAAACATGCACTGCTAGGTCCGAATGGCAAACGTGTTTTGTATCAGGCCAGTCATCTAACAAATCATGGGACAGTCACGCCTTTTGTTGTGATTTGGGTCGCAAGGCAGGTTGGCTATATTAGTACTTGGGTCGTGTTTGCAGGTGCATTCAGAGGCGACCAGCTAGTCTTTACATGGCCAGTTTTTTATGCTCCATTAGACTTGATAATTTTCTACGGTATAACAATTGGAAATATATAGTTTACATAGTAGCATGTTGAGATATTGTTAATCGTGATCTACCTACAAGCATGAGAGAGAACAAGAAAGAACATAAAAGTAATAACAGAAGATATAAATTTTATGTGGTGTGATAAGATGCTTACATTCATGTCCGCCCTATGGTTTCTTTCCTTCAAATCTGATAAAGTTAAAATTACAGAGAAAATGCTCGTATGTATAGATAGAAAATAGAGCTACCCGCTGCAGACAAATCAAAGGGGTTAGCCTGCACAGTCCGATCGAATAATTAATATTTAATAGACATCCTTCTCACTCTGAACCGTATCAATTAATAATTTCACGTATATAGTATATAACCATCAGCTTAAAAGGAGTACATATCCTCTCAGAACACGTCGCACCGTGTGGGTCGTTCTAAGTCGCTCATTTACGGAAGTGCAGGGGTGCTTCTGTAAATGAGCTCTCTGTCGTGTGACTATCAGAACTCCACACGATGCAGGGTTCTAATAGGAAGTGCACTGGCTTCAAGGTCCCAAAAGCAAATTGTTGCATCATCCCCTTCTCTCTGTTCAACGAAGTAGCCATCAAAGAAAACCTGCTATCTTCACTTATTACACAAAGCTATCTTGGTTTCTTGCTCTTTTTCCCCCCTCTCTGCTCTTAGTCTTTGTCTCCCCCTTTTATCATTTCTCTCTGACTCTCACCTGTGTATTTGCCCTCCCTAACAAGCAAAGACTATTATTCCTCACCCTTTCCAATAATAACCAACTTCTACTACTGTCAGATGCCCACATGTTCTGCCTTGAATTCAGATACCTGTAATGAAACTCTTTTCATGAAATTAATTTCTCCCACTAGTTTCTTGAGCTTTGTATAGGTTTATTTTCAGATAGCTACAATTGACTCTTTGATTCTTCACATTTAATAGGTTTGGTTGAGGATCATGTGAGTGTTTTGATGAGCAGCCGAGTTGATATGACCAAACCCTGCATTTCTTCTTGAAACATGAAACAAATGGGGAAATCGTAAGTAACATTTTTTAAACCTTTAGCTAAAAATAAGTAACCTCCTCAAATTTCAAAAATCATCTGTAAACACTCAATAGTTTATTTTCATCTCATACACACTTTTCTGGGATATGTGGATACATAATTCAACGCGTTCAAGCAAGTGGATTGTAGACAAACCCCAAGGGGTGTAAATTCATTTTAAAATATATATTCATTTAAATTAGTAAAATCTTACTGAATTGTTATGAACTTAAGGGCATAAAGTCATGATACACCTTCATAATTAATGTTTAGAAAGGTTAGTTTTTTATATGTTTTTATAAATAATGCGTTTCTTTAATCATGATTAATAGAATAAAATAAAAAAGTAAAGGGTATTTTGCTTTAGAAATACTTAATAATGCATCCACATGACTAAAGAGGTGTGTATGATACAAAACAAAATGGAGTTTCCTGATGATCAAATTGAGGAAGATTATATGATTGTAAGGGGGTTTATTAGATGATTTATTAGAGCAGAGAGAAATTATGTAATTCTACTATGAAGTTGGAGGGTACAATAGAATATTCCCTACAAATGCTAGAAGTTGTTTACTCTTTTCGATCTGCCCCCTTCTTTCTTTGTTAGATCCTTTGCAGGAGTAACGTCAATTCTTTGTTAGAATTGTTGGAAACATGACCTATAATAAGTCGGAATACGCATATCATGACTATTTATCAAAATTAATCAACATTAGAATAATACGTGGAATGCTTTCCGATCTTTCATAATCCATCTCCCAAGATCTACCTGAAAATTCTAAAGCTTCTTCAAGAGAAAAAGTCTCCACTTGAAATCCACCCGTCACCAAAGAGGAGCAATACTGAGAGATATGTTTTTATTTTTCTATTTTTATTCTATTTTTCATCTTATCTTCATAAGATTTTCTATATGTTCATAAGTGAAGAAAATGGTGAAACGCGACGAAGAACAGTTCAGAAATCTGCAGGAAGTGTGCCAAGAAGTCTGGCGGTCGACCGCGAGTTAGCGGCGGTCGACCGCGAACATGCACAAAGGCCAGACGGAAGCTGGAGCTGAAGGCGGTCGACCGTCGCGGTCAACCGCACGGACCCTGTATGATTTTTAGGTTCTATCGTTTGGTTCGGTCGACCGCCGCGGTCGACCGTGAGTTTCCTATAGTCCATTTATTCTCTGTCGGGGGTGTTCGGTCGACCACTACAGTCGACCGTGATACTTGCACGGTCGACCGTCGCGGTCGACCGTGATACTTGCACGGCCGACGGTCGCGGTCGACCGCGCATTGGTTTTGGGCTGGTTTTGGGTTTTCAACCCGTTTCGTTTTGAGTTGGTATATAACTCTAATCCTGATTAGTTAGGGTTAAGCAAAAACATTTTTTAGTAGTCTTTAGAATTGTATTGTTGCATCCAATTGTGGGAGATTTATGAGACATCTAGAGCTTTGTTTTAGGGTTTAATCGGTAAGACTAGTAACTCTATTTGTATTCTCTTGATTTCTAATAGTAAGAACTCCCCCTTTCTTGTCCTGTGGACGTAGGCAACTTGCCGAACCACTTTAAATTCATTGTCTTGCTGTAGTATTGTATTTGGCTTATTAGTTGTGATTTATCTCGTTCTTGTTCGTGTCGTCTCGAGGCTTCCACCACGCACAACAAGTGATATCAGAGCTTCAGGTTATGCTTGAGGTTTGTTCGAAGAATTTGGTGAAGAATTCCTATCTGAAGAGTTAGATCAACAACATGGGAGAAGCAATCACATCAGATTCGTCTCTTACGAAGGCGATACAGAGTATGAGCATCAATAACACGAAGATTGATGTTTCGAAGTTCGACGACAAGATTAATTTCGGATTATGGAGGTGTCAGGTGATGGGCGCCTTGGATGCATAGAATTTGAAGGAGACCCTTGAGTTACAAGAGAAACCCGCTGATATGAAGGACAAGGTTTGGAAGAAGATGAATAGTAGGACGTGTGGAGTTATTAGGTCATGCTTAACGTCGGATCTTATTTATGACATGATGAACGAGACGTCGGCGAAGAGAATGTAGGAAACACTCAATGAGAAGTATCTTACGAAGAGCATTGAGAATAGGCTTCACTTGAAGAAGAGGTTTTACCAGTTCAAGATGAAGAGGGGAGTTTCCATCAGGGAGCATATCATCAATTTCACGAAGCTACTTTCAGATATGGCCAATGTGGATATCATGGTTGAGGATGAAGACAATGCGATGTTACTTTTATGTTTGTTTCCCGAGGATGATTATGGTACATTCGTTCTCACTATGATCAATAGAAGAACTACAGTTAGCTATAAGGAGGTGACCTCAGCTTTGGTGAATTATGAGTTGAGGAAGAGTGATGGTGAACCCTCCGAGAAGGCACCGGGAAATGCATTAGTAGTTCGAGGCCGTGATCCAAACCATCGCCAGTTCAACCGCTCAAAGTCGAAGAATAGGAGTACCTATAAGAGTGTTGGTAGAAATCAATGTTAATATTGTAAAGAATAAGGACATTGGAAGATTGACTGCCCAAAGTGGAAGGAAAAAACCGGAAAGAACAATGGGAAAGTTGTACAAGCTTCGGAAGTGAATGTTGTAAAAGCTATTGATGAACATTCAGAGTCAGATTCTTTGGGCTATTCGTGCCCTGCACTACCGTCTGTTTACTATGCCGACTCCACGGAGTGGATGTTGGATTCAGGAGCCACATATCACATATGCCCTATTGGTTCTCTAGCTTTGAGGATCTGGAAAGAGGAGATGTCGTACTTATGGGAAATAACCACGTATGCCCTATTGGTGGTATTGGTTCAGTCCGGATTAGGATGCATGACGGAGTGGTGAGGGAATTGAAAGAAGTAAGGTTCGTACCGTAGTTGATGAAAAATATCATTTCTCTTGGTACTTTGGAGGCAGCAGGTTATCGGGTGACTTTAGAGGATGCTACAGCGAAGGTCACGAATGGTTCTATGGTGGTGATGCGAGGAGTCAGGGAAAACTTTCTATACTACTTGAAGGGCAACACGATTACAGGGGGTTGTTCACGGGGAAAGTTGGTGTTTTCTTCGTTACCGATGTCATTGCACTCAGTTAACAACTTTATGCGTTACAAAGAGATCCGGTCTTTTTATAAGATCCGGCTTACAATGAAAATCAAAATAAAACAAAGAAATCAAAATTACAACTTCTCTCTTTTACCGAACAAATCACAAGATCCTGTTATCCGGTCTCTTGCTTCTGTGGGTTGTTTGCCTGCGCCGGGGTTGCTTACCGTGGACCACCGCGTGATCTGGATCCAAGCAGATCTACGACGTATTACGGGTATTATCCCACCAAGGAGATAATAGCCGGGAGGGATCGTTTCACCAAGGAAACGACCGCTCGAATCTCGGGATCTAAGAACCAAGCTTAGATCCGGAGTGTAACGACGTAGATCTGAGGATTAGACTCTCTCGAACTCCTGCCTTTTTCGGTGCGGGTGCTCGCTAAGAATCAAATCCGGGTCTCCAAGTCTTCAAGCCTTCAGATCTCCGAGTTGAGGTGACAATCCGGCAGAGTTTTGGCTCTCTCAGAAGTTTCAGAAGAGGTCCCCAAATGAACGAGTACCAGGCCTATTTATAGGCTCTCAGAACTGTGCGTTTGCACAGTTCTGAGCCTAGCCACCCCTAGGTGGCTCGGCCATAGCCGAGCCACCCAGGGGTGGCTCGGCCTTGGCCGAGCCACCTCAGGGTGGCTCGGCCTTGGCCGAGCCACCCTAGGGTGGCTCGGCTTGGGCCGAGCCACCTTAGGGTGGTTCGGTTCGGGCCGAGTTCCCCCAGGTGCGCTGGTTTTGTCGTTTTCCGTTGTTTCCGGTTGTTTTGTCCGTTGTTCGGTTGTTTTGTTGATTTGTTGACTTGATTCCGGATTTGGCAGTAAACTCAGTCGGTGTTTGAGTTCAAATCCACTTTGTTGGAAGACCCGTCGACTCCCCGAACCACTAACGTTGTTCACATGCAGTTCGTTAGCTTTGTAGCCTCTTTAGTTCGTTTCGTTGCTTGAACGTTCGTCGATTTGTCGAATCATCGCGCCGAGCTGTGTCAAGGGACCTATAAGCAGTTTTATACGCCTACAGATACCCCCTCCAAAGCTTTTCAGCCTCGTTCTTTTATAGAAGAGTCTGGAATGCTTTGGATATGATTGCCCCTACCCTTTGTCGGTGTAACGGGACCTGGAAATGACTTTTGTTCTGTATTCCTTCAATCCTTCGGGCCATTCAGTGCTTTGTAGAATGCCTGTAGGGGTTCCGGTGCTGCATTTATTGTCTGACCGTTGTTGGAATTTGAACTTTGAAGTCGATTCCTGATTTTTTCAATCTTTAACTCGTGTTGGTTGCTTCAACATGAAATTGACCATCGGTTGACGGCTTTGAATCTTTATTGTGACGCGTTGTCTGGCGTTTAACACAGTTTATACTCGTAAGTATTTTGGAGTCTACACAGTTTAAGCTCTTAAGGAGTTGGAGCGGGGAGGTCTAGTTTATACTCATACACTCCTGGGAGTTATGTTAAGTTATCCTTAAGAATATTTTTAGAAAAATATTCTCCAGAAACTTCTCAACAAAGAGGAGGGAATAGTTTAAACTCGTATACCTTATTGGAGTATTTCCGTATCCAAATGAGTTGAACCGGTCCGATAATAAGCTGAATCGGCCTAATAATGAGCCAAATAAGGCAGTAATTCGGTGCAAAAAGTCTCCCAACCCTTCCAAACATGTGGGAGAGGCAAGAATAAACTAATGATCGAACCTTCGGTCGATTTGAAGTTGTTTCGACGTTCAATTCTGCTTCAATTTGAATTCTGGTTCGGATTTGGTTCAAACTGGTCCATTCTGGCTCATTCTGGTCCATTCTGGCTCATTCTGATCTGATCTGGTCTAGCCAGGTTCAATCTGGTTCAATTTGGCTCATTCTGGCTCAGTTTGGCTCAATCTGGCTCAACCTGGTCCAATCTGGCTAGGTCTGGTTCAGCCCAGTCTGGTCTGGTTCAGCCCAATCTGGTTCAAGGCTATAAGAGGGGTCTTTTTTTTCTTTTCTTTTTCTTTTCTTTTTCCTCTCTAGGGCCGGCCGAACTTTCCCCTCCCCTCTCTTGATTTCTCTTCCCTCAAGCTTCCATTCGCCTTGAAACCTTGATAGTTATCCTAGATCTAGGGTTCCTTTGGATCTTGGACTGAAAAATCACTCAAAAACTCCATATTTGGAATTTCTCTCAGGCCCCTCGAGCGCGTGGTTCAAGTTTCCTTAAAGATCACATTTTTTATTGGATCTCGAGCCTTTCTTCAGGTAAATCTTCCACAATTTGGATCTTTTTCATGCTCAATTTAATTCATGCATTTGAGGGTGTGATTTGATGCCTCGAGCTAATCTTTCAGGGGGGTAAAAATGCAATTTTGAGGGGTTTTTATGCAAAAATTAGGGCTGAAATTATTTTTTGAATCTAACCCTTTGAGTTATTTTGCAGGCCGTCATGTCTCGCGCCTCGAGAGGTCGTTCCCCTGCCATGTCGGTTGATGGCGCGCCTCCCTCTTATGCTGGTGAGCTACTTTTTGCAAATAAACCCTTTTTTTTCTTATAAATTTGTAAATTGACCCTTTTTTAAACCCCACGTTGTTCTCCTTGGCGAGGCAATCGGGAAGAGCCTTGATTCTCCTTGGTGAGGATCGACGCTTCAAAGATATGTTTTGCTTGGTCAAAACCATATCTCAAAATTAAAGGGGGCGATTTGACACTACATTGCGTTTTATAAGGCAGGGATATGTTGTCGACATACCCTGTTTTGTGATTGCACAATGTGGCCAAATCGTCTCACCCTTTATAAGGCAATGACTCTATCTTAGCTATTTGTAAGATGAGTTCAATTTCCTTTTATAATCGAGACTAACCAGTGTTTAACTGTCTATTTTGCAGTGGGGTACCCTTCTGGATCATTCCCGTCCCACGCAATATATGGACGGCGTGGCGAGCATTATTCGAACTCCAACGATCCTTCCCCTATTCCAGCTACCCCTCAGTTTGCTTCGGACACGTCGACTGAGGTTGCCCAAGTGGTGAGGGAAGGTGGTCATCGAGCTATTCGCCAGCTAATCACAGATGCGCCTTTTGTGAAGGACGCCAGCTCTACTCAGCCTCTTCGAAAGAGCGATTTCCTATTTGGTGATTCTGTCGATGACCCAGAAGCCGTATTCATTGGTGCTGAGCATTGGCTTCACAAGACCGGCAATGGCTTCATATACTTGCCGGAGATTCCTCGGCATCGTTCATTGACTTCAACATAACTATTCCCCCTGTCAACAACGACAACGGAAGTGGTCCTGTAGATGATAATGCAAAAGAGGACCACGTTACCTCTCCCCAAAGCCACTCGAAGATAGGAACGAGTGAAGACAGGAAGATGAAGGACTTGGAGAGCAAAATCAATGCGTTGATGAACGCTCAAGAGGTAAAAAGGTCAGGTATACCGTGTCCATATCCAAGGGAGTGGGAATCAATTCCATATCCGGCAAAGTTCAATTTAATCAACTTTACGCCGTTTGATGGAAAGGGTTCCCCTACCCAACATTTAATATATTTCAAGTTATATTTTAAGTCTCACTTAGGAATAATCTCCGGCAATGAACCCTTGATGGTACGGTCATTCGTTGGCACTCTTCGCGGAGCGGCCTTCGATTGGTATCGTCGCCTCAAACCGGGGAGGTTTCTGACTTCTTCGACGACGACACTGAGGTCTCAATCGGCACTCTGTTTGATGAGAAGCAGAAGAATGGTGAGACAGTCGAAAACTTTGTGAAGAGGTTCCGAAATAAAGCAATGAATTGTAGGGATCCGGTCAGCGAAGACTTCATCCTCGAGACCTGTCATAACAATCTTTCATTGGACATCCTGGAAGCCATGGGAATGGCACCGCCAAAGACCTGGAAGGATCTGAAGGTGCGAGGAGAACGAGCCAAACGATTCCTTAAAAGGAAGAAGGCGGAAAGGGGTCAAATAGAAAATAACGCTCCACAACCAAATTTTGTCCCTAGGGGTAAAGGAAAAGCACATGCAAATGCCGTGGACGCGAATCAAACGTTCGAAGTGCAAGCGCAACCGCAACAGCAGCAGCAAAAGGCGCCTCAACAATCAAGGTGGCAACAGCAGACCCAGAAGCCAAAAGCCTCGGAGCCGAAGTTCCCAAAAGTTTATTCGTTCAAAGAGGATGAAGTTCCCGGTATCTTCAAGTACCTCACTGAAAATAACAAGATCAAGTTGCCTCCAGTTCAGGATCAGGAAATTGCCTCCAGTCCAGGATCAGGAAGATGCTAAGAGAATCAATGATCCAAAATACTGCGCATTTCATAGAGTGGTGCACCATCCTACCAAGGCGTGCTATGCCCTTAAGGACAAGATCCAAGCTCTAATTGATGTCGGGGTCATCACCATGAAGCAGCCGAAGGAGAAGAAAGTGGGAGCAAATGCAGTATCAATTAGTTTCGGTTCTGCTCCCTTGAACTGGTTCCATCCTCACAAGCAGCGCCAGAAAGGACTTGTGCCACACACAGCCCCTAATGGTGAGATTCTTTGGGTTCATCCAGATTTGATCGGAGATGAACAATGGACTGGAACCTCTTCCAAGAAAAAGTCAAAAGGAAAAGGTAAGTCTTGTTATGGAGCTTCTGCTATTCCAGGAGAAGATGACGAAGAAATTCCCGCCTTCCCGATTTCTGAAGATGAACAGGAGGCCTTTGCAACCCGAAGTGGGAATGAGTATCACTACAAGTACCCAGATGATTCCGAGCAATTAGGCACCAAAACCGCTCCTTCCAAGACAATGGCAGAACTAGGAATAGCAGCAATTCCCCCAACGCCTGTAGCTGCGGAGAAAGTCCAGCAGAAGGAGAAAGGGAAAGAGCCTTTACGTCAAGAAGCAGCCTTCCCGCTTTCTGAAGATGAACAGGAGGCCTTTGCAACCCGAAGTGGGAATGAGTATCACTACAAGTACCCGGATGCTTCCGAGCAATTAGGTACCAAAACCGCTCCTTCCAAGACATTGGCAGAACTGGGAATTGCAGCAACTCCCCCAACGCCTGTAGCTACGGAGAAAGCCCAGCAGAAGGAGAAAGGGAAAGAACCTTTATGTCAAGAAGCCCAAAACCCAAGGCAGTCTCGATTCAATCACCCGATTGGGAGAGACCAACCGGGAAATGCAAGCTCTCCACCCCATTTTAACATCATGGCGCAGTTGGCCAACATCCCGGCTAGGATAACCCTATACGAGTTGCTGCGTCTTTCCAAGGATACAAGGAAAGCCTTACAAGAGGCCTTGAGCGATTCTGAAGCTTTCTTAACTCGAATCAAGCCATCTCCTGAAGGACCAGAGCCGTCAGCTCAACACTGCAATCTCGCGACGCATCATTTTCCATGCATCTCTTTTACCAAAGAAGACATGCAGACGAAGAACTCAAAGCATGATCGGCCCTTGTACTTCACCGGGCACATCGGCTCCAGCATGGTCAACCGGATCCAAGTTGATCCGGGTTCTGCTGTTAGCATCATGCCATTCCGACTGATGCATCATCTTGGAATCCCGACTAGCAAACTAGCCTCCACCGGCACTACGATTTACGGATTCAACACCAGCGGGTCCAGACCCTTGGGGAAAATTCGAATCAAATGCCAGATTGGGGATTTAAAATCAGAAGTTACCTATGTGATTGACGCAGAAACGTCCTATAATTTACTGTTGGGTCGACCTTGGATCCACGGTAACCTTATAGTCCCGTCAACTCTGCATCAATGCCTCAAGTACGTGGACTCAAATAATGAAGTCAAGACGGTGGTCGCGGATAAGCAACCATTTAAGGGATTAGAGAACTATTTCACTGATTCCCTTCTATACGGCGCCGAATCCGATACTGAACCATCGGCCCAAGGAACGGACAGCGGAGATGAAGCTGATACCGAAACTGGGTTTGATTATGATGGTGGTTTTGTACTTAATGACATTGTACCCATTGTAATCAATCTTGACGATGATAAATCATCGGAAAGTAGTTGTAATTGGCAACTTGCCGAAGAACTATCAATAAACGATGATTTAGAGTACTCGATGTGTCTTGATAATGTCACTAAAAAGCTTTATGATAACCCTGATTTGTATATGCCTCTTCAATCATTTTGCATGACGAAAAAGCAGGTACAAGATCCATGCGGAGCAACACTTGTCATCCCCGCGGGAATAGGGGGTGGAAAAGAAGTCGTCTACGGCAAAGGAAAAGAAGCTCCGATACCCGATCACTTCTTAGAAGAAGAAGACGATGAAGATAAACCTGCCCCTCATCTATTTAGATATGACACAAAAGCGCGCGATCTAATGGAGAAGTATGGGTATGACTTCACACTTGGAGAGGGTCTTTGCTTTGGTCGAGGTCCGCGAGTTCCACCTCGAATGGCCTATGTACCGAAGGGAAAACCCGATGATTATTATCGCCACAAAAGAGGTCTTGGCTATGTCTCCTCATCCGACGACGAATGTTGCTGGCAAGTCATCGATCAAATTGCTAACAAGGCTAGAAAAGGATACTCTTCTGACTCTTCGGCTTGGGGTTCCGACGCTAGCCTTGGTGAAATGTTCAAAAAGTTAATGTCGAACATGGTTACGGTCGATCCTACCACAATAGAGGAAGACGACCAGATGTCGACATGGGAAGATCCGTGGGTTCATCACCTAAACATGCAGTATGGTGACATGTTCGAACAAAGAGAACCTCCTACCGAAGATCAAGTAGTCCAAGTGAATATGGGAAGTGAGGAAAATCCGAAGCCGATATTCATTAGCGACAGTATCCTACCCGAAGAGAAAGAAGAGTTGATCTCTCTTATCAGGGAGTACATCGATGTGTTCGCCTGGAATTATGAAGACATGCCGGGGCTCGATCCAAACGTAGCAGTGCATCGCCTCAATATTAAGTCGGATGTCAAACCTGTCAAACAACAACAAAGACGGTTTCATCCGTAAATGATAGAGGCGATCGAAGCTGAGGTTAAAAAGCTTGTCGACTCTAGCTTCATTAGGGAAGAGCAACATCCAGAGTGGCTTGCCAATATTGTCCCGGTCCTTAAGAAAAACGGGAAGATCAGGGTCTGTATTGACTTTAGAGACCTCAACGCTGCTTGCCCAAAATATGATTTTCCCCTTCCCATCACGGATGTTATCATTAACAACACGTGCGGGTTCGAGAGGATGTCTTTCATGGATGGTTTCTCTGGTTATAACCAAATAAAGATGCATCCAGATGATGAAAAGCATACTGCTTTTAGAACGCCTCTCGGCATCTTCTGCTACACGGTTATGCCATTCGGCTTAAAGAATGCAGGTGCTACATATCAGCGAGCCATGTCAAAGATCTTTCAGGAGCATCTCCGAAAGACTGTCGAATGCTACGTAGATGATTTGGTCGTGAAAAGTCGTGATAAAAAAGATCACATTAAGGACTTGAAGACCATGTTCGACTATATGCGAGCCCATCAATTGAAGATGAATCCTACCAAATCTTTCCTCGGAATGTCTAGTGGTAAATTCCCGGGATTCGTCGTCACCACCAAAGGTATTCACATCGATCCTGATAAGGTAAAGGCGATTAATGAATTGCAGCCTCCGAGAAACCTCAAGGAGCTCAGAGGATTGCAAGGGCGATTAGCTTATATTCGTCGGTTCATCTCGAACCTCTCAGGAAAATGCCAACCATTCTCCAAGCTCGCAAAGAAGGGCGTGTCTTTTGTATGGGATGACGCTTGTCAAAAGGCATTCGAGAGTATTAAAGAATATCTCTCGAAACCTCCTGTACTCGTTGCACCGAAATCGGGCAAACCGTTCTTGATTTATGTCAAGGCGGGGAGCCACTCATTAAGTGCATTACTTGCACAAGATGACGATAACGGTCATGAGCAGGCAGTATATTATTTGAGCCGAACCATGGTAGGCGCCGAATCTCGATATCCTATGATTGAGAGAGAATGTCTCGCCTTGGTGTTTGCTATTCAGAAGATGCGGCATTATCTGGTCGGGCAGACCATTTATGTCATCTCTAAAGTTAATCCGGTTCGAATATTCATAACTCAACCAGCTTCCATGAGCTGGAGATTAGCAAAATGGGCCTTACTCTTGTCCCAATACGACTTACATTTTAAACAACAGAAGTTAGTAAAAGGGCAGGCCATCTGTGATCTCCTGGCAGCTAATCCAACTACGGACACCGCCGAGATATATGACGATCTACCCGATGAAACCCACGAAGTCAACGCAACTTCGCACCAACAAGTATGGCGTTTGTACTTCGATGGCGCTTCCCGAGCAGCTATTGTCACAGGTGCTCCTGGAAGGTCTAAGATTTCTTCCGGAGTGGGAGTTGTCTTAGTCTCCCCAGGAAAACATGTGATGCCTCGAGCCTACTCGCTAACCGAGCCATGCTCGAATAATATAGCAGAGTATAACGCATTGATTATTGGACTCAATTTCGCTAAGGAGCTAGGGGTTGAGTATCTCAAGGCTTTCGGTGATTCTCAGCTAATAGTCAAGCAAGTGCAAGGAGAATATGAAGTCCGAAGTCAAGATTTGATACCATACCATAAGATGGCAGTGGAGATGGCGGAATCATTCGAAGGATTCTTTATCGAACATATTCCCCGACTACAGAATACCTATGCAGACGCATTAGCAGTATTGGCCGTATCTCTGGCACAACCTCCCGAAACAGAGCAGTTTGTTATGGTAAGAACTCATCAACTCCTAGTACCGCTTTACAATGAAGATGCCAAGGAAGAAAAGGTTCAAGAGGTGCACGCTACTCAAGTCGAGTTCGAACCACGAGATTGGCGCTTCCTCATCATCGACTACGTCTTGCATGGAATCTTGCCAGAAGATGTGAAGGAAAGAGAGTCGATCCGACGAAGAGCACCAAGATTCTACTATAACACGGAGAATCGAACGTTGTACCGCAGGGGGTACGATGGTTTGCTATTGCGTTGCTTATCAACCAAAGAAGCTGAAGAGGTCCTTAGGGAGGCGCATGAAGGGGAGTGTGGCGCACACCAACCTGGCCCCAAGCTTTATGATCGCATCAGAAGAATGGGGTATTTTTGGCCTTCCATGATGAGTGATGCAGTCACGTATGCCCGAAAGTGTGGTGCATGTCAAATACATGCGAATTACATGCACCAACCTCCGGAGCATCTACATCCTTCTGTTACGTCATGGCCATTCGAGACTTGGGGAATGGACATTGTTGGCCCTATAAATCCCCCATCAGTCAAAGGTGACCGATTCATCCTGGCAATTACCGATTACTTCTCCAAATGGGCCGAAGCAGTTCCACTCAGAGAAGTTAAAACGAGTAATGTCATTGCATTCATCAAGCACCATATCATCTATAGGTATGGTGTTCCAAGACGAATCATACATGACAACGGTCCTCAGTTTGTCAGCAACGCCTTGATAAGGTTCTGCGAAAAGTTTAAAATTCAGGATAGCTCGTCAACGGCTTATAATCCCACAGCAATTGGATTAGCTGAAGCCTTCAACAAGACTATCATCAAACTCTTGTCAAAAATCGTGAAAACTAATAAACGAGACTAGGATGATAAGCTTGGCGCGGCTCTATGGGCCTATCGGACCACGGTGCGCACACCGACGGGAGCAACCCCGTATTCACTGGTATACGGATGTGAAGCTGTTCTTCCATTGGAAATCCAAATACCATCTCTTCGGATCGCTCTTTCAACCCAGATGTCGACCGAAGAACAACATCAGAAACGCCTCGAAGAACTCGAGAGGCTCGATGAAAAGCGCCTGGAAGCTCAACAGCATATTGAGTTTTACCAAGCTAGAATTTCTCGAGCCTTAGACAAAAAGGTTCGACAAAGGAGTTTCAATGATGCCGATAAACGGCAAGTTCCTAAAAAAAATACTATCCTTAGTATCTTCAGGATAACCAATGTATCGGGAAGTTCCCAGAAGAATACCACATGGGTATTCTTAGGGATAACCCAGTCATTGTAGAATTGATGAATAAGAAATCTACGTTCAAACTCTGAATGTCAGAATGTTTCTTCTTATTTTTTATCAAAATTCTCTAACTCGTATGAGTTATTTTTGTGAGATGAAATCCAATCCTCTGATAGGTTAATCTTTCCTCGCCAAACCATCCGCTGATCAAATTAAACGACAGTGGATCCACCAACATTTCCATCTGCCCGTCGTTGGCATTTCTCAGACTCAACATGTTAGGTCCTAATCACCTAGCATTAAAGTCTTCCTTTGAGTGATAATACGAGTTGGCACTTTCTTTGCTACCTGTATTCCACTTTCTTTGCTTTCAGGTCAAACCTATAAAAGTTAGGACCAAAGCCAAATTCCTCTCTCGATTCCTTCCATGAACGAGAAGTCCACTTTCAATTCGAACAGTCAAACCTATAAAAGTTAGGATTGTTCCCGATCTCGCTTAGTCAAGCCTACAAATAGTTGAGACTAAGACCGAGTAACTCGTTTTCGAGAAACGAAAATCCACCTTTGTTCCCTTTTCCACCAAACCTATAAAAGTTAGGGTTGAAATTGGGTTTTCTCCTCAATGAATGAGGGATTCTTTGGGTTCAAATGACCAATCCTATAAAAGTTAGGGTCGTTCGAACCTTTCCGATTCTCAGAGTGGAGATCCCACTCTTAGTTTCATCCTGCCGGATTCTGGGGGTGGAGATCCCACCTCGAGTTTCCTTTCCAGCTGCAGATAGAATATAAAATTCTTCCTCTTCAGCACTGGGAGATAGAATATAAAATTCTTCCTCTCCCATTTCTTAGTCTGTCTTTGCTCTTAGAAAAGACACAATTCTCAACTTCCAATCCGGGCACTTGGTGCACGGGGAATTTCATCCCGAAGCCTAAGAAGGGATGAGTCAGCGCCTAACACGCGTTGCCGGTTTAGTCTTTTACCGATTGAAGAAGACACCAGAATTCCAGTCTGGGGAATTTCATCCCGAAGCCTAAGAAGGGATGAGTCAGCGCCTAACACGCGTTGCCGGTTTAGTCTTTTACCGATTGAAGAAGACACCAGAATTCCAGTCTGGGGAATTTCATCCCGAAGCCTAAGAAGGGATGAGTCAGCGCCTAACACGCGTTGCCGGTTTAGTCTTTTACCGATTGAAGAAGACACCAGAATTCCAGTCTGGGGAATTTCATCCCGAAGCCTAAGAAGGGATGAGTCAGCGCCTAACACGCGTTGCCGGTTTAGTCTTTTACCGATTGAAGAAGACACCAGAATTCCAGTCTGGGGAATTTCATCCCGAAGCCTAAGAAGGGATGAGTCAGCGCCTAACACGCGTTGCCGGTTTAGTCCCGGGTAGCCTATTCTCGTAACAAGGGCGAAGTCTATGTATTCAAAATCATAGCACAAAGCCTCAGAGAATTTACTCTCTTAGCACAACGTTACATGCGGAACGGATTTAGACAATCCGCATGCTAGCCCGATTCAAACGGTGATCGGTAAAGGCACATCAAACCCGTTGATGGCTGGGGGTTTGCCAAAAATCCCAAAGTCTATGTCTAACACACATTGCCGGTTTAGTCTTTCGCCGATTGAAAAAGACACCAAGGTCTAAACTTGGGGAATTTTATCCCGAAGCCTAAGAAGGGATAAGTCATCGCCTAATACGCGGTGCGGGGTACCTTTTCCCTATAAGAAATGGTGAAGTCTATGTATTCAAAGTCATAGCATTAAGTCTAAGAAAAGCAATTCTCTTAGCACAACGTTACATGTGGAACGGATCTAGACAATCCGCATGCTAGCCCGATTCAAACGGTAATCGGTAAAGGCATATGAAACCCGTTGAGGGCGGGGGGTTTGCCAAAAATCCCGTAAATCTTGTCATTCAGAATAAACACAGAAAGATCACGAAAGAAGCAAATGCGGAGTCTCTATTAATAGATCGAGTCAAAAGCATACAATAAAAAGCTCGTCAGCCCGAAGGCAGTTGGCGGTTGAGAATATGAGACTTTAAACTAAAAAGTCTATCTACATAACTCCGCTCGAGTTCTGCCTGCAGATCAGCTCGAGCAGATTCTTCAGAACTGCTTAAAATCTCCGCGGCTTCACTCTTCAGCTTCATCAGTCTCTCCTGGGTGGATCCTAGCCTCTCGAGTGCCTGTTCACGAGAACACTCTAATCCAGCCAGGTCATCTGCAATAAGAGCAACAGATTCCTCGGCGCACTTCAAGGCCTCTTTCAACCTAGTCACTTCCTCGCGGCTCGAGTCCAAAGAGCGGAGTAGCTCAGCTCTATCCGTATCTTTCCTCGCCACGTTAGCCATTAGCTGCGCAATGGAGCTCTCATGTGACTGAAGCTCGCATCCGATGGAAGATCTCAGGTCGCGCCACTGTGCCAGCCTATGCTCCAGCTGAGAGGACACGAAAGAAGAAGCCCCGTTAGTCTCCAATCCCTTCAACTCTCGGATCTCTGACTCCAGAACAGCAAAATTGGCAATGAAGGAATCGGCCAATTCCGGGTATCCTTCTTCCCTCATCATCATCATGTGCCGAGAAAAGGAACGCCTGAACTGATCGAGACAATATCCTCTATGAAGAAGCTTCTCGATCATGTCGTTATAAAAGGCAGTGAAGAAGCCGAGGTCCGTACGAAAAATGTCTCTGTCAGGATCAGTATCGACCAAAAGGGCGCGGACACGCTCATGTAGAGAGGATCGAGATCCTACAAGCAACAACATAGAAGTTCAGTGGATTATCGAATACGATAAGGGAATTCAAAGGTAAATTCCGAGCATACCACCTCAGGCTGAGGTCCGACAGGCTCTGAGATAGCGGCAGAAGTGGTCATGGAGGGTATATCAACCCCTGCAGGCAGATTGCTCATACCACTCGGCAAGGGCGGGGAGACACCACTTCTATGCAGACTTTCAGCCCCGGGAACTGTAGTAGTATCAGGCACAACGGCCGGTCCTATAGTTACGCTCCTGTATTAGTCAAATGGAAATTTAGACAAATAAGGAGAATCGGGACAAGAAGATCGTATGCATACCGGCAATCCCACCGTCCTCAGATGCAGCGGGAATGCCAAGAGTCATAAGGGTATCGGCCCAAGCGGCTGGTCCTATAGTTGTACTTCTTTATTAGTCAAAATGAAAATTTAGACAAATAAGGAGGATTGGGATGATAAGGTCATCTGCATACCTGTAGGTCCATCATCCGTAGGTATCTGGGGAATGCCAAGGGTCATAAGAGAATCAGTCCCGGTGGCTGGTCCTATGATTGCACTCATATATTAGTCAAAAGTCAGATAAACTTAGAGAAGTACGATATCCCTAAATCGTATGCGTACCGGCGAGTCCGTCACTCCGAGGTAAGCTAGATATACCAGGAATCGATATTGGGCTAATCCCAATGGTTGGTGCTGTAATATTAATCCTTCGTTAGTCAGACAAAAGATCAGGCAAGATGAAGGGGATCAGATATATACCTATGAATGAATCACTCCCAAAGAATGGTCTCTCGGTTCCCATAGTAGTCTGTTCAGCCAGCATGTCAGCTAATAAGCCAGCATCAGGTTTCGAGAAGCTTGGTACAGGAGCACACCCCCTCTCCTCGAAACCTGCATCATGATAGGCTCCATCCTCAGCTGGCCTTTCCATCGCGACATCTGCAGGGTAACCTGAATGTTGGAAGATGAGGAAAGCTTAAAAATACTTGCAGCAAAAACAGAAGATCTTCCTTCCCCATGATTGAGGAGGGTATCATTGGATGTAGATATACCTGAATACGGGACGGTGGACTCAACACTATTCACTTGCCCAAGATCAATGTTTAGATCGATGCCCAGAGACCCGTCATGAAGGGCGTCGCACATCTGCTGCATAAAGCAATCCATGTTATCAGATCCAGGAGATACCGGACCCGGTGGGAGTTCGCCCTCTTCGAAGAACCCTGGAGCATAAAACATGGTTACGAATCCCAAAAGGAAAATCACCTTAAAGCAATAAAAATAAAATGTTACATTCCCCTCCATCGGCGGTGCTTCCTAAGCCCACTCCATAAGGACGCTGACCGTCGTGGGGTTTATGTGCGGTCTTCTTCCTCTTCGGGGCACCAACACTCCTAGGACCAACGGGTCGGTCATGCACAGGCTTGTCACACGTTTCAACGTGTGTGGGAGCTCGATCGTCGGGCCATGAGCTCGTATAACGAGGAGCTGGCGGCTCATGATCGTCAACTGTCCTACCTAAAGTGACAATGGTCATTTCATTAAACAAACAAGAGCTGTCGTTTATACCAATTAGAATGGAGAAGGAAAATCAAAGAGCATGACAAACCTGTATCGAGTTCTTCTCTGTCGGTATCTACATCCACATATTCTTCCTCGGAGGTCTCATCCTCGTCACCCGTAGGAAGGAGCTCTTCATCATCTGTGAAAAGAGATTTGGCATACCCCTTTCTCCGCTTCTGAGCAAGCTCAGCCCTGCGAGCAGCCATCATAGCAGCCCGAACCGAGTGCTCGGACTGTAACTCTAAAAGGCTCCTCACACCTATGGATTCATAGGCGGAAAGGAACCACTTGCAACTGAGGAAAGTGGTCAGCGGCTTACGCCTATATGAAGGAAGAGCAAAATGGGCTCCAGTGCAGCCCACCATAGTCCACAGCCATGCTCGCACACCATCAATAAGTCCTCCCTCAACCTGCAGGCCACGGCTTGGATTCCCGACATATAGTTGGTCATAGCCGAACTGACGAGCAAAACGGCAGGGAAGGTAAGGCTCTATGTGGCATCGATTCTTCACCCGGAGAACAAGATACCCAACGCGGATGTTCACTAACCAGCGGAAACAACCAACGTCGAGAACAGTCCGGTCACTTCTAGGTTTCTCCTCGTCAATCAGCACGTCGCCATAGCGACCTGAAAAGTGAGGAAAACACTTGAAGAACTCCCAGCTCTTACGGACTCGAAGCTCTCGTTGAACATCACTAAATTTGTTCCCGAGCCATCTGCTCTTCTCCAACAGCTGCACAAAAGGAACGGGGACATCAACAACGCTGGGCGCCAACATCAAATCAGGACGGTGAAGAACGAGCCACGCCATCAGATATGCGTAAGGAAGCTCGACCTTCGGACAAATAAGCTCAGTCGATGGTTCAGAACCCCGAATACATATTAGTCATACTCTTACGATAGTTTCGATTCTTAGATTATGGATTTGTGGTTAATTTTGATGATTAAGATGTTTAATCTTAACTTTTTAATTATAATGGACATATTAACAAACTCTTTTATATCACATGAACTATGTTTTCCTCAATACTATCTAGTTTTCTCATATCTGTTTTGTATCTGCATGCATATCCGCTTATATATCCGCATGTATATCCATAACCGTATCTGATTTTAGCGGATATGGTTACAAATTTTTCTTACCAAGATATATCTATATCTGTATCCGTATCCGAGATGGGTAAGCAGATATGGATATGATAAGCATCATATCTGATCCGTATCCGGACCGAATGCACCCCTAATTCCTACCCGCATTTACAATGATTTGAAGGACTAATTTCAATCTATGAAATATTTAAGGGACTAATATAAAAAAAACCCAAACTTTTTTGCACGTTAGAATATCAAAAAGAGAATTTGAGATATAAAAATGTTTAAAAGAGGGCAAATTTCACATAAGCCCCTGACCATAGGGTATTTTGCTCATAGCTCCCTCAACTTTATTTACTCCTCTTAACCTTCTTGAACTTTGGGTTGTCTCGCTTAAACATGCTATACTTTGAAGTCTTTGAAACTACCCACTGACATTATTACGTGTTAGTGGTGAAATGGCCAAACTACTCCTTTTGAAAAATGTGGACGGTCAAAATATATAGGCCACTCCATCTATAGTTAATCTCTCAAGTCACGAGAGACCTGGATCGATACTTGGCACAAGTTTAATACTTGAGCGTAAAAAAGTAGATGCACGTAGATCAAACACTAAATCAGATCAAAATAGCATAAACACAAGCTCAGAGCGAAGTTTGCCCAAGTACCAACAAAGCTCGTTGAAGCGAGCTTCGCCTTATAGCTCACGTAGGCCACATCACCCACATTTTAAAGAAAGTGGGATACCCATATTTTGGCGAAGTTTTCTCAATGAACTTCGCCCATGGTCATTATTGGCAAACTTCATCTATAGTTGTTAATGGCGAACTTCGCCCATAGTCATTTTTAGAAGCTACTTTTAAGGAATCAGTTTGTCCACTTAACTCGCCCATTTAAAGAAAGTTAATGATCGCTAACTCACCTATTTAATGGGAGTTAAGAACCACTAACTCACTCATTTAATGCTCTCAATTTTCTATAAATATGCATGATCAACATAAAGAAAAAGGGGGGCAAGGAAAAATCTTGGAGCTGATGTTCTTCCTGGCTAGGCTTTTTATCACTTGAGAGAGAGAGAGAGAGATTCAGAGGCTACCAGCTGAAGCTTGGTGAGCGACATCGACGAAGAGCCCGTCCCTACTCTATTCTCATTTATCTTCATAGATCATTCTCATTAACTAATCATTTAGTTCAATCAATGATCCTAGTGAGGAAACATGTATTTCCTTTAACTAGTCATCTAGCATAATCAAAAATCCTTGTGAAAAAAGATCTGTTAATATCTCTTCAACGTAAATAATCATCTACTTTACTCAAAGATAGTCAATTAGCAAAAGACCCACTATCTACTGCTTAGTCCTTCAACGGAAGACAAGAACGACCTTCCATCAACACATAAAAAAGAACCCAGATCTCTATAAATTTTTCATGTTTCTTATTTATTGAGATTGTAACTCTTCTTTTTTGCCATTAATTTTAAGACCAGAAATAGAATGGCAACACTGTTGGGGACTCTCTTCTCAATCAAAGAGAAAATTATGTCGAGAACACTAAGGCCTTAAGTTCTATTACTGAATCATTGGTCATAGAATTTGAATAAGCAAAATTATATCCTCTGAGAAAATAGTTACTGCCATGACCAAAAGCTACTATAGATACATTGAAGTTCAAGACCGGGTTTAGACCTGAGCTTTGCCCATAGCAAGGCGAGCCTTACCGAAGATAGCCCTAGCTTCACTGAAAGCAGAGCGAACTTTACCCAGAGCAAATACAACCATAGCTTCACCCAAAGCGAAGCAAATCTTACCAAAGGTAGTCTCAATGTCGCTGAAGGGAAATTGAGCTTCACCCCAAGAGAAGTCTTAGTAACCCTCGCCATGAGTGAAGGTCATGATGTTCAAACGTCTTTCAAATTCAGACATTATCCCACAAGCCCTGTAGAGGTTCGCTTTAAAGTGTCTTGCAATACTCATCATACTTTCTTAAAAGAAGACAAAACTGGGGGGTTACCCTCCAATGAAGTTCTCAAAAGGGAAAAGTATCGCCCATGGAGATTCTCAGTCTCAACCACAAGTTTAGACTTATGATGAAGCCATAATGATCACATCAGTTGTAGGTCAAAGCAACATCATCTCAGGCGATGCTCTAATGCCAAAAGCTAGCCCTACAAAGTTGCTTTTAAGAAGAGCGACTGACGCATCAATAGCCAAGTTGATACTCCCTATGACTTAAGGGAGTTCCTCTCTCAAAAGAGGGTGCAACAATGTCAGCATTGCTCGAAACTAAAGGAGATAGTATCGACAGTTCAACTGAATTGTCTATGTAAGTCTCCCTCTATTAAAGAGTTGGCGTCTACACATCTTAGTCCATTCCCCAAATCTTCAAAGTTTAGGAATAAGTAGAAACATGGCGACCTCACAAGAACAAGGTGACTTTCGATC
The DNA here is from genome assembly GCF_001876935.1 of Asparagus officinalis. Classification (NCBI taxonomy): domain Eukaryota; kingdom Viridiplantae; phylum Streptophyta; class Magnoliopsida; order Asparagales; family Asparagaceae; genus Asparagus; species Asparagus officinalis. Next base: position 93,535,561 of record NC_033797.1, on the reverse strand, counting down.
TTGATCACTAAGAGTTCACGGTTATAACCAGTATAACCCTAGAAGAAGATGATGATGATGATAACCCATCAGATCCAAGATACTCGAAATAAGGAGTATACTTTTAAAGACTGATGGTATCTATCACCATACTAGATCAAGATGGGGGGTAACTATCCCCATCAACTGCTCTGTCATGAGGATGTCCATTCAATGAACTCCTTCACAAATGGACAATTCCCCCTGCTAGTGATGCTAACTCAGTCATAGCGTTAAATGTAACTCCTAGCTCAAGTCAAGAGCGGGAGTGGACTGCTAACATGGCAGATGGAGAGGTCATCGACAATCTTATTCATTGAATTGAGACCCAAAAGAAGGTATCTGATGAGCGCTTCGAGCGACTCGAAAATATGCTTCAACAATGCTACTCACTTTCCAACCCCCTATGAGCACTTCAAAGGGGAAGCGCCCAATTGACATCTTCCTTGATAAGGAGTTGTGCTACCAAGAAGATGTCTTCTCCCCTCTCTCAGAGTATGAGACATTCAATCCACTAAAGTAAAGGCACAAGCTAAAAATGTCCAAAAGCCTCCAAAATTAGCTTAACGCTTTACACAGAGAACCAACCTAAAGAAGGATTGCACCACTCAACCTTATCCCATCAAATGAGACTCAGTTCTCTACTTGATAAAGTTTAAGCTGTTGTGTTATACACGTTCGATGGCAAAGGTTCCCCTCACCAAGATGCAACATTTTATCGACACCCTCCATGAGGTATCTTTTGACTAGTTCCCGAATCTAGCCGAAGGATCAATCAAATCCTGGGCTAACTTAGAATCATAGCTCTTTCCCAATTCCATGAGGATTAATCTAATGTAACAATGACAAAGATCCTTTCAGAAAATAGAGGGGAAATGATTAGGTCAAAATTTGTATTGAAAGGTTTCGTAACTTGTCCTTATGATGCTGAGACATGTTATTGTCAATGTTGCTCTAGACATGTCGGCACACCATTCTTAGCTGAGTGGAAGCCTACACAAGCGCTATCAAGGCTAATTTGTGGAAAGATCTGATTGAGCAGGTAGAAATTATCAAGAAATTTGCTGAGAGATTCAATCAATATGATCCATGGTCAAGCCTCAAAGATGATGACAATGACACGGACAATCCTCTGATGATGAGAGCGAGACGAGACAATCCTCCTAATCATAGTCGTTAAGATGATTGATAGTACAATTTATGCCTTAGCAATTAGTCGTTAAGTTCAATATTATACCTCTAACAACAGCCTTTACGCTCCACATGGCATCAGGAGTAAACCAGGAGGAAGTCAGTTTTGGAGCGCCTCGGTCCACTTCCCAAAGAACGAGGCAAAGCTCCAGTTCAAGAACGGTTGGGGCCAATGAAGAAGTCCCAAACAATTCAACATGCTGGGGGTCGCCGCAACCCTCAACATTTGGAGAAAATCGTGGCACCCAAGCGCACAACTTTGCGCATCGAAGTGCAGGAACCCGCTGAAGATTCACACCCACAAAGGCGCGTTTCGAGGCGTGTGACTCTTGGAAGCCCAAAGAAGGCAATCCAACCTCAGATGGAAACATTATCATCTGATAGTGATAGTGTTATACCTGAGAAGTCGTGCCCGCACACGATAGGTTACTCCGACTGTCAAAATGACGAGTTGTACTATCGTGCTGGGGGTACGAATAGAACCAGGAAGAGGAGTCCCCGAGAACAGAAAACTCAATGCCCCTGTTCCAAACTCATTCGGGCGGTAGAGCAAGCCCGCGACGTATTAAACTGAGAAGAGATAAGTGCTAGACCCCGTCTTCTCAATCTAATACGCTAAGCGTCTAGAAATAAGTACAATACGAAGTCACAGGTCCCCGATCACACATAGCAAGAATATAAAGACAACCCAGAATAAAAATAGACATATCATCAATGGTAAATCATCCCAGACATAAAATACGGGTCAAATATGCCCTTATACAAATCTAAACAAAAGAATACTGAAAAGATACAAAATACACTGATCAAATAGAAATGGAATGGACCAATAACTAAGCTTTAGCTTCTTCTCCTGCTCCATCCGCTAAGCACTCCTGCTGAGAATCCTCTGGCTCCTGATGATCACCCAGCTGAACCTGTTCTTCCTCTAAGTCTGACGTACACCAGAGAAAACAGGTGTATGTCAGGTGCATGGCCCACGGCAAGACCCGACCCCACAAAGAAAATAGAACGAACGGAAATCCAATGCGAAAAACGATACGATAATAGAAACAACAAAAGAAAGTACAACTAAAATCCACAAATCAACATGAAAATACTACTAAATCATGATAACATAAAGCATCCAAAATCGATCAGGTAACGAGATCATGCAGCTAGCGATCAGACTAATCATCCAAGCAACAAGATCATACACTAGATGGAATTAATACTTAAAAATCTACAACACGAGACGTAGTACGTCGAGCGAAATAATCCAAACAAGGAAACCCTCATGTATATACCATATGTCTCGAATTGTAAATAATTAAATATTAACCCCGATCTATGTATGGAAAGAAATACAACTGATCTACGTCTCACAAGAATCATACTTAGCCAAGAATCTAAGTCATGGTCAGGGAGGAGGAGTCCACGGCTGGGTCTAAGGAGGAGGAGGGCGCGGGCGGGTGTCACGGCTGCCGCTCGGAGGGAGGGCGATCGGTCGACGACGGCGCGGCGAGGACGCCGGCTGATGGGGAGGTGAGACGATGCATGGTGTCAAGGTGGCGGTGTGGAAGCGTGGGGCCGGCTCTGAGAAGTCGCGGGAGAGAGAGCGAAGAAGAGGGCGGCGGTTCGTTGTGACAGGAGAGGGGAAAAAACAAAATATATATATAGGCGTTTTAGGGTTAGGGTTAATGTTAAAATACAAAAATTAATTAAAATAAAACTTAGTTTAAGGGTATGTAAAATTAACTAATTAGGGCACCATAATTTAATCTACAATTAAAAAACGGTACCGTGGTGTGGGTTGAGCTAATACAACAGTTAATATGAAATAGTTGAAATATACCCATATTGTATAATTAAACAAGAATAAATAATAATAATAATATATTTACTTATATTTAAAATCAAATAATTATGGGATAATTATATACACAGTAAAACGTACTAGTTATACTAATACGATAGATAATATGTAACAATAGAAATAATACAATAAATTATACCAAAAACACGTAATTAATAATACTATGTATTATATGAAATAATTTGTAATAATATTAATAATACAATATATTATTTAAAATATTACATAATAGTATTGATAACATAATAAATTAATTTCAGAAATTTTTATCACACAAAATAAATTTATAAATATCAAAATTATTTAAATAAATATATAATCAGATTTTTAAATCATAGAAAATTATACAAAATCGAGAAAATACAAATACTCTTTTTAAGAATAATAATTAAATATTTGAAAATACCCTAAAATTATTTTAACTAGTATCGAAAATTCATGGTCCTTACAAGGAGTCCCCGAGAACAGGAAATTCAATGTCCCTGTTCCAAACTCATTCGGGCGGTATTGTCTGAATGCAACTGCATCAAGGCGGTCCCCGAAAGAGTTTCAGTTTTTGAAAGACTCAGTGCGGAGACGCCAAAACCCAGGCCTAGGCGTTTTCAACGAAGAAGAAGGGTGATTGAAGACGGAGAATTTCCGAGGGTCACCACCAACATGACGAGCAAAGGAACATCGGCACGAGAAGATTTCGAGTCGATTCTAAGAGCCTCCCGACCTAGAACCCGTCTGCAGTCCGGAACCATCGAGCGAGCAACCTATGGTAGGGTTCGGACAAGACGCCCTTCAGAAGATGAAGAATCTGATGCCGGCTCCACAGTCGCATCAGATAATACGATATCCAGCGAGGGACAACCCCGCGAGGCACTTATGATAAGTGCAGAACAAATCGCCAAGATGCTTGAAGACGCCTTAGCTAAGCAGCATGACCAACAAATCCAAGCATTGACGAACCAGCAAGGCGAGCCGAGTCGTCGCAACCAAGTCCATCAGGAGGACGAGGATACGAATGCTCATAATATCAATGATCCTCCCGTCAATGCAGGGGGTGGTAACGGGAATGCTAGTGAAGATACAGGTGAAAGCCTAAAAATTAAAAACCTCGAGAGCAAAATCAATACATTGATTTCCGCTCAAGAGACGAAAAAGACGGGCATTCCTTGTCCATACCCAAGAGAGTGGGAATCAATCCCATATCCGGCGAAGTTCAGTCTAATTAACTTCACGCCGTTTAATGGGATGGGTTCACCCACTCAGCATTTGATTTACTTCAAATCGCACTTGGGAGTCATCTCTGGTAATGAGCCTCTGATGGTGCGGTCATTCGTTGGCACTCTTCGCGGAGCCGCCTTCGATTGGTATCGTCGCCTCAAGCCAGGAAGCATAAACAGTTGGGACGACATGGAGACGAAGTTCCTTACAAATTTCTTCGACGACGACACCGAGATCTCTATCGGATCGTTGCTCGATGAGAAGCAGAAAGACGGGGAGTTAGTCGACACCTTCGTCAAAAGGTTCCGGAACAAGGCGATGAACTGCCGGGACCCGATCACCAATGAATTCATCCTCCAGACATGCCACAACAACCTTTCGCTGGACGTGTTGGAAGCAATGGGCACAGCACCATCCAAGACATGGAAGGATCTGAAAGTCCAAGGAGAGCAAGCTGAGCGGTTCCTCAGGAGAAAGAAGGCGGAGAGAGGCCAACCGGCAACAAATCCTCCGAAACAGAACTTCAACCAAAAAGGAAAAGGTAAAGCTCATGCTAATGCCGTTGATGCTAACCAAACTTTTCAATTGCAACCTCAGCAACAACAGCAGCAACGAGCACCACAACAATCCCAGCCGCATTGGCAGCAACGGCCTCAGAAACAAAAGTCTTCGGAGCCGAGGTTTCCCAAAGTCTACTCCTTCAAGGATGATGAAGTTCCCGGCATCTTCAAATACCTGTTGGAGAACAACAAGATCCAGTTGCCGGCGATCGTGGATCAAGAAGGGGCCAGCAAAGTGACGGATCCAAAGTACTGCGCGTACCACAGAGCGGTCCACCACCCTACGAGATCATGCTACCACCTCAAGGACAAGATCCAGGCGTTAATCGACGTAGGAGTCATAACCCCGAAACCAGCCAAGAATGTGGGGGCCAACGCAGTGTCAATCAGTTTTGGGTCGGTGCCTACAACTTGGTTCGAGCCAAAACGCGTCACCAAAGTCGGGATGAAGACGGTGAATGACGATCCGCACGGACAGCGCCAAAAGGGACTTGTGCCGCACACAACCCCAAATGGCGAAATCCTTTGGGTTCATCCAGATCTGATTGGAGATGAACAATGGGCCGGTTCGTCATCCGGGAGGAAGTCTAAAGGAAAAGGGAAGTCTTGTTATGGAGTCTCTGCTATCCCAGGGGAAGATGACGAAAGAATCTCCACTTTCCTGCTCTCTGAAGAAGAACAAGAAGCTTTTGCGACACGGAGCGGAAATGAATACCACTACAATTATCCGCCACCTAGTGAGCAGGGGGTGAACAAGCGGGGACCAGCCAAAACTCTCACGGAGATGGGAGTGATTGCAAGTCCCACACCGGGTAAAGAAGCTCTACGACAACCGGTGAATAAACCAAAAGAGAAGAATCCCCAAGAGGTACAGAATCCGAAGCAGTCTCGTTTCAGTCGTCCAATTGGAAGAGACAAACCGGAAAGCTCGAAGACTCCGCATAGCTTCGACATTATGGCGCAATTAGCCAACATTCCTGCACGGATAACGCTGTATGAGTTGCTGCGATTATCCAAAGAAACCAGGGAGGCCCTACAAGAAGCTTTGGCCAATGCAGAGGTATTTCTGACTCAAGTCAAGCCGGTGCATGAACAGCCAGAACCGCTGAGTCAACAGTGCAACATAGCGACTAAGAACCTTCCCTGCATTACTTTCACCAAAGAAGATATGCAGACGAAGAATTCGAACCACGATCGGCCGTTATATTTCGTCGGATACATTGGCTCCAGCCAAGTCAACCGAATCCAAGTGGATCCGGGTTCTGCTGTGAGTATTATGCCGCTTCGATTGATGCATTTCCTCAGCATTCCAGTAAGCAAGTTGGCGTCCACAGGCACTGTTATTTATGGATTCAACACTAGTGGGTCAAGACCCTTGGGTAAGATCCGGGTGAAGTGCCAGATGGGAGATCTGAAGACAGAAGTCACGTGTTATGTGATCGATGCGGAGACTTCGTACAACTTACTATTGGGTCGGCCTTGGATCCATAGTAACGTGATAATTCCATCTACTCTCCATCAGTGTTTGAAGTATGTCGACACTGACAATGAGGTTAGGACGGTGGTCGCGGATAAGCAACCATTCAAGGGGTATGAGAATTATTTCACCGATTCTCTCCTTTATGGTAACGAATCCGATACTGAACCATCGGCCCAGGGCACAGACAGCGGAGAAGAAGCTGATTCTGAAGCCGGATTCGATTACAATGGCGGTTTTGTTTTAAATGACATTGTACCCTTTGTAATCAATCTTGACGATGAACAATCGTCAGATGCAGATTGTAACTGGCAACTTGCCGATATTGCAATAAAAGATGATTTAGAGTACTCCTTGTCTCTTGATGATGTGATAAAAGAGCTGTACGACAATCCTGAGTTGTATATGCCGATCCGATCATCCTATGTAACGAAGGAACACCTCCAGCATTCTTTCGGAACAACCATGGTCATCCCGAACAAAGTAAGAGGTGCTAAAGAAGTGATTTACGGTAAAGGAAAAAGCTCTCCGTTACCAGATCATTTCCTAAGTGAAGACGAAGATGATGACAAACCTGGTCGACATCTATCCAAGTATAGTCCAGAAGCGCGCAAGCTCATGGAAAAGCAGGGCTACGATTTCACACTCGGAGAAGGTTTATACTTCGATCGAGGTCCTCGTAATCCAGCCAAAGCAGTATATGTACCAAAAGGTAAACCTGAGGATTATTATAAATATGGGCGAGGCTTAGGTTATGTTTCATCAGATGACGAATGTGGTTGGCAAATCATCGATCAAATTGCTAACAAAGCCAAGAAAGGATACTCTCCCGATGCTTCAGAGTGGGACTCCGATACAAGTCTGGGAGAAGTCTTCAAAACCCTAATGTCAAATATGGCTACAGCCGATCCATCCACCATGGAAGACGACGATCAAATGCCAACATGGGAAGACCCGTGGGTTCACCATCTGAATATGCAATATGGCGATAGGTTCGAGCAAAGAGAACCACCCACTGAAGATAAAATAGTCCAGATTAACATGGGTGATGAGGCCAACCCAAAGCCTATATTCATCAGCGACAGTCTTCCCCCAGATGAGAAGGAGGAATTGATTGCTCTCATCAGGGAATATATCGACGTCTTCGCATGGAATTATGAAGACATGCCAGGGCTCGACCCCAATGTCGCAATGCACCGCCTCGATATCAAGCCGGATGCCAAACCTGTCAAGCAACAGCAAAGACGGTTTCGTCCGCAGATTATGGAAGCCATTGAGGCAGAGGTTAAGAAGTTGATCGAATCAGGATTTATCCGAGAGGAACAACATCCAGACTGGTTAGCCAACATCGTTCCCGTCATGAAGAAGAATGGCAAAATCAGGATTTGCATCGACTTCAGGAACCTGAATGAAGCATGTCCGAAAGACGATTTCCCTCTCCCAATCACGGATGTCATTATCGACAATACATGTGGATTTGAGAGGATGTCCTTCATGGATGGATTTTCGGGATATAACCAGATCAAGATGCATCCAGAGGATGAGAAGCATACGGCGTTTAGAACACCCCTCGGCGTCTTCTGCTATACGGTGATGCCTTTCGGTCTGAAGAATGCCGGTGCCACATACCAGCGAGCGATGACTAAGATTTTCCAAGAACATCTCAGGAAAACAGTCGAATGCTACGTTGATGATTTGGTTGTGAAAAGCCGCAACAAGGAAGATCACATCAAGGATTTGAAGACAATGTTCGATCTCATGAGGAGTCATCAGTTGAAGATGAACCCCACTAAATCATTTCTTGGAATGTCCAGCGGAAAATTTCTTGGGTTCGTCGTCACCACTAAGGGTATACATATCGATCCTGATAAGGTGAAGGCGATACATGAATTGCAGCCCCCGAGGAATCTGAGAGAACTCAGAGGATTGCAAGGGCGTTTAGCTTATATCCGGCGTTTCATCTCAAATCTTTCTGGGAAGTGCCAACCGTTCTCTAAGCTGAACAAGAAAGGAGTATCATTCATCTGGGATGATGCCTGCCAAAAAGCGTTCGAAGATATCAAAACATATCTGGCGAACCCTCCTGTTCTCGTTGCACCGAAATCTGGTAAACCGTTCTTGATTTATCTCAAGGCGATGAACCACTCGATAAGTGCCTTACTAGCGCAAGACGATGATAACGGTCACGAACAGGCAGTTTATTACCTCAGTCGGACCTTGGTAGGCGCTGAGTCTCGATATCCGATGATTGAGAAAGAATGCCTTGCATTGGTATTTGCGATGCAAAAGATGCGGCATTACCTGGTGGGACAGACGATCTACGTTATCTCCAACGTTAATCCAGTACGGGTGTTTATGACGCAACCGGCCTCTATGAATTGGCGGCTAGCGAAGTGGGCCCTTCTCTTGTCCCAATACGATTTGCACTTCAAGCAGCAGAAGTCGATAAAAGGACAGGCGATTTGTGACCTTTTGGCGGCAAACCCGACCACAGATACGGCAGAAGTATATGATGACTTGCCGGATGAAACCCACGAGGTTAACACCACATCACACCAACAAGTATGGCAATTATACTTCGATGGTGCCTCAAGGGCAGTTAATAGAGTAATAACCCCGGGATGTCCTACAGTTTCCTCTGGAGTTGGAGTCGTCTTAATCTCCCCTGGAAAGCACGTGATGCCTCGGGCTTATTCGTTGACTAGTCCGTGCTCCAATAATGTTGCCGAATACAACGCGCTTCTCATTGGACTCAGTTTCGCCAAAGAGCTGGGGGTCGAATATCTCGAAGCTTTTGGAGATTCGCAATTGATAGTCAACCAAGTTCGCGGTGAGTATGAAGTCAGGAATCAAGACCTGATCCCGTACCACCAGGAAGCCATCAAAATGGCAGAATCTTTCGAAGAATTCTTTATTGAATACATCCCTCGTCTCCAGAACGCTTATGCAGACGCACTGGCGGCACTAGCAGTATCACTGGCACAGCCTCCCGAAGCTGAGCTGTTAGTCACAGTACGGACGCATCAACTCTGCGTACCCATATACAGTACGGAGATTGAAGAAGAAGAGGATAGAAACGTGAACGCCAAAGAGGTGAATTCAACTCAAATTGGGTCTGAGTCCCGAGATTGGCGTTTTCCTATCATCGACTACGTCCAATATGGTATCTTGCCAGAGGATGTAAAAGAAAAGGAATCAATCCGCCGAAGAGCTCCAAGATTCTTCTATAATACCGAGACCCATACGTTATACCGTAGAGGGTACGACGGTCTTTTGCTCCGATGCCTTTCGAACAGAGAAGCAAAGGAAGTTCTTAAGGAAGCACACGAAGGAGAATGTGGTGCGCATCAGCCCGGTCCTAAACTGTATGATCGCATCAGGAGGATGGGATATTTCTGGCCAACGATGGTTCGTGACGCAATCGAATACGCACGAGAATGCCACGCTTGCCAGATACATGCGAATTATATGCATCAACCGCCAGAGCAGTTGCACACGTCAACCACGTCTTGGCCGTTCGAGACTTGGGGCATGGACATAGTCGGTCCTATTTTTCCCCCTTCAGTCAAAGGTGATCGGTTCATCCTCGCGATCACAGATTATTTCTCAAAGTGGGCTGAAGCGATTCCGCTTAGAGAAGTGAAGACGAACAACGTCATCAATTTCATCAAGCATCATGTCATTTACCGACACGGCGTGCCAAGAAGGATCATTCATGACAACGGTCCACAGTTCATAAGCAATGCCTTCGTCAGATTCTGCGACAAGTTCAAAATCGAAGATGTTTCGTCGACAGCTTACTACCCCGCCGCGAATGGATTAGCGGAGGCGTTTAACAAGACGATCATCAAGATCTTGTCAAAGCTCGTGAAGACCAATAAACGAGACTGGGACGATAAACTCGGTGAAGCACTCTGGGCTTATCGCACCACCATACGCACGCCTACGGGAGCTACCCCGTATTCGCTGGTATACGGATGTGAAGCTGTGCTACCGCTGGAAATTCAGATTCCGTCCCTTCGGATCGCCCTCGCAACGGAGATGACGACGGAGGAACAACATCAGAAGCGTCTCGAAGAGCTCGAGAGGCTGGATGAAAAGCGTTTGGAGGCTCAACAACACATCGAGTTTTACCAAGCCAGGATGTCAAGGGCTTTTAACAAAAGAGTCCGACAGAGAAGCTTCAAGGAAGGAGATCTGGTCCTCGCTGCTCGCCGACCAATAATTCTCACCTCCAAGAAGAAAGGTAAATTCGAACCCAAATGGGAAGGACCGTTTGTAATAGACACAGTCTATTCAAACGGCGCATATCGCCTGATTACTCAAGAGGGCGCCAGGCAATTAATGCCAATAAATGGGAAGTTCCTGAAAAAGTACTATCCCTAGTACATTCAGGATAACTCATTTACCGGGAAGTTCCTCGAAGAATATTACACTTAATATTCTAGAGGATAACCCAAAATCATTGTCACCACCAAAATCCCTCACTGATCAATTTCAATTGACAGTGAGTCCACCAAAAATGTTTTTCTGGCCCTCTTGATTCTTTCCATGAACAAGAGGTCCACTTTCAGTTCGGAGTCCCTTTTCGATAAACGAAAGAACTCCTTCCCTTTTTCTCTTTGGTTAAACCTTGTTCATGGTTATAGATTTGAAGACGATGTTCGATCTCATGAGGAGTCATCAATTGAAGATGAACCCCACTAAATCATTCCTTGGAATGTCCAGCGGAAAATTCCTTGGGTTCGTCGTCACCACCACTAAATCCTTCCTTGGAATGTCCAGCTGAAAATTCCTTGGATTCGTCGTCACCACTAAAGGGATACATATCGATCCCGATAAGGTGAAGGCGATACATGAATTGCAACCCCCGAGGAATCTGAGAGAACTCAGAGGATTGCAAGGGCGTTTAGCTTACATCAGGCGGTTCATCTCAAATCTATCTGGGAAGTGCCAACCTTTCTCTAAGCTAAACAAGAAGGGTGTGTCATTTATTTGGGATGACACCTGTCAAAAGGCACTCGAGGATATCAAGACATATCTGACAAATCCTCCTGTTCTCGTTGCACCAAAATCAGGTAAACCGTTCTTGATTTACATCAAGGCGATGAACCATTCGATAAGTGCTTTGTTAGCACAAGACGATGATAATGGTCACGAACAGGCAGTTTATTATTTAAGTCGGACTTTGGTGGGCGCTGAGTCTCGATATCCGATGATTGAGAAAGAATGTCTCGCGTTGGTGTTTGCAGTGCAAAAGATGCGGCATTACTTAGTGGGACAAACAATTTACGTTATCTCCAACGTTAATCCCGTGCGAGTATTTATGACGCAACCGGGTTCGATGAATTGGCGGTTGGCAAAATGGGCCATCCTCTTGTCCTAGTATGATTTACACTTCAAACAGCAAAAGTCGGTCAAAGGACAAGCGATTTGTGATCTTTTGGCGGCAAACCCGACCGCGGCAGAAGTATATGATGACTTGCCGGATGAAACCCACGAGGTTAACACTACATCGCACCAGCAAGT
>NC_033797.1:93508803-93522719 GCF_001876935.1 Asparagus officinalis | reverse complement strand
GCCGAGCCACCTCGGGGTGGCTCGGTGGCCGAGCCACCTTGGGGTGGCTCGGCCATGAGCCGAGCCACCCCAAGGTGGCTAGGCACAGTGTCGGCCACCCCGAGGTGGCCGACAGTGGCCCGAGGTGGCCGACAGTGGCCAGAGGTGGCCGACATTTCCCTTTTTGCAGCCACTGTCCTGAGAGCCTATAAATAGGCCTAGAGATGTTCATTTTCAGAGGTGGAACTTTCAAGAGCCGAAACTCTGCCGGATTGAAGAGTGAACTCGGAGTTTGAAGACCCAGAAGACTTGCACATTCGGATCTGATCCTCGGCGACCATCCACGTCAGAAAAGGCAGGATCTCGAGAGGAAGAAAGAACAGATCTGAGATCTACACGAGACTACACTCCAGATCTAAGCTTGGTCTTAGATCTCGAGATCTGAGCGATTATTCCCTTGGTGGATTAATCCCTCCCGGCTATTATTCCCTTCGTGGAATAATACCCGCATACTCGTGTAGATCCGACCGGATCTAGATCGCGCGGTGGTCCACGGATTAACCCCGGCGTCGGCAAAGAACCCACACAAGCAAGCAACCGCAAAACAGGAGCTTGCGATTTGTTCACAAGAGGAAAGTTGTAATTTTTATTTTTTTCTTTGATTTAGTTGTAACCGGATCTATAAAAGACCGGATCTTTGTAACCCAAGACGACAATCATATCAATGAAAAAGAAAATAGTTTTCCACGCGAACACTTAGTTTTTGGACTTAACAATAATCATATACATATTTTATTAAGTCTATATAATCATTGTGCAAAGTTTCAAAACATGGTTTAGTCAAAATATCAAAATTCACATGTTTACATTTTCGTGATTTGAACTATTTTGCAAAATGATGATTTTTCACAAATGGGAAATGTAATTTGGAAAATTCTTTTTGTAGCATGTTCATTTACATGTTTATATACATTTCCCAAAGTTTTATTATTTTTGGACTTCATTTGTTATTTTTAATAATTTTTCAAAGTCTCAAATATCAGTTTTAAAACCAGTTTTCTGTAGTATCAGATTTCAGTCGACCGCTCCGGTCGACCGCTCATATGTTCAGTCGACAGTGGGCAGCAGAGAGTTTGTCGGTCGATCGGTGCGGTCGACCGAGAGCTCGGAATTTCCATCGGTCGACCGCACCGGTCGACCGAATAAGTCTCTGTGCGTTTTCTCCGTTTGGAACCTGGATCGCGGTCGACCGCGAGAATTTCCAATCGACCGCCAATGTGACTGTTGGTTCCCTAACGGCTATTTTCTGAGCTAATTTTTTTGGGACTTTTTGGACTTTTACTTAGGGGTTTTGGCTGAGATTTTGAATGGGTAAAAATACCCTATTGCTATTCTCTTTCAACATAGAAAAAGAAGTTTTTAAACAAGGGTTTTAAAAAGAGTTTGAGATTGTTTTAAGCTTGTTTAAGGGTTTGGTTTAAAGCAGTTTTAGCTTTCACAAGTGGAGGAGATTATCTTCTTGTTTGAGCCTCAAATCTCCATCTCTCCATCTTGATCTAGAGAAGTTTTTCCTAAACTCAACTGTAGCTTTTATTTATAATTATTTGTTAATTATCATTTCTATTAAAGCTAGTTTTATATTGAGTTTAGATTTGATTTTATCTCATTGTTACTCACACCCACTTGAGCTTATTGTATTTGCATTCATAATATATTTGGGGTTGTAAGAGTTGTAACATTGAGTGTGAGTTTTCATTATGTTTTCATCCATAGTTGAGAACAATCAATTATTGTATTGAGCCAATTGTGATATACACATTGTAATACACTTGTACACCGAGAGAAGTGTGTGGCGAGAGTTGGGGATCGTCCCAAGAGGAGTGGCGTCGGTTGACGAACCTAGGGAGAGGTTGTAACCGAGCACTTGAGGGAGATACGTCTAGTTTAACACTTAGTAGGTGTAGAGTGGGATTACAATAGTGTGTTATTGTGAAGTTTTCGGTGAACTAGAAAACCGAGTGCGAGGAGTGGACGTTGATCGGTGATCGTTGAAAACAGACATAGTGTGGTTGTAAACGTTATTCGGATGAACGTAGAAAACCCGGTTGTGATAGTTGATTTCTCCCCGGGAGTGGGGAGCGGAGACGTAGGACGGAAGGTCCGAACTCCGTGATCATATTGCTTGTTTGAGTTTGGCTTAGCACTTATATTTGTTCGTCTTTATAGCCTTTCTCTCATTGTTTATTTCATCCACTATCTCATTTGTTTTTGTTTACCCTTGTGTTAGTTTACATATCCTTGCATATATCATATTGTATATCTCTTTGTTAGGATATATCATCTTGTGCTAGCTTATATATCTAGCTAATATATATTGTTGTATTTCATACTTGCTAGGATAACGTATTAATTAGTTTTAATTGGCATTTTAATCGGATTAGATTAGCATAAGACCCTAATCACCCCCCTCTAGGGTCTAACAATTGGTATCAGAGCTTGGTGCTCTTTGATTTAAGGTCTAATCGCCTTGAGTTAAAGATCCAAGTTATCTTTTTGTGCTAATCTTGTTTTGATTACATTTGTATCTTGCTTACCTTTTACATTATGAATATGAATGTTGCATCTGGTTTAGGTTATGCCATTAATATTGCTCCTAGATTAGATAATTTTCCATATGCCCAATGGTGTGTTAGATTTAAACTTTTTGTTCAATCTAAACACTTTAATTTATGGGAAATTATAGATGATGCTTATATTGTGCCACTATGGAGAAATCCAAGTGGAATAAAAATGATCATCGTATGTTTATAATGAACAATATTTTGTTAGAATATTTGCTAAATGCTCTTGATTCATCTATGCCTAGCAAATTTGTTCATTTTGATAGTGCTTACCAACTTTGGAAATTTATAGAAGCACATCAAGGAAACTTGGAGGCGATCCGACAAGCTTTAGAGGATCCCGCTTTAAGTTCATATGGAGCTTCATGCACATGAGCACTAGGCGATAGCCCTAATGAGGTTTGCGAGTTCGAAACCATTAATGATTTACCTAATGATGAATTTGCTTGTGCTAGTGAAAAATTATTGCATGCCTTTAACAAATTGCAAAATGATTTTATTGATTTAAAAAGCAAGCATGAAGATTTAAAATCCGATCATGAGAAGTTAGCTTCCAAATTTGATATCATTTCTCAAGAAAGTATTTCTCTTCAAGAAAACAATGAAATGTTAAATTTGGAAAATAAAAATTTGAAATTGGATATTGCTAACTTGACTCATGATAAAAAAAATGCCAACTTAGAAGTAGAGAACATACAAAATAATACTGCTTCCTTTATAAATGACTATTTATGTTCTACTTCTAAAAATGCATATGTGCCTAAAAATGAAGATTTGAATCTTATGAATAAAAGCATTTCATCTTTAGATTTAACTTTGAAAATATGCATTAATAATCATAAGAGGCTTATGGATATGTGTGCCAAGTCTAAGTCATCATCTACTCATCATGCACACATATATAGCAAAATTTACAAATGCTCTATTTGCGGCCGAAAAGGTCATTTATCTAAATTTAGCTATGATGCACACAAACATAAGAATTCTAATTCGCCTTATGCATCTCATGTAGCTTCTTCATCTTTTACACTTACACATTCACATGCTCATTCTCACAAAGTTCATCATAAGCATGCTAGTGTGTTCAAGTGTGATCATTGTGGTCGTTTTGGTCATTTGGCCAAATATTGCTTTGATTTGAAAAGAAAATCTCATTTGACAAATGCTTCCAATAGACAGATTTGGCCACTTAGGAAAGTTTTGTTTTGATAATGTTTCACATTTGCAAAAAGCTTCAAATAATTTACCTTTGTTTGCAAATGTTCCACGTGCACCTTTTAATGGTCAACATAAGCAAATGCTTCCTTTCCATTGTACATATTGCAATCGGAAGGGTAATTTGAGTGATTATTGCTATGAACGATCTCGTGCACCACATATGCCTAAAATGGTTCATAACCCTAGGGCTTTGAGCTTAAAAGATAGGGGTCATGTCCCTAAATCTCTTGGTACCAAGAATTCTTGGGTACCAAAACAAATTTGATTTTTAAAACCAAGTACTTTAGTGCTTTTCTTTTTTTTATTGGTTTTGAAAATTATGCTTTAAAATCTTTTGGTTATGAAAATAATTTTTCTTGTATAAAATCTTTTGTTTTCATGATTATTATTTTTGTTTTGATGAGAGGACTATGTTTATATAACCCTCCGGAGTTATTGGGTGTTTATTCTCAAACATTGTTTACCGGGTGCTAAAAATGTTCATATGGGTTGATACTAGCTCAAGAGCTAGATAGAGTTGCCTCTCTTGATTTTTGAAAATCAATGATGGTTTGGTTTTATGTGATTGTGGTTGATTTATGATTTCATTTGGTTGATTTGTTTTTATTCGAAAACTTTTTTTTGCATGATTCTTATGTTATTCTCTCATTTGTTTTCATAAACCTATTTTTACATAGTATTTCTTTTTTTTTGTGTTAATGAGACACTATTTTCATATTGATATATTTATATGTGTTCTCATTGTCTTCTTGTATGTGAGTTGTGTTTAGCATGTTTCTTGCTTGCTCACATATGTATGCCTTGATCTTTATTGCATATATTTTATATGGCATTTTGATAGGGGGAGCTATTCCCTATTCTATGTTCCTTGATCTTTATTGCATATATTTTATATGGCATTTTGATAGGGGGAGCTATTCCCTATTCTATGTTTTTATACTCACCCATGCATATTGGTAGGGGGAGCTTTCGCTCTCTTAATTTTTTTGTCCTCTTTTTGATGTTGTCAAAGGGGGAGAAATATTGTGAGTATATCATTTCTTGCTTATATGCATGATATATTATACTTTGTATATTTATTTCCTTTCATGCATATATCCTTTTTGTAAATTGTTTATCATCATCAAAAAGGAGGAGATTATTGGCCTTCTTGTTTTGATGATGTTTAATAAATAATTTACTTCTAATGTTATTTGTCTAGTGTTTGTGTTTTTGTATTTTTTCTAGGCAAACAACGAGTTGGAGGATGGATGGAATAGAGCTTCAACGATCATATTCAAAGGAGGTTGGTGGAATGTCGGTGAAGCTTATGCAATTCTAGTTCAAGATCAAGTTCAAGCTTCTTCCGCAAAGTTTACCAAGTCATGCTCATTGAAGACCTTCATCAAGCTTGGGTATATTATATATATACATAAGTTTTGGTTTCTATGCATATATATAGTTATATATATACATACATGTGTTTTTGAGTTTTCATGTTTATAAATATGAAATCACATGTTTCATATTTACTATTGTGTTTGGGTATTTATTGCATAGAATATACAATTTTGTTAAAATATTATATTCTTAGTTTTTGGACTTAACAATAATCATATCCATATTTTATTAAGTCTATATAATCATTGTGCAAAGTTTCAAAACATGGTTTAGCCAAAATATCAAAATTCACATGTTTACATTTTCGTGATTTGAACTATTTTGCAAAATAATGATTTTTCACAAATGGGAAATGTAATTTGGAAAATTCTTTTTGTAACATGTTCATTTACATGTTTATATACATTTTCCAAAGTTTTGTTATTTTTGGACTTCATTTGTTATTTTTAACAATTTTTCAAATTCTCAAAAATCAGCTTTAAAACTAGTTTTCTATAGTATCAGATTTCGGTCGACCGCTCCGGTCAACCGCTCATATGTTCAGTCGACAGTGGGCAGCAGAGAGTTTGTCGGTCGACCGATGCGGTCGACCGAGAGCTCAAAATTTCCATCGTTCGACCGCACCGGTCGACCGAATAAGTCTCTGTGCATTTTCTCCGTTTGGAACCTGGATCACGGTCGACCGCGAGAATTTCCGGTCGACCGCCAATGTGACCGTTGGTTCCCTAACGGCTATTTTCTGAGCTAATTTTTCCTGGGACTTTTTGGACTTTTACTTAGGGGTTTTGGCTGAGATTTTGAATGGGTATAAATACCCTATTGCTGTTCTCTTTCAACATAGAAAAAGAAGTTTTTAAACAAGGGTTTTAAAAAGAGTTTGAGATTATTTTAAGCTTGTTTAAGGGTTTGGTTTAAAGCAGTTTTAGCTTTCACAAGTGGAGGAGATTATCTTCTTGTTTGGGCCTCAAATCTCCATCTCTCCATCTTGATCTAGAAAAGTTTTCCTAAACTCAACTCTAACTTTTATTTATAATTATTTGTTAATTATCATTTCTATTAAAGCTAGTTTTATATTGAGTTTAGATTTGATTTTATCTCATTGTTACTCACACCCACTTGAGCTTATTTTATTTGCATTCATAATATATTTGGGGTTGTGAGAGTTGTAACATTGAGTGTGAGCTTTCATTGTGTTCTCATCCATAGTTGAGAACAATCAATTATTGTATTGAGCCAATTGTGAGATACACATTGTAATATACTTGTGCACCGAGAGAAGTGTGTGGCGAGAGTCGGGGATCGTCCCAAGAGGAGTGACGTCGGTTGACGAACCTAGGAAGAGGTTGTAACCGAGCACTTGAGGGAGACACGTCTAGTTCAACACTTAGTAGGTGTAGAGTGGGATTACAATAGTGTGTTGTTGTGAAGTTTTCGGTAAACTAGAAAACCAAGTGTGAGGAGTGGACGTTGATCGGTGATCGTTGAAAACCGACATAGTGTGGTTGTAAACGTTATTCGGGTGAACGTAGAAAACCCGGTTGTGATAGTGGATTTCTCCCCGGGAGTGGTGAGCGGAGACGTAGGACGGAAGGTCCGAACTCCGTGATCATATTGCTTGTTTGAGTTTGGCTTAGCACTTATATTTGTTCATCTTTATTGCCTTTCTCTCATTGTTTATTTCATCCACTATCTTATTTGTTTTTGTTTACCCTTGTGTTAGTTTACATATCCTTGCATATATCATATTGTATATCTCTTTGTTAGGATATATCTTGTTGTTCATATTACTTATCCTAGCTCATATAACTTGTTGTATTTCATACTTGTTAGGATAACTTATTAATTAATTTAATTAACATTTAAATCGGATTAGATTAGCATAAGACCCTAATCACCCCCCCCCCTCTAGGATCTAACATGAAGAAGTCAAGAATTAAAGCAGTTTACAGGTCCCTCTACAAGATTGAGGAAAGAGTTTATCTTATCCAAAGCATTCCAGACTCTTCTATAAAAGAATGAGTCTAAAATACTTTGGAGGGGGTATCTATAGGCGTCTAAAAATACCTATAGGTATCCACACACAGCTCGAGACGGAGAGACGATGACGAACATCATTATCCAAGTCTAAGAGGATTATCTGATACTAACAAGTGCATGAACCAGAATGTCGAACCAACTGTGTCTCGTGCGCTCACCGGCCACCTCCAATTGGCTGTCACACCCGTCAGTCAGCTTGCGCGCGTCAGTCAGCTCCAAGTGACTGAACACGCTCGTCAGTCAGCTCCAAGTGACTGAACACGCTCGTCAGTCAGCTCGCGTGTGTCGGTCAACTCCAAGTGATCGAACACGCTCGTTAGTCAACTCACGCGCGTCGGTCAACTCCAAGTGACCGAGCATGCTCGTCAGTTAGCTCGCGCGTGTCGGTTAGCTCCAATTGTCCGTCATGCTTGTTGGTCAGTTCCAAGTGCCATAAAGGAGCTAACGAGCGCATGGAACAAGTTAAGGAAGCGTACAAGTCAACAAGACGACTAAATACGAAAAACAGCATAAAATACAAGTCCCGAAAAATCAGAAAATACCAAAGAGTTTAGCAAAAGACCAAAACTCCTACGCCAACGCTGGACAGCGACAGCTGACCCGTGCCAGCACAGGTCAACCACGGCTAACTCGCGCCCCTTGCGGGTCAGCAACGCGTGTCACGCAGTTTCGACCCTCAAACGTATTTTCGATGGTGCTGTTGCTGTTTTCTTAGGATTTGTTTATTCCAGAGCTTCTGAACTGATTGGATATCATCCACAAACATGGTTAGGCCGTTATTAACTGAAGATAAGGCCAAATCACTCATTCTTATCCAAATATTCCCAACCGAAGCCTTTAAATACAGGCCTAGGGGCTCATTTCATAGGAGGCGAATTATTATCAAGACGAGGAGGTCCAGCCAAATTGGAGAGCAAGGAAGTACGAGTTTCAAAAGAGGCTAGCAGATCTTGACGAAGTTCTTCAGCATAAAGAGGGAGAGTTCGAAGGATCTGAAGCCCCGTCCGTCTGTTTCTTGAGATTAGGCTTAGTCTTAATCTCGAAAAGAGCTACTGATTTTGCTTGGTCGATTTTAGTGATTTAAGAGAATACTTCCTTGGTGAAGTAGGAGCTCTGTCAATTTTCCGGCAACCGGATCTAATCCGCGATCGTCCACGGATATCAACATTCCTGGCATAGGTGAAGATTCTACGCAAATAGAGACTAATAAATAGGATCTGTGTGTTGTTTGAAGGAGATTATAATTTTTATTTTTATTGTGTAAAGGTTTTAATAAAAGACCAATTTTTTTGAACTTGTTGTAACTATTAAAGTTGTAACGAGTTATACAATGAAGAAAACAATTTTTGACCCAAACATCTCCCTCACTCGAGCCTTCTCTTCCACCATCTGATCCATATCCCGTAAATACGACACCCACTCCAGAAAACATTGTTGACCTCCATGCAACTGTGCCAGCATCTCCCTCACCCGAGGTTCCTCTTGCTCTTTGTCGAGCAAACGCCCACATGTCATGCCTGCACGGTATGCTTCGGTTATGTCCTATTCATATATCTTTCATAATTTTCTTGTTGTCATTCAAACTACAATTAAGCCAAAGTCATTTCAAGAGGCCGTTCAATTTCCAAAGTGGCGACAGGCTATGGTTGAGGAATTTCAGGCCTTTCAGGAAACACATACATGTGATGTTGTTCCATATCCCTCTGGCATCTCTTTAGTTGATAGTAAATAGGTTTATAAGGTCAAGTATCGTCCTGATGGCACCATTGAACGTCGGAAAGCTCGTTTAGTGGTTTAAGGTTTTACTTAACAACAAGGTATTAATTATGAGGAGACATTTGCTCCTGTTGCTCAGATGTCCACCGACTCTTCTTACGGTCGGTGCTGCTCATCGTTGACCCTTATACCAGATGGGTATCAAAAATACTTTTCTCCATGGCTCTTTATCTGAGGCAATATATATGCAACCGCCTCCAGGGTCTAATATTCCTACGTGACATGTATGTCTCCTTCGTCGTGCTTTTTATGGTCTCAAACAGGCACCCCGTGCTTAGTTTGAGTGTTTTCGCAATGTCATGCTCAAGGCGAGATTTATGGAAAGTCATCAAGATGCTTCTCTGTTTATTCGAAACTACATCGCGTGGCAGAGTTGTATTACTTATCTATGTAGATAATATGATCATTACAGGTGACGATGTGGCTGGTATATAGTACGCAGAATCTCAGTTGTAACAACAGTTTTACATGAAGGATCTTGGATCTCTTTGATATTTTCTTGGTCTAGAAATTTCTCAAGGCCCGTAGGGTGTATTACTGTCTTAATAGAAGTATCTCTCAGATATTCTAGATCGAGTTGAGCTAACTGACGATGCAACTGTCGATACTCCACTCCAACAGAATGTCAAACTTCGCTCTACTAATGGTGAGCCTCTATCTGATCCTACTCGATATCGACATCTTGTTGGCCAGTTGGTCTATCTGTGCATCTCTCAACCAAATATCTCTTATGTTGTTGGCATTGTCAGTCAATTTGTTAGTACCCCACATTGTGTACACTATGCTACTTTATTACGGATTCTTCGATATCTTTGGGGTACTAGCACTCGCTCTCTTCTGTTTCCTGCTACATCCAAGTTAGAGCTTTGTGCATATTCTAATTCTAATTGGGCTGGTGATCCCACTACTAGGAAGTCTACCATATGTTATTATATATTTCTTGATGATTACCTAGTTTCTTGGCAGAGTAAGAAACAATATATTGTTGCTTTTTCCAGCACCAAGGCAGAGTACCATGTAATGTCCACAATAGCTAAAGAGATTATTCATCTTCATTGTCTTCTCAGTGATTTCGGTATTTCTGTTACGATTCCTACTCCTCTCTACTGTGATAATAAGAGTGTCATCCAGATTGCTAATAACCTAATATTTCATGAGAGGACCAAATATATTGAGATCGACACTCATTTTGTCCGTCAACAAGTTATCAAGGACAAGATAATTCTACTTCCTCATGTCTCATCCACTAACGAGCTTGCAGATTTCTTCACAAATGCCTTACTTGTTCATCGGTTCCAGTTTCTTGTACGCAAACTTATTTTGTTTGATCCAACATGAATTTGAGGGGGGCTGTTGATAATAGTGTATTGTAGTGGGTTTTAGTCCCACATTGGTTGTGAGAACACACTTCAACCTCCTCTACTTGTATTAATATATGTATACACTCAATATTCAACTCAAAGGAAATTTACCCAAGATTCTCTCTCTCTCTCTCTCTCTCTTACTTTAACAAATTGCACGTCACAAATTATAAATATCACAAAACATGGTAGATCATGATGAGATCCATATCTCATCTAAGCAATCACCTCCAGGAAGAAGCATCGGAATCCTCATAATGCCCACTACCTTCCACAACACCAAGAACCTCATGTTCTCTGCCATTAATATTAGTCAAACCACCAACCCTCTCCGATGCCTGCTCGGAGTCACAATGGTGTACTATGTTCCTCTCTAGTCCAACATTTGCCCCTTCTTCGACTCCCTGAACTTCATCAAACTCTCTGTCACTCTCTTCTTCCTCTTTTTCTCCCAACTCCTCTTCCAAACTTCGATCACCGCCTCCCCCATCGACTTCATCTAATTGAGCCACTAGGCCATCACAACCTCTTACAAGCTTCTCATCCTCGCAACAATCCCCCATCCCTAAACAACCTAAACCAATACAAATTAGCCCCAAAATAACACAAATTTCCCCTAAAAATCAGCAATTGACAACAATGCATCTCATCTCAAACCTAATTCTCCCTGCTTACCCCGAAAACAAAACCCTAGAAAAAGAGACAATAAACAAACCCTAATTCCTGCTTCGAAAGTCTAATGTTGGTACCGGATCCCGATCAATAATCCTAAAGGGATAAAATAAGAAGGGCGTAAGGTTACCTGTTGATGTGCGGCGGCGGAGCACGGGACTCAAGGTATTGTCACCGTCGGCGATGACCTGCTAGATGGAGAGGCGGAGCACGGGACTCAAGGTATTGTCACCGTCGGCGATGACCTGCTAGATGGAGAGGCGGGTGATGTTGGAGTGCTCGGAGAGGATGGCAAAGGAGCAGGTGACGTTGGAGAGGGTCTGGTCCGAGTAGAGGGCGGCGACTAGCGTCGTTGGCGTCTCCTCTTGGACTCTTACAAGAGAATAGAGAGGGGAGAGGAGGAGGAGAGAAGAAGAGGAGAATGTGCAGTTAAAGAGGAGAAGGAGAAAGCCACAGAGGAGGAGAAGAAGAAGAAAATGGAAGGGGTATTTTCGGAATCTCTTGGGATGAATTACTGGGAGAGTGTGAAAGGGGGCTGAACATTTTTTTTTGGATTTTTGGGGTTAAAAAGCAAAGGGTAAACTTTGAGGGGCTGGATCACATCCCTTTTATTTTTTGTAGGCCTAGAATCTTTTGCCCAAAATTCTTTTACAGAAAATGTCTAGAAGCCTAAAAAAATATTTTTCTGACTGAGAAAAGATGTTCTATATTTTAAGATAAAGGACCAAACAGGCCCTAACCATGGGAGCAGTGTAGAACATCCATTTTCAAAAACATAGTCAAAGCGGGGGAAAAGCTCCCAAATCTAGCCTTTCGTCTGACGATATAGTACTCTAGCTAATTGTGAAAATAAATAAATAAATAAATGAACACCAGCTCTCATACAGGACTCTCCTCCACGCGTCAAACTTCGCAGCGTTCTTGTCCTATATATTTTATCAATGTATATGACTATTATATCCTGTGGTATATTCACTCGCATTTTGGGCTACAGATTTCTCTCCCCTCTCCCTGAAACTTCGCCATATCTTCATTTGCTCCACCTTTTTTCTTCAGCTCTCTCCTTTTCTCCCTCTGTTAGCATTAAATACTACTATTGTAATCTGAGGAGAACAGTAGATCGTATAAAGCTGGGAGCAAGTAAATGAGGCTCCCTTTTGTTTCCTCAGTGGGCTGCATTTGACCTCTTTGCTTCCATTTATTGCTCTGGGTGGTGTTAGAGAGAATTTAAGGAGAAGCCAAAATCTCCATTGATTAAGAGAGAGAGGGAGAGAGAGGGGGAGAGGGAGTTGAAACAGAGCTTTTTGAGGAAAAGGGAGGGCTCAGTCTGTGTATTATTACCGCCAGAGTCTTTTGAATGGAGCGGCTCCGAGTACCCATCAACTCTTTTGTGAGTCTCTCTATAAATACCCCATCATCAAAGAATTAGCTGGACTCTCTTTAAAAAGAAAAAGAAAAAAAAATACCAATTCCTAATTTTTATGTATTTTTTGCTGACCAACTAATTAGTTCTTTGGGGAGAAGATGAGCTCTGAATGCATAGAGCAAAGCTCGGCACTGAACATGAGCTACCCACACGTGTCCTTCCTTCAAATGCTCAGTGGCGTGAATCGATCCGAAGAGGAACAAGATGAAGAGGCAGAGGAAGGCAAAAAGGAGCTCCGTTTCCAAATCCACCAGCGGCTCCACCGAGAATCAAACCTGCAGCGCCTCCTCGAGATCCAGTCCCTCTACAGTAACACCAAGGCCCATGAGAATGCCGAAGCCTTTTCGCCGCCGCGGAGCCCGCCTCCATGCTGCGATGACGCAGAAACCCGGACCCAGCAATGTGGGCCCCCAGGGAAGGAGGGAAGAAGCGAAGAAGCCGGCGTGGCCCTCGCGTTGCAGCGCTAGGAATGCCGCAGGAAGCGTGAGAACCAAGCGGATGAACCACATCGCCGTCTGAGAGAACCGGACGAGCGGCTGGATGAAGCAGCCACCTCAACCGCGCTGCGGTCTCTATCCCCAGTCGCTTCGTCGCGCGGGTAGGTTTATATACTTCCATCTTCGACATCCTATGTCGAAACGGGCGGCTGGGATTTATTTAGGCGGGTGAGTTTTCATGACAAGGTTTGATCAAGCGTCAAAGTCGTCGCCGGGGCCATAGACTTCGTGAAGGAGCTCTGAGCAGCTGCATGGCTCTCCTCGCAAAGCGCAGAAGCGTAAATGGCGGCCGGCGGTGACCGCGGCCTGCGACAGGCCACGTCATGCGTCCTCGGCCTCGTCGTCCTGCACTAACGAGCTGGTGAGGAGGGCGGGTGCGGCAACGCGGCGGCGGCACGGCGGCGGCGGGTTCTTCACATCTCGGCCGCAGTACATCCGGTACAGGTCAGTGGGGGCCCAACAGCAGCGGGGGCAGTGGACCGTGGAGAGCGACGGTGTCCAGGGCCACGTGGCACCTCAAGGTGCCTCGTGAGGAGGAGCGAGGGCCAGTTGGCGAGGGCGGTTCGCAGCCGTGAGGAGATCGGGCTCTCCGTTCTGCACTTGAATATTACGTCGTTGGACGCTTGCTCCGTTCTGTACTCGCTAAATCTCAAGGTACGTACATAGCTGCGTATAGAAGCCGTAAAAAAAACAAAACAAAACAAAACAGTGCATATATGTAATTGCAAAAATGAGTGGAGCTATAAGATATTTAAGTGGTGTTTTTAATTTAGTCCTTATTGTTAATCACTAATACTGGTTGATGTACGTTGTGATTGATTAATGGTGTGATTAGATTGAGGAAGGGTGCAAGCTGGGGTCAGCGGATGAGATTGCTACGGCGGTGAATCAGATATTTGGCTACATCAGCGCCTGCTGTGATTCATACTAGGCCTTTCCAAAGTACTGC
>NC_033797.1:93481303-93503803 GCF_001876935.1 Asparagus officinalis | reverse complement strand
AATTATCTACAATTTGAGACATAAGGTATATACATGAGGGTTTTCTTGTTTGGATTATTTTGCTCGACGTACTACGTCTCTTATTGTGGATTTTTAAGTATTAATTCCATCTAGTTGTATGACATTGTTAGTTGGATGATTGTTCTGATCGCTAGTTGCATGAACGACTTGTTACTTGATTGATTTTATGGAATTTCTAGTTGCACGTTCTTTTGTCATTTCGGTTTTCGTATCGTTTTTCGCCTAGGTTTTCGATCCTTCTATTTTCTTTTGTAGGGTCTTTCCATGTGCCATGCACGCTGACGTACACTTATTTTCTCTGGTGTACGTCAGACTTAGAAGAAGATCAGGTCCAGGTTAGAGATACGCCAGAGCCGAGTATTCTCAATAGGAGTGCCTAGCGGACGGAGCAGAAGAAGAAGCCGAAGCTTAGTTATTGGTCCTTAGTTTTCTCTTGTACTACCTTTTATTTCCATTTGATCAGCGTATTTTTACATTCTCCAGTATTTCTTTCAGATAGTTTTGTATAAGGGCATGTTGACCCGTATTTTTATGTCTTGGATGATATTCATCTGTGATATGTATTATTTTATTCTAAGTTTGTCTATTATATTCTTGCTATCTGTGATCAGGGACCCGTGACTTCGCGTTGTATTTATTTCTAGACGCTTAGCGTATTAGGTTGAGGAGAAATGTTTATTTTTTATTTATTCTCCTTAATCTAATACGTCGCGGGCTTGTTCACGTTCCGATTCCCCGATATTTTTAGGAAGCGGGGCGTAACAGGTTTTAGTGGTGACCCATGCAGGTCACGGTCCCGGTCCCGGTCCCGAGTTTTCACTAGTAAGAATATAATGGATAATTTAGACGCATATCATGATTTCATCCGTGAGACTATTCTTGAGCCCTTATCTTATCTTCTTGATAGATTTCGTTTCGTCCCTATTTTATCACTCTTCGACTCCGGAGTTTTTCATGGTTATTGTCCCATTGCTTCGTGATTAAACTCTCTTTGTATAACCTCTCTTTCCCCGTGCCAGTTATTATTTTATGTGTTATTATTTTTACACTATATTTTTTCTTGATTTGACTTATATGTTGTTTGGATGTATTGATTTATGCATTATTTATTATATTATTTTATGTATCACACACAGTGTTATATTGTGTGTTTTTAAAAAAAAATATACTATTATTTATATATTTTTAATTGTTCAAATCATATCATTAAGTGTTTTGCATTGCTCCAGATTTCATATATTCATTACGTAACGTATCTGATATTCAAATTATTTTCTTGTATTTAAAATATACTTTGGCATACTTATATGGTGTATGTGTGCACTTTTTCTGTCATGCCATTGTCAATTACTTATGTTCTAGATTAATATATATTGTTCATATTTTTAATTAGTTCATGATTTTAATATTCTACATATGCAGTATACTCTTATCCTTTACATTTTTAGTATATAGTTTTTATCAGTAAGTTTTGTCTTGTTTAGGTTATTTTAGTATGTTCACAATTGGTTTCGTTATTTCTAAGAGCAATGTATTTATACTTTAATATTCAAGCGTTTATTCATATTGTTAAGTTTGAGGTTTGAGTTACTATTTATATAGGTTTTTGTAATATTATCTTGTATCCTTGAATATTGTTCTTTTATAACTAATATAAAATATTATTTTAAATAGCATTTGTGGGTATGTATAACATTTACTCATAGGTTGTTTATAGTGTATTTACACATTTGTTGTTTGTTGCTTCGTTTTCGATATGTATTGTTTTGTCATTGTAACAATATATATATTGTATACGCGTGTTATTTTTTTGTATTTATTTTATGGTATTTTTAGATATTTATGTTTTTTATTGTGTCATTGTTTGTTGTTCATTCTCTATTCACTGTTTTTATTACTTGTGTTGTGTTTTACTTTTTCATTCTTTTATAATTACTACGTTTTATAGTGTATTCATGTATATTATTATATTTATAATGTATACTTTTTATTGGTCTATAGTCACTCATTTTTTTTCCAATATCAACTGTATAATCATGTTTATCTAAAATATATTGGTGTTTTATTATACGAAATTATGTTATTCTTATGTTTTCATTTGCTTATATACCTATTATACCTTTTATAGTTTTTGTTTTTTATATTATACTTCCTTATCTAGTAGTATGTTTGCGAGTGTTAGATTGTTAGTAAGCATTTATGTTACGGTGTATTCTACGATTTTTGTATATGTTAATTTATTTTGAGTTTTATACTGTCAATTTGTTCGTTACTTATTTAAATGCATTGAGTCCTTCAATTATGTTTTTCTTTGTCAGATTGGTATTTTTTATTATTTTAACTTGTATTGTTTTGCATTGTGTTACTCTTTTGTTTCGTTTTTCTTATTTTTGTATTTTTTGTAAACCATATTATATCAATATCATTTTATTCTTATGTTTTCTTTGAATAGGAGTTGTTATTTTTCGGTGTGAGTATGTGGTGTTACGACTTTATAGTTTGTGTATAGAGTTATTAAAGGTTGTTACAATGTGTGTGTTTGTTTAGCTTTGATTTTTTTATGTTTTTACATATTATATTTTGGTTACGTATTTAGTCGTAATATTTTGTAGTTTGTGTGTTTTACATTTTTGTAGTGTATTCTTGCTCATATTTTCATGTTTCAATTTGTGTATTGCTATACTATTATGATTCAGTATTTAATATTTTTATTATAATTTGTAGTTGTTTTTATTTTGTGTTGCATTTGTTTTATTAATTATACGTAGTGTACATATTAATTATACATGTTAGCTGTGTATGTTACCACATAACTTTGGTCACATTTTACCTTTCATGTACGTATTTTGTTATCATTATTGTTTAGTTATTTATCAAGATATATGTTTTTCTTGTATGTTTTTTATGTTGTCTTTAACTTTATTAATTTATTAGTTTATTTGTGTTATTTGGGTTATATTATTTATTAGTTAACATAGTTATTTTTACGTTTCATCAGTAGTTTCATAACTTATTTTAGGATATGAAATGAGTGTTATAAGTTTATACGACTTAGTTACAGATTTTGCACATTATAGATAGTTTGTTGTGTTTATTAGTTGTTTTTCTTTTGTTAGATTGTGTATATTTTACTTTAATATTGTATTTTATTGTCTATTCATTAATTATTTTAATTACTGTATTTATCAATTTTTCATATACTAAAGTCTCTGTATTATTGTTTTAGTTAACTGTTATGTCCATATTTAATTATTATTTTGGAAATTATTACATGATAGTTCATATGTTGTATTATGTTTATTCTTTATGTATATTGGATTTATAGTTTTTATATCATATTTGGTTATTCTAATACATATAATGATATAATAGTCATTGGTATATTTTGATATTATGTTCGTTGTGTAAATGTTATGAATACATAATTACATGATTGTTGCATATATTTTTATGTCTTTTATCTACGTCCATTATTGATATGTTTTACTTTCTATTATCAGCTATTATATGTATTATTTTTATTTTATAGATTACTATATGATATCGTGCATATCTTATTTTAATTCCGAGGGCGGAATTTGTTTTAAGAGGGGTAGAATATAAGGATCATGAAATTTTGATACTAGTTAAAATAATTTTTTTGGTATTTTAAAATATTTAATTATTATTTTTAAAAGAGTATTTGTATTTTCTTGATTTTCTATGATTTAAAAATATGATTTTATATTTATTTAAATGATATTAATATTTATAAATTAATTTTGTGCAGTGAAAATTTCTTGAATTAATCTGTTGTATTATTGATACTATTACGTATTATTTTAAATAATACGTTGTATTATTGTTACTATTACGTATTATTTCATGTATTATGTTGAATTATTAATTACATATTATTTGTGTAAATTATTGTATTATTTTAACTATTGCGTATTACCTATCGCATTAGCATAACTGGTATGTTTTATTACATAGATAATTATCATATAATTATTTGATTTTAAATATAAGTAATTATTTTTTATTTTATTATTCTTGTTTAATTATGTAATTTCTTGCATTATTTATACTATTGTGTATTATTAGTTGTAATACTACAACTAGTACATTTTAATATGTAGATAATTTTCATATATTTATTTAAAATTTTCCATAATTATTGTTATTTTTAATTAAATTTTCAAAACCCTAAATAATATATATATATATATATATATATATATATATATATATATATATATATATATATATATATATATATATATATATATATATATATATATATATATATATATATATATATATATATATATATATATATATATATAGGGAAAGTAATCTAAGACGCTGACACCCTTAGGCTCCCACCTAGGAGCGGCTAGAATCACATCAATTTCCCTAAGAATTTTTTTTGTGATTCGCTCATGTGAACTTGCATCTACACGTTCTTAACCCAAACACACACAATTTTGGGGTTGAACCGTGGTGTTTT
The DNA here is from genome assembly GCF_001876935.1 of Asparagus officinalis. NCBI lineage: Eukaryota > Viridiplantae > Streptophyta > Magnoliopsida > Asparagales > Asparagaceae > Asparagus > Asparagus officinalis. The sequence continues at coordinate 93,499,290 of NC_033797.1, read as the reverse complement.
GACCATTTATCGCACTCGCTACAATTTTAAACGGTTTCGAATCGACCTAGACCAAATTTTGCACGGCCTCAACGAATGCGTCAATACACAACGAGTCACCCCAAAAATTGGTAAGTTAATGTGTTCTGTTGGTTTAAGAACATGTAGATCAATGTTCAACGAGCCGCGATCGCCAATTTTTTTAGGAAATGATGTCGCATTCTAAGCAACGTGTCCCTTAGGTGCGAGCGCTAGGCGTGTCACCTTAGAATCACTTTTCCCATATATGATATATATATATAATATATATATATATATATATATATATAATATATATATATATATATATATATATATATGCCGAAAAGTGATCTAAAGGGTGACAACCCTAGGCTCCCACTAAAGACGCCGGCCTAAAATCACATTCATTTCCTAATTTTTAAATTTACGATCCGCTCGTTGATACTGATCTACACGTTACTTAATCCAAACATACAATTTTGGCGGCTGAACCCGTCGCTGTTTTGACTATTTATCCACTCGCTGTAACTTTTAACGGTTTCGAATGATTAGAACCTTTTGCCCACGCCGTGCTCAACGAATGGTCAAAAACACAACGGCGTTTCACCCCAAAATTGTGTGTTTGGTTTAAGAACGTGTAGATCAAGTTTTAATCTGAAGCCGGATCGCAAAAAAAAATTTAGGAAACTGCATGTGATTCTAGGCCGCGTCCTTAGGTGTGGAAGCCTAGAGTGTCACCTTAGATTTCACTTTTCCCTATATATATATATATATAATTACATGTTCCTCTGCTCCTTTTCTCTCTCTTCTCTTTTCTTCCCAACCGCCGCCGACCCCGACCCCCTCTCCTTCTCTCCCTTTCGTGGCGCCACCTGCCACCACCTACCTAACCCTCTCGCCCGCTCGCCCAGTCAGCTCCGCCTTCGATTGAGATCACGCCTCCCGTCAGCGCCCATCATCTCTCTCCTCTCTCCCCCGCCAAGTCACCGTCTCCAGCACCCCTGTAGCCACTACACCACGTAGATCGAGCTACGCCGCCACCGCTTGCCCCGCGTCCCTTCCCCGCCTGAGACAAAACCCGGTTCGCCGCCTCTGATCCACACTGGCTAACCAACTCGACACCCTCCAGACCCCCCATAGGCCCCTTCCTCCGACCGCCCAGCCCCCTCGTCCCACTCTCTCTATCGGGCCTCCCTTCGCCGACCGAGCCTCAGCCAACGCCGCCCCGAGCCCAAGCCTTTAAGTCTTCCTGCGTCGGCGACCAGCTGCAGCACCGGCCTCGACCTTCCTCATCATCGCCCCGAGACGCTCGCAGCTATCCTCACCATCGAGCTCCGCTAGACGAACGTCAACCCCGCTGCCCCCTCAGATCCGCCTACAGCCTTCGTCGCCGAGTTCCTCTAACAAACTCCGTCATCGCCACCGTCACACCGACTCTCGCCGAGAACTTGCACGTCAATGTCGATTCGTTCGACGAACCCCGAGGCAAGATCCCACTTGTTCAGATCTACAATTTTCTATTTATTATGAATTATCTGCAATTTTAGATCTGTTAATAATTATTTGCGTGAGCTTGTTGATGAAATTATGAATTATCTGTTTATGTTAATTTATGATATAATTATCTGCGTGGATTTGATGAATAATATTAAATAAATTGTAATTATGTGATAAATAGTATTTTCAAAATAATTATAAAATAATTAAAAAGAATTTATTTCGGCAACGGAATCATTTTCGGATAATTATATTAATTAAAAAGAATTTATTTGAGAACGGAATCATTTGAGGGAAATTATGATAAATTATAAGAAGTTATTTTGGAAAAGGAAATGTTTTCTGAATTAAGTAGTTGCTTTTCATGATTTATAATTCTTAATTTTGATTATCTGACATACCATGTTTTATTGCACGTGATTAGAGTTATTATTATCTCATTGTCGTGATTGAGAACCTTAGTAGTTCATGACTTAGTGGCCTCGTGCGTCATGAACATACCTAGTGACATGTATGGGTGTGTTGACTGAGTTTAGGTGGTGAACCAGAGTTTCAGTGTGGAATACGACTGTTGATTTAGAAAAATGGGGAAGAGTTAGGATGGGGAAGTTAATGTTCATGTGCTTGGATGTGACTGTTGATGTATCTTCCAACTTGCGCCAGTGAATTCGTGTAGTCACTGGGGTTGGTTGTTGGGTTAAAGTGAATTCGTGTAGTCACTTTAGTCCGTGACCTGTTTCGTCACCTGAGCTTTGCCTGAGTTCGAACCAGGCTGAGATCGGATTACTTGTAGTCTTCTGACCGATTCGTGTAGCGGTATTAGATGCACGTAAAGGATTCGTGAACAGTCAATTATCCAGTGATAAGAATGTTGACTTTATGTGAGATGTGGACCATTGTTAGCCCTTATGTTTTGATGATGTTTTTACAACCACCATTATCGGTACTAATGGCTTATTGAGTGTAAATGTAGTAAATTTATTTATCAAGCTCGTTAGTGCCATTAATGGAGGATGGATGGAATATATGCTACAACGATGATATCCAAAGGAGGAGGAGGCATAATGATGAAGCAATGTTAATTCAAGAACAACAAATTCATAAAGAAGCTTCATCAAACTTAAAGCTATCAAGACTCAAGAACTGTATTCTATATGAGGATTTTAGCTAGTTTTTATTTTCTCTCTAGTGCTAGAATGTAGGCAAAGAGTTACTGATTTTACTTAAAGCTATTGGGAATCACACACACGTTTTTCATACTTATGTTTTTAAGCGTTTTTCACAAAATACTATTTTTCACAAGTATGAGGACCTATCTGCAAAATTCTTTTTCCAAGCAGTTTGTTTTTAATATTAAAAACATTTTACAAAGTTTCAGAATTTTTAGAGGTCAAATAAATATTTTGCAAATATTTCAAGTTAGGTCAAAATCTGTTTTCTGCAAAATATCAGAAAGCGGTCGACCGGTCCGGTCGACCTCTCCCATAGTCATTTGTCAGTATTTTCTAGAGAGGTCGTCGGTCGACCGGTGCGGTCGACCAAAATTTTGATTTTCATATCGGTCGACCGCGCCGGTCGACCGATGATGGCTCTGCTTGTTTTCTATGTTTTCAAAGCGGCTGGCGGTCGACCGGTTTTTCGGTCGGTCGACCGACTAAATTTTTCGGTCGACCGAAGGATTATTTCGGACAATCAAAATTCCCTTCAGTCAACCGCGACTTTTTTCAAACGGTCATTTGCCTAGTAAACTGCGCTTACACTTAACTGTGTTTGGCACAGTCTGAGATAAGGGTCTGAAAAGGAGATTATTATCCTATTTGAAAAGATTGGGTTTTGTTTTAAATTGATTTAATCTCTTCTATAAAAACCCCAGACTTCTTCTTCTCCCTTAGCCCTAACGTTTTTGCAAAAACCAGAGAGTCTGCTGTTTCCTGAGAAAAATTTTTAAAGTCTGGTTTCTGTGTTTTCTCTCTGTTTTTAAGTGTGATTCACTTTCTAGCTTCAGTACTCTTTCTCTTTTCTATAGGGGATGTGTAAAGAGAGAGTCTTGCATCTTTTCTTCTGCTGTGTGAGTGAGATCTTGTGTAGATCAACTGTGAGGGAGAGTGATCTGTTGAGATCAAACTGTGTAGTGAGAGAGATCGTGTGGGATCGCTGTGTAGACTAAGTTCTGGCTTCCAAACCGGGTGTGTAGTGGATTTCTCCTCGAGAGTGGGGAACGGGGACGTAGGCCAGAGGGCCGAACCTCGTTAACACATCGCGCGTCAAGGATAACGATTCCTTTTATTGCATATTAGAGCCTCTTGACCCTAACCACCCCCCCTCTAGGGTCCAACAATTGGTATCAGAGCTTGGTCTCTATATCAGTTTTTGGTTTAACAACCTTAGAGAAAAGATCCAATGGAGGCTTCTTTCAATATGCATATGTTAGACACCTTAGAGAAAAGATCTAATGGAGGCCTCTTTGAATATGCATATGTTAGAAGGACAATCCACCACTAGACCACCACTCTTCACCGGGACTAATTTTGCCTATTGGAAGGCTAGGATGAGAATTTACCTCTGTTGCATTGATCTTGACATCCTAGAGCTCATAGAATATAAATATGTAGAGAAGTCCAAAGTCGAGAACATGTCCGATGATGAAAGACACCTTGCCAATCTCAATGCTAAGGCCATGAACGCCTTAATTTGTGGTCTTTCCCCCAATGAATACAATAGAGTTTCCACGTGTGCAACCGCATACGAAATTTGGCAAAAATTATGTGTCACACATGAAGGAACACCCCAAGTTAAGGAATCTAAGATTAGTGGACTCATGCATGATTATGAGCTATTTAAAATGCTTCCTAATGAATCCATTGATGCTATGTTTTCCCGTTTTACTAATATCATCAATGAATTACATGGTCTAGATAAGCAATTATCCATTCAAGAGATGAACTACAAGATACTTCGCTCATTGACTCCGGCATGGGAGCCCAAAGCTACGGCAATTGAGGAAGCTCATGACCTCACTACCTTAGCTCTTGATAGCCTCATCGGAAAGCTCAAAGTGCATGAGAAGAAGCTCAAGGGGAAGGAGAAGGAGGAAGTGCCATCACGAGAAGTTGAGGAGCCGTCACCAAAGTTGAAGACCATAGCTCTCAAAGGAGCTAGTGACAACTCATCTTCGTCGTCGGAGAGTGAAGTTGATTTTTCTAGAGAAGTGGCTCATCTCTCTAGAAGAATCTCTAGACTTATAAAAATGAACAAAAAATTTAACCCTCGATCTAACAACAAGTTTTCCTCTCGTGTAGGTAAATGTTTTGAGTGCAATGAACCGGGTCACATCGCTAAGGATTGCCCCAAGCTCAAAGAAAAGTACATGAAGTACAAGAAGAAGAAGGCTATGTATGCCGGATGGGAAGAATCCGAACCAAGTGACTCGGATAGTGATGAAGAAGGAGCCAAACTTGCTCTTCATGACCCAAATGTTTGTTTCATGGCAAATGAACATGAGGTAATATCCGAGGCCGAAAGTGAATCTTTCTATATGCAATGTGACATAGCTATGGCTTTAGAAGAGTTGAACTTTGAATTTAAAAGAATGTCTAAAGAATACTCTTCTTTCAAAAAATTGCATGCCTCTTGTGATATTAAGCTAGAACAACTAACAACCTCTCTTGCTCTAAAAGATGAATTGCTAGGAGATCTCGATTTCGAGAATAAGCAATTAAGATCAAAGATTGAAAGATTAGAAATTGAGGGTTGTAGGACTAGACCCACTCATGTTTTTGCTAATTATCATCAAAAGGGAAGGAGAAGGAGGAAGTGCCATCACGTGAAGTTGAGGAGCCGTCACCAAAGTTGAAGACCATAGCTCTCAAAGGAGCTAGTGACAACTCATCTTCGTCGTCGGATAGTGAAGTTGATTTTTCTAGAGAAGTGGCTCATCTCTCTAGAAGAATCTCTAGACTTATAAAAATGAACAAAAAATTTAACCCTCGATCTAACAACAAGTTTTCCTCTCGTGTAGGTAAATGTTTTGAATGCAATGAACCGGGTCACATCGCTAAGGATTGCCCCAAGCTCAAAGAAAAGTACATGAAGTACAAGAAGAAGAAGGCTATGTATGCCGGATGGGAAGAATCCGAACCAAGTGACTCGGATAGTGATGAAGAAGGAGCCAAACTTGCTCTTCATGACCCAAATGTTTGTTTCATGGCAAATGAACATGAGGTAATATCCGAGGCCGAAAGTGAATCTTTTTATATGCAATGTGACATAGCTATGGCTTTAGAAGAGTTGAACTTTGAATTTAAAAGAATGTCTAAAGAATACTCTTCTTTTAAAAAATTACATGCCTCTTGTGATATTAAGCTAGAACAACTAACAACCTCTCTTGCTCTTAAAGATGAATTGCTAGGAGATCTCGATTTCGAGAATAATCAATTAAGATCAAAGATTGAAAGATTAGAAAGAAAGACTAGAAATTGAGGGTTGTAGGACTAGACCCACTCATGCTTATGCCAACTATAATCACCATGGTAGAAATAGGTTTCATGGTTCTAACATTCGTACATACAAAAGAAATTTTGTATGCACCTATTGTATGAGACATGGACACATTTCTACTCATTGTAGAATTAAAGACAACCAAGATTTTTATGGATTGATATGGGTACCCAAAAGTACCAAGACTACTAACCACCAAGGACCCAAGACATGGGTACCTAAAGCTACTACACCTTCATCTTCTGTTGTAGGAAACGTCACGGCAACGACGTAAGGAGATGTGGTACCTTGATAGTGGTTGCTCACATCATATGACGGGCAACAAAGAGTTATTTGCAACCCTATCAAGGATTGAAGGAGGCAATGTCTCCTTCGGTGGTGGTGAGAAAGGTAAAATCATTGGTATCGGTTCTATTGGTAAGAAACCCTCACCCATTATTGAAGATGTTTATTTAGTAAATGGCTTGAATCATAATCTTCTTAGCATTAGCCAATTAAGTGATAAAGGTCTTGATATTTCTTTTAAACCGGATAAATGCATCATTAGTATGGATGGAAAAATTATTTTTATTGCTAATTGAAAATCTAATGTATACATTTTTGAGATGAATGAGTTAGTGAATCAAGATGTGAAGTGCCTTGCGGCTATTGATGAAAATCCTTGGATTTGGCATAAGAGACTTGGACATGCAAATATGGAGTTAATATCAAAATTGCCTAAGAAGAATCTTGTAAAAGGGCTACCTAGCTTGCACTTCATAAAAAGATACAATTTGTGAGGATTGTGCCAAAGGTAAACAAACAAAATCTTCTTTCAAATCCATCCATGAGGTATCGACTTCTAAACCCTTGCAATTACTTCATCTTGATTTATTTGGTCCTATGCGTGTTACCTCTCTTGGAGGCAAACACTATGTTTTTGTGATTATTAATGATTTTTCTCGTTTTACATGGACAATATTTCTTGCAAAGAAAAATGATTGTTTTGAAGAATTTGCTAATCATGTCAAAAGAATTGAAAATAAAAAGGATTTGAAAGTTGTTAAAATAAGAAGCGATCATGGTGGTGAATTTTAAAATGAATTTTTCTATGATTTTTATGCTCATCATGGTATAACTCATATGTTTTTCGCTCCTAGAATACCACAACAAAATGGTGTTGTTGAACGGAAAAATCGCACCATACAAGAGATGGCACGTACTATGTTAAACTCATTTGATTTACCAAAATACTTTTGGGCGGAAGCCGTCAATACGGCTTGCCATGTTTTAAATCGTGTTTTGATTAGACCAAAGCTTAAGAAAACTCCCTATGAACTTTATTATGGAAAAACTCCCTTCATTGGTTATTTTTGTGTCTTTGGGTGCAAATGTTTTATTTTAAATACAAAAGATCACCATGACAAATTTGATTCCAAAATTGATGTTGGTATTTTCTTGGGTTATGCACCTAGAAGTAAGGCTTATAGGGTCCTCAATAAACGAAGCCTCGTTGTTGAAGAATCTATAAACGTTACTTTTGATGAGACTAATGTTGGCTCTCAAGTTATTTTGCCTAGGAAAGATGATGATGATGATATTGAGGGAGGATTGGACTTGTTGCAAATCAATGATACTCCCTCTATAGAAGCTCAAAAGGATCCCTCTATAGAAGTTCAAAAGGATGTAGATAGCACCAATGCTCAAGAACAAGTTGAACCACCTAAAGCTTGGAAATTCACATCAAACCATCCAAAGGAACAAATCATTGGGAGCCCTTCAAAAGGAGTTATAACTCGCTCAAAAGCCTTGAGTGAATGTGGTAATGTTGCATTTCTATCTCAACTAGAACCTAAAAAGGTTAATGATGCTTTAAATGATGAGTTTTGGGTTTTGGCTATGCATGAAGAATTAAACAATTTTCAAAGAAATGAAGTTTGGAAGTTAGTTCCTAGACCTAACAATGCTAGTGTTATTGGTACTAAATGAGTTTTTAGAAACAAACTTGATGAACATGGCATTGTTACTAGAAATAAAGCTCGTTTAGTTGCCCAAGGATACAATCAAGAGGAGGGCATAGACTATGATGAAACCTTTGTACCGGTTGCAAGGTGGGAATCTATTAGGATGTTTTTGGCATTTGCTAGCTTTAAAAATTTCAAACTATTTCAAATGGATGTTAAAAGTGTCTTCTTAAATGGTTTTATAGAAGAGGAAGTGTATGTTGAGCAACCCCCCCGGTTTTATAGATCATGCTTTTCCTAATCATGTTTACCGGGTACAAAAAGCTTTATATGGGTTGAAACAAGCTCCTAGGGCTTGGTATGCTCGCCTCTCTAGTTTTCTTATTGAAAATGGTTTTTCAAAAGGATCAATTGATAACACTCTTTTTGTGAGAAAAAGGAAAAATGATTTCATTTTAGTTCAAATATATGTGGATGACATCATTTTCGGTGCTACTAATGAATCCTTGTGCAAGGAATTTTCTAAAGTAATGCAGGATCACTTTGAGATGAGTATGATGGGAGAGCTTACATTCTTTCTCGGGCTCCAAGTCAAGCAAACTAAGGATGGGATCTTCATTTCACAAAGCAAGTATGCGAAGGAATTGGTGAAGAAATTCAAGTTGGAGAATTCTAAGCATGCGCCTACTCCCATGAGTACTAGTGTTAAGCTTGATGCGGATGAGAGTGGTGAAGATGTGGACCAAAAACTATACCGATGTATGATAGGTAGTCTTCTTTATCTCACCGCTAGTAGACCCGACATCATGTTTAGTGTGTGTGCATGTGCACGTTTTCAAGCATCTCCAAAAGCATCTCATTTAATTGCGGTTAAAAGGATCATTAAGTATGTTAATGGAACTTTTAACCTTGGTTTATTTTATCCAAAAAGCACCTCTTTTTATTTATATGGTTTTTGTGATGCCGACTTTGCCGGATGTAAAGTAAATCGCAAGAGTACTAGTGGAACATGTCAATTCTTAGGAAATTCCCTTGTTTTTTGGGCTTCCAAGAAACAAAATTGTGTTGCATTGTCCACTACGGAAGCGGAATATATTGCCGCCGGTTTATGTTGTGCTCAAGTTTTATGGATGAAACAAAGCTTAGTTGACTATGATTTGACCTTTCAAAATATTAAAATATTTTGTGATAACACAAGTGCTATAAATATTTCCAAAAATTCGGTTTTGCATTCTAGAACTAAGCATATTGATGTGCGCCATCATTTCTTACGCGATCATGTAGAGAGACAAGATGTATCCCTCGTATTTGTTGACACAAAATCTCAACTAGCGGATATATTTACTAAGCCTCTTGGAGAGGATGACTTTTGTCGCATAAGAAATGGTTTGGGCTTATGCACTATGTGAACGTTCTACATTGCTTGATTGTTTAGTTGCATTTTGCATTTCTCTTTACCCCATTTTTTGATGGTGACAAAGGGGGAGAGAAATCTCCTAATTTGTTGCATATACTTAGGGGGAGCTCATAGATAGGGGGAGCACCTATCTATAAGCTATTTTATTTTTGCTCTTATATAATGGTTGGTTGTCATCATCAAAAAGGGGGAGATTGTTAGCCCTTATATTTTGATGATGTTTTTACAACCATCATTATCGGTACTAATGGCTTATTGAGTATAAATGTAGTAAATTCATTTGTCAAGCTCGTTAGTGCCATAAATGGAGGATGGATGGAATATATGCTATAACGATGATATCCAAAGGAGGAGGAGGCCAAGAGATGAAGCAACGTTATTTTAAGAACGACAAATTCGAATACAAGCTTCATCCGATTCAAGCTATATCAAAGCTCAAGTATTGTTCTCTCTATATGAGGATATTAGCTTTCTTTTGTTTTTCTCTCTAGTGCTAGAATGTAGGCAAAGAGTTACTGAGTTTACTTGAAGCTATTGGGAATCACACACACGTTTTTAAACTTGTGCTTTTAAGCGTTTTTCACAAAATACTATTTTTCACAAGTATGAGGACCTATCTGCAAAATTTCTTTTTCAAGCAGTTTGTTTTTAGTATTAAAAACTTTTTACAAAGTTTCAGAATTTTCAGAGGTCAAATAAATATTTTTTCAAATATTTCAGTCTAGTCAAAAACCTGTTTTTTGCAATATATCAGAAAGCGGTCGACCGGTCCGGTCGACCGCTCCCAAGACCATTCCTTACTATTTTCCAGAGAGGTCGTCGGTCGACCGGTACGGTCGACAGAAATTTTAATTTTCATATCGGTCGACCGTGCCGGTCGACCGATGATGGCTCTGCTTGTTTTCTATGTTTTCAAAGCGGCTGGCGGTCGACCGGTTTTTCGGTCGGTCGACCGACTAAATTTTTCGGTCGACCGAAGGATTATTTCGGACGACCGAAATTCCCTTCAGTCAACCGTGACTTTTTTCAAACGGTCATTTGCCTAGTAAACAGCGCTTACACTTAACTGTGTTTGGCACAGTCTGAGATAAGGGTCTGAAAAGGAGATTATTATCCTATTTGGGAAGATTGGGTTTTGTTTTAAATTGATTTAATCTCTTCTATAAAAACCTCAGACTTCTTCTTCTCCCTTAGGCCTAACGTTTTTGCAAAAACCAGAGAGTCTGCTGTTTCCTGTGAAAAATTTTCAAAGTCTGGTTTCTGTGTTTTCTCTCTGTTTTTAAGTGTGATTCACTTCCCAGCTTCAGTACTCTTTCTCTTTGCTATAGGGGTTGTGTAAAGAGAGAGTCTTGCATCTTTTCTTCTGCTGTGTGAGTGAGATCTTGTGTAGATCAACTGTGAGGGAGTGTGATCTGTTGAGATCAAACTGTGTAGTGAGAGAGATCGTGTGGGATCGCTGTGTAGACGAAGTTCCGGCTTCCAAACCGGGTGTGTAGTGGATTTCTCCTCGAGAGTGGGGAGCGGGGACGTAGGCCAGAGGGCCGAACCTCGTTAACACATCGCGCGTCAAGGATAACGATTCCTAACCCTATCTCTTTTACTTTAAATTGCATTACTGTTTCGTGGTTTGCTTGTGTTTGATTTTTATTGCATATTAGAGCCTCTTGACCCTAATCACCCCCCCTCTAGGGTCCAACAGACCAGTGGGTTTTAGGATGGCTAGTCACATGACCTTGTTTCTTAGCTAAGTATGAATTCCTGTGAGATGTAGGCCAGTTGTACTTGCTTTCCATACATAGATCGGGATTAATATTTAATTATCTATAATTTGAGACATAAGGTATATACATGAGGGTTTCCTTGTTTGGATTATTTCGCTCGACGTACTATGTCTCTTGTTGTGGATTTTTAAGTATTAATTCCATCTAGTTGTATGACATTGTTAGTTAGATGATTATTCTGATCGTTAGTTGCATGAACGACTTGTTACTTGATTGATTTTGTGGAATTTCTAGTTGCACGTTCTTTTGTCATTTCTGTTTTCGTATCGTTTTTCGCTTGGGTTTTCGATCGTTCTATTTTCTTTTGTGAGGTCTTACCGTGTGTCATGCACATTGACGTACACCTGTTTTCTCTGGTGTGCGTCAAACTTAGAAGAAGAGCAGGTCCATCTTGGAGATACGCCAGAGCCGAGTATTCTCAGCAGGAGTGCCTAGCGGACGGAGTAGAAGAAGAAGCCGAAGCTTAGTTATTGGTCCTCAGTTTTCTTTTGCACTACCTTTTATTTCCATTTGATCAATGTATTTTTATATTCTCCAGTATTTCATTCAGATAGTTTTGTATAAGGGCATGTTGACCCGTATTTTTATGTCTTGGATGATATTCATCTATGATATGTATTATTTTATTCTGAGTTTGTCTATTATATTCTTGCTATCTGTGATCGGGGACCTGTGACTTCACGTTATATTTATTTCCAGACGCTTCGCGTATTAGGTTGAGGAAAAATGTTTATTTTTTTATTTATTCTCCTTAATCTAATACGTCACAGGCTTGTTCACGTTCCGATTCCCCAGTATTTTAGGAAGTGGGGCGTGACAACTGCCAACTTCGTAAGTTCCCAAGTCTTGTTAGAGTTTAGGGACTTTATCTCATTTTTTATAGCAAGCTCCCACTTGCTTGCATCATCCACTCGACACGCTTTATCATAGCTTTCTGGATCTCCACCGTCACTCAATAATAAGTAGTTCAAATGACCTCTGGGCTGTAGTGATGAATACTTCGGATTTAGCTTTGGAACTCTTGCTGACCGCCTCAACTCTCTAACAGGTGAACCAACCTCTATATCTACCTCCTCTGAAGTAGTTTCCTCAATCATCTCTTCTTCAGCCTCTTCTCCTGCATCCTTATCAGAACTAGCTTCAAAGTTGCTTCCTTCTAGAACATCATCTAGCTCAAAGTATGTCGGCTCGGACTGCACTGAGCTTGTGGACTTAACAACATCACGATCTTTGTATAGGACTGCTTCATTGAATACAACGTCCCTGCTTCTGATGACTTTCTTGTTCTGTTCATCCCAGAACTTATAGCCAAACTCATCTCCACCATAGCCAATAAAATAGCATTTCAAAGACTTAGAGTCAAGTTTATTTCTAACATGATCACTCAAATGAACATATGAAACACAACCAAAAACTTTTAGGAGAGAAAGGTTTACCTTTTTTTTACTCCATACTTCTTCAGGTATTTTGTGCTTCAAAGGCACTGATGGTCCACAGTTGATTAGGTAGGCAGCAGTGTTGACTGCTTCTGCCCAGAATTGCTTTGGGAGTCCTGTTTGAAGTCGCATGCTTATAGCTCTTTTAGTCAATATTCTGTTCATTCGTTCTGCTATGTTGTTTTGCTGAGGTGTACCTGACACTATTCTCTCCAATCTGATGCCACTATCATAGCAAAACTTCTTGAACTCTGAATCTTCATATTCACCTCCATTATCTGATCGTAATTTCTTGACTTTCAACCCAGTTTTGTTTTCTACCATAGCCTTCCATCTCTTGAAGACTTCAAACACTTCTGATTTGTGTTTCATGAAACAGGAAGCGTGAACAGCTGGGACGACATGGAGACTAAGTTCCTCGCTAACTTCTTCGACGACGACACTGAAATATCCATCGGAACGTTGCTCGACGAGAAACAAAAGGAAGGGGAGTTGGTCGACACCTTCGTCAATAGGTTCCGGAACAAGGCGATGAACTGTCGGGACCCGATCACTGAGGAGTTCATTCTCCAGACCTGCCATCCATAGCCTTCCATCTCTTGAAGACTTCAAACACTTCTGATTTGTGTTTCATGAAATAGACTCAAGTCTTCCTCGAGTGATCATCTATGAAAGTCACAAAGTATAACCTTCCACCGGTGGACTGTACTGATGCTGGGCCCCACACATCTGTGTGAACTAGCTTAAGCTTCTCTTCCTTCAGTGCTCTGCCAACTCTTTTAAAACTTATTCTCTTTTGTTTCCTGGAGATGCAACTTTCACATAAGTCAAAATAAGCCGACCTCAAACCTGGTAACTTTCCATTCGACTGCATAACCTTCAGGCCTTTGCTACTCATGTGACCAAGCCTCTATTGCCACAAATTTGGACCTTCTTTACTTTCAACCACTGGAATGGATCCACGTGCATTTGTCGTAATATAGAGAGATCCACTCTTCGTACCACAGGCAACAATCATAGACCCCTTGGTAACCTTCCACGTATCACATGCGAAGGTTGATGTATATCCCTCCTTTGCCAATTGTCCTATGGAAATCCGATTCTTCCTTAATTTAGGAACATATCTCACATCATTCAGCTTCCATATAAACCCATTGAGTTCAATTTGCACCGCTCCTTTTCCAACTATATCACACGGTTGATCATCGTCAAGATAGACTTTTCCTAAGTTTCCTGAAACATAGTTCTCAAATAAATCTCTATTTGAGGTAGCATTAATTGAAGCTCCTGAATCCAGCACCCATGATTCTGTCTTGCTCTCCAACGAGCAAATAAGGGCATCATTTGATTCTCCTGAGACGACGTTTGCTTCAGTCTTGGGTTCTCGACACTGATTCTCATAGTGCCTAAACTTGCCACAATTCCAGTAGTCAATCTCTTTCTTGGTTTTGCGATTTTTGGATCTTGACCTGTCGTTCCTCGAATTAGGTCTATCACGGCTATTCCCTTTATTTTTGTTTTTATTTCTGCCTCTGCTCTCAAAATTCAATGCCAATCCTGAATTAGAAACTCTTTCATCTTGTCTTCTTATCTCCTCAATCATAATCATGTCTACAACTTCTAAAAACTTCAGTTTTGATTTTTCACATGACCCGCTAATTGAAATAACGGTGCCCTTCCAACTATCAAGCAACTGAGTATTAACAGAGCTTGAATTTCATCATCAAATTTAATATTGACGGAGTTTAGTTGATCTACAATCTCATTAAACTCATTCAGGTGTTCCTTGAATTTTTGGCTCTCAGACATCCTCAAATTAAACAGCTTCTTTATGAGATGTACCTTATTCGTCGTAGAGGGTTGTTTATACATACTAGATAGCGCAACCATGAGACCCGTCGTCGAATTCTGATTCTTGATGTTGAAAGTTACAGATTTGGACAGGATCAACCTGATTGCTCAAAGGGCCTTCCGATCTAATAGCTTCCACTCTTCATCCTTCATATCCGTCGGCTTCTCTCCCAATGGCAGATATAGATCCTTCTGATAGAGGTAGTCTTCCATCTGCATCTTCCAGAACCCAAAGTTTGTCCCATCAAACTTCTCGATCTTGGACGTCTCCTTCTCAGATCCCATGTCTCTGACCTCAAATTGCCTGCGCCGAACCTGGTCGCTCTGATACTAATTGATAGGATTTTATCTAACCCCTGATGCGATTTGGAAATAGAGATGAGAGAGAAGAGAGAGAAAGAACAATCACAAAAAACACACAATATTTATGTGGTTCACTTCTCGATGTGAGAAACTACATCCACGGTCGCCGCAGAGAAAATTTCACTATTTTCATCAATCTTACAAGTTGCCCTAATCTCCCCTTAAATAACACAAGGGTTAATACAAACAGGATTCTAAAACAGTTTAGCAAAAAACGAGCCCAGACCCAAAAACCTGACTCGCGGTCGACCGCAGATACAGACGCGGTCGACCGCAAAAAATCCTAAGACCAAAGCTGATTACAGGTTTGGCGCGTTCGACCGCACATGATGTCGCGGTCGATCGCAAAAAGTCCAGAGACTTTTCGTGGACCTGTGCATGTTCGCGGTCGACCGCCGCGCCACTCGCGATCGACCATGAAGCCTCCAAGCTGATTCCTTGTACTCTCCTTGATTTAGTGAAATATCCCCATCCTCTCCCCGTGGACGTAGACAAATTGCCGAACCACGTATACCTCTGTGTTTGGTTTGATTTGTCATATTTGGATTAAATTGTGCTCGTGTATGGTTGGTTCTCTTCTTCCGTGATCACAGATTCGTTCGGTGTGCGAGAACGCTTCCGCATAGACGCGCAACAAACATTATTGAATAAAGTCACGCTTGGCTTGCTTTCGTTTCAAAGGCCAATTTGACCGCGATTGTGCGATAATCCTCATTTAGATTCCTTCATGTAACTCTTGATTTGTTTTCCATATTCAGGAATTTATATGCAGAAATTTAACATTAGGGGTCAGCAAAATAGCGTAACTTTTTCACTGGTCAAACTTGATGGCACGCTCTAAACCCCCACCACCAACCGACTAAACAAAGCGAAAGAAAAATGGCTTTAAATGTGCAGAGATAAGAGAATCCAATCAACATGATACCTGTTCAAATCTACGCTACCTTTACAGGCATCAGGTCAAATCAAATTTCCCGAAGTGCAACCCTGATAGACGCTCAACACAACCATGCCTCGCAATTTTGAGAAGTGTAGTAAAGTTCATTCAAAGAAGCATACAAGCTCCTGCTCAACTTCAGCAACTTCCGATGTACAAAAATGTCAAAAACCAACAACATTACAAATTAAACCAAGCACAAAAGGAAATCACTAATTACATAATGTTTTATTCTACAACACTGCCTTCTTCTTGGGTTCCAGCACTGGAGGGTCAATGTCTATGCCCATGTTTGCTGCTGTACCTGCAACAACTCTCATCGCGGACTCAATTGTGGTACAGTTGAGATCAGGCAGCTTTTCCTGAGCTACTGCACGTAGTTGATCGATGGTTATTTTGCCTACCTTCTCGAGCTTCGGTTCTTTTGAGCCTTTCTCCACTCCTGAAGCAGAATGGATTAGCCATTATCAGCAAAGTCTGATGTAATATTCGTTAAACAAATTGAACTTCAATTTAAAGAATTCAACATCTCACAATATTTACGAATTTTCAAACCAACAAAGGGAGAGTGATCAAAGCGGACAAGATTAGTTGAATGACTAGCTGACTTGACATGGATGGCGAATTCTTATTCATAAATCTTTTCATCCACTGAAGAAAAGGTGGAGTCTCTCATTAAAAATGAATTTTTCTTAGGGCCCAAGCAAGGCTTTCAACAAGCTAATTTGAAGTAATGGAAGATTGTAACTTGTGTTTCACTTTTGAGTTTATTTTCATTTATTGATGCTTCATTGAAGCATTTTCCTCTTCATCACTAACAAGCAGGGTACTTTGAGAAGCACAGCTGAGAAGATCGACATTCACAATAGTATTCAAAGAGCAAATGCATAGTGTCCATCAGAGTTTAATTGGCACATATTGTTGCTTGAGAGAGACGGAGGATTAAACAATAAGCCATTATGAGAGTGCAAATAAGATTTACATAGAGGAACCTTCCAATAGCCCGACATAGGGATGTGCCTACATTATAGGCAGCTGAGTTGGTAAATGCTGCTAAGACTTTACAGATGCAAACTATAGTAATGGTTTTTATACAACTGCATTAGGGCAAAGGACACTAATATTTGATTTACCTGTCCAGGCTGTTCATGTGTCTTTTATAGATGCACGAACACAATAGCAGCTTTTATGGAAATCATCATATGCTACAATCAATATAATGGTGATTCATCATGGTTGGATACTTGACATATGATAAATGGAGGGTAATAAACTTTTAAGCTCTAGGGCCAAGAAATGAGATTACATATCGAGGCTGTTAAATCTGTTATATGTATAATTAGTTCTTGCTGGAGCCTTGTCATTTAAAGTCACCATGTCCTTACTTGTATGTATCTTAGGTACTTTCTTAACAACAAGATAGAGAACATTTTCCAAATGAGAAGATGGAAAAAGTTTTCCTATCATTTCTCTCTTGCTCTTGTTCCATGCCAGGTTAAGTAAAAAGACAAGATGAAAAAATTAGCAATTTTTTCTGCAACAGTTTGAATTAACATAGTCTTTACTTATTATTTATCTATTGATTGTGAGGTTAACATTTATAGAAACAATTAAAAAAACGAAGCTAGTGTGCAAGCAGAGGTGTATGCCTTTTTCAAACCATGACTTGAGGGTCTGAATCCACTCTGCAGTGAAAATGATAAACCTTCAAGAGAAAGAAATACAAATCTCAATTTGAGGATTTTAGGTAATGAAGCCCCTTCACCAACCAAGCTATATGTGGTTAGCCCGCTAGGTTCAAACAATTTGTTCTCAATACGATCTCCCTCTCACCAATTTTACCCTACCAAATATTTTCAGATTCACTAATATCTCAAATTACATGAAACAGATGCACAAATCTAAGCTTGCCAATGCTACCAACCCACCAAGTTGTCTGTATACGAAAACAGAAACATAAAATAAGCCCTGGTGCAAAGAACAACATCTGACATGCCAAATATACGCAAGGGGCAAATGTTTATAAATAACAAACTTCTCCTGATCAAAATCCCTCCAACCCCCGAGATCAAATGGCCTCTATAAATCACTGCTACATAGCGATCAAGGTCCTTTTCGTGCATCTGGTGAGGATGTTGAACACCACTAGGGTTTTTGGTAACAAAGATGAGGAGTCAAGCCAAATGGCTCTTCAGTATTCCAATATGGGATACAGAAATCTAACAGGTATATCCCGCTTTATAGCTGGATGGTATGGTCAAAAGC
>NC_033797.1:93431709-93481293 GCF_001876935.1 Asparagus officinalis | reverse complement strand
AAAAGTTTCAGTTTTTTGACATACTTTTTGTACTATTGCCAAGTTCTATGAGCGTGTGCGATACTCTGTGCAGTAATACCTCTATATACTATCAGCTCTTTCTTGTTCTTTACTCATTCTAGGCACGCTTGTTTTTATAGTTTAATAATTTGTAGCATTTTAATAAGTCTACTAATATTAGAAAAATAGCATTTTTCTCTCTAATGAGGATCCATGATTCATTATATTAAATTTACGTCCAATTAAATTACAGATTTGTGTGAGATATCTGGACATGCACTCTGAATGTAATTGGTAATACATTTTAGGGCACCAATTAGGAAATGTGATAATATTATAGTTAATGGAGCTAAGAGATGTAGAGGCAGACCTAAAAGAACAATGTTGGAAACAACTAAGAAGGATATGCTTATGGCTAACTTAGTTAAAGGATAGAACAGAATGGAAGAATAGAACAATGTTGCAGTTTCTGTCAAAACGATAAGATATAAACGAACAGCGCAAGAACAAGCACAGCATCGAAACGGAACCACCATTGAAAACTTCAAACGCCATCAGTTAAAGGAGCACATACCAGCAGCCTTCAGCAGCAGAACCGAAGCCGGAGGAGTCTTCAAAATAAAAGTGAAGCTCTTATCCTGCCCAAAATAAACAAACCAGCACAAGCAAGTCGAGCAATCACCGGCATTCCAAGAAAGAGAAAATTAAGATTAAAAAGGAAAAAAAAAACCCCATTTCCCTCACTCACATCATACACCGTGATCTCAACCGGAATCACGTATCCGGCCTTATCCGCAGTCTTGGCGTTGTACTCCTTGCAGAAGGCCATGATGTTCACACCCTTCGAACCCAACGCCGGGCCCACCGGTGGGGCCGGCGTCGCCTTTCCCGCTTCCAGCGCGAGCTTTATAAGTCCAACCACTGAAAACCACAAGAAATTTCAACAATTTGAATGGGGGGGGGAGGTGGGGAATCAGGATAGAAATTGGATAGAGAGAGGGAGTACCTTTCTTGGTTTTGCCCCCGGGTTTTGGGGCCATGGCTTTGATTGTTAGAGGTCTGCGGGGGGAGTTGGGGCGGGAGTGGGGTTTGAGGAAAGAAGGGGTGAGAACAGAGGAGGAGGAAGGAGGGAGGAAGGAGGAGGAGAGCTGGGTTCTTCTTGTTTGGAGGAGGAGGGGAGAGAGGGAGGGGGACGGCGAAATGGAGGCCAACATTAGAGACGATAGGGAAGAAGGGGAGCTTGAGGATAATCGAGGAGGAGGGAGGGTGAAGAGATAAAGCGAGTAGTCTTATTTGGGCCCTGCCCGTTTCCAGCTCAATAGTGAGAGTAGAGGTTTGGGCCTTTTCCATATTGGTTTTCTTTAGCTGGGTAGCTTCTCTGCCTTCTAGAAAAATAAGGCCGAGTTGGGGGCTATGCCGTAGGGGTTGGGCCATCATTACCCAATTTAAACGGGAAACTAAGGGCCCACTTGATTACTTCCTTTCCAAGTGAAATAGGAATATGGGGGTTTCCAACGCCAGAAAACGTTTTTATCAGCCAAGAAGGAACAATTGATTATTATCAGTCAAGAAGAAACAACTGGAACGCCTTGAGAAAGATGACACCCAAAAAAAAGAAGGAACAACCGGAAAATTAGCGAGGATTTGAAAGAAATTGCAGGCGCAGACAACCCTAGCCCGTATATTCGAGATGAAACCCAACCCCGTTTTCCTTCAAAATTTTGGGTTGATTTTGGGGATTTGATCAAATAATTTTCGGCAAAAGAAATATGATAGCTCAGTAATGATGGTGCCGGTGAAGGAGGGAGACGGATAAAAAGGGCAGTGATCCCAACTTTTTTCAATTCTTACCGCTAGAAAATCCTAAAACTATCACCCAGATTTTTTTATTATATTTTAACTCACTTTTCGCCCATTTCTCCTTTAAAAACTTGGACTTGGTTTTCTATTTCTGATGCCATTTTCTGATTTAGAAAGGTTTTAGAAAGCTTTTTAGAGGACCTAACAGAGAAATATGAATCCTTAACTTTTTGACCCATGAAAAACAGTGTCGTCAGTTTTTCACGTGTTTTCACCTAATTTCTTCGAACCAGATAGGCTCTAAGGCCCCGTTTGGTACGCGGGAATGGGGGTGGAATAGAATGTCATTCTCACTTTTCATTCTCTCGTACCAAACAAAACTTGTTATTAGATGTTGGAATGACCATTCCCATGGAATGACCATTCCCACCTTTTGTGGGAATGGACATTCTAAGTGAGAAAATATGGAATGATCATTCTCATTCAAGGAAGAATCAAATTAGTTAGGTTTTTTTCAATTATACCCCTATTAATAATAAGAATCAATTTAAAAATCATGGCTTTTGACTATATTCTCATTTTCTCTCGGCTACTAATTATATTCAAACAATAGGAATTTTTTTGCGGGGTAGGGATTAAAACTAGTGATACATATTTCAGTAGCATATTAAAACTAGCGGTACATATTTTATTAGCCTATTATATCACAATTGCTCAATATAGGAGCAACACAATTTAATATAAAAACAGATACAACTGAAACTATATATTATTTGCCGATTGAAATTCAATTTAATATAAAAACAGATACAACTGAAACTATATATTATTTGCCGATTGAAATTCTTTCATGTCAAATTTTTTTTTTTTGGTCAATCAAAATTTTTTGTTTATTCACCATTGTTTAAAGTCTGTTATTTTCACCAGCATATTATATTTTTTTTGAACTTTTGCTATTATTTTCCCACCATCAAGAACTATATGTACCCATTGCGTACATGTTTGATTGTGGTTCATGCACAACAATAAATCTAACTTTTGATTGAAAAATATTTGACCCAATATTTATGAAAAGAGGAAACTCTCGCTGAGAAATTGGCCAAAATATTAAAATTATCAAAACCATATCATGTCTAGACTATATATAGAGGTATAAGGGCATTATTATAACACATATCTAGATTAATATAACATATGCAGAAATAGTGAGAATTATTTAAAAATATAAACGAAACATACACCTGATCGATAACATGCGCATTAGTATAACACATACCTAGATTAATATAACATATGCATAAATAATATTTTTTAGTTATTATCATTAATATTTATTTTTATCTTATTAAAAATCTATGTTGTTATAAGGGAATTATTAGAAAATGAGATTTCATTCTCACTTGTGAACTAGTGATACCAAACATGGGAATGAGAATTAGATTTTCATTCTAGCTTCATTCTACAAACACACTCAAACAAGAGAATGGGAATGACCATTTCATTCTCACATACATTTCATTCCATTCCTTCTTCCATTCCATTCTCACTTGAGTTTATTCCCACGTACCAAACGAGACGTAAATGAGAAGTTGATTAAAAATTGAGAAATGTTATCACTTTCTATATTTTCCCCATGTTTAGAACATCTAAAGTGGTTGGAAAATCAAAAGTGTCATGTTAGCTTTTTGACATCCTTCGCTTTCTAATAAAATGGGAGAGAGTGAATGGAAAGTGAAGAGATAGAGGAGAGAAATTAGTTTTTAATTGTTTTTTTGGTAAATAGTTTTTAATTGTTTTCAAATCTTTTGTTTGATTTTTTTTTTCTTTTTTTTCTTCTTATCATATTATTGCCGCCAACTTCGTTCCCTTAGAGCATCTCCAACCGATCTTCAAAAACCCAAAATGACGCAAAATTTCCGCCAAATGTTCCTCCAACCAGGCGAAAAACGTAGCGCCGTTTTGATGAGGTGCTACGCCAAATCTGGTGTAGCACTGTAGCTTTGGCGCAGGATTTTTTTTTTTTTTTGGTTTTTTATTTTTAGCCTTTTACTTTTTTAATTATTTAGATAAAAATAATAATACAAAATAACTTAGCACATAATTTATAAAATATCCCTTTCATTACACAATAATTTATATTGTATTATTATTTTTTATAATAATAAATAATAATACAACATAAAGTAATATTTTAACTTGATTAAGTATTATTTTTATATATGTATTTTATTCATAAAATATTTTATTATAATTAATTATATGTAATGTATTATATAATTATATAATATATAATTTGTTAAATATTTTAAATAGATAAAAATTTTAGAAGATAAGAATCATAATAGGAATATTCTTTTTAGTGTAAAATTTGGTGTAATGGGTTGGAGATGAAATAGTGATTTGATATAAAAACTACATTAATTTAGTGCAAAAACTACACTATTTTGGGTTTTTGGGTTGGAGATGCTCTTAGTCATCCCACGGCAAAATATTCCCCAACCTCCTTTATATAGGCATCCTTCCACTCTAATTTTGGATTTTTTCAAAGGGAAAAAGGTAAAGAATTAAATAATATATGCACATTGTTAGGGGTGTCCAAAAAGCCCGTCGGCCCGGGCCTGGCCCGGAGCCCGGCCCGACCCGGCCTCGGCCCGGAAACCCGGACCAAGTCCGGGCTCCATATGTATATATAATATATTTCTATATATGTATAATATGTCATATGTGTGTATATATATACTCTCTCTTAGTATATAAGTATATATATGTATAAGTATATATAAGTATACTTTCTCTTATATAAGTATATATAACAATACTCTCTCTTATATATATATAATGTATGTATATATATACTCTCTCTCTTAGTATATATGTATATATAAGTATACTCTCTCTTATATATGTATAATATGTGTGTGTGTATACTCTCTCTTTTAGTATATAAGTAAGTATATATAAGTATAGTATATTACAACGGCTACTTCTTCCACATTGGCCCAACGGACAACGACTACTTATGTATACACTCTCTTATATATGTATAATATGTGTGTATATATATTAGGGGTGAGCACGGTTCGGTTCGGGTCGGTTTTTACCAAAATTTGAACAACCGAACCGAACCACCTATAATTCAAAACCGAACCGAACCGTTGCAAATCGGTTCGGTGCGGTTCGGTTCGGTTTGTTCGGTTCTAACTTCATCAAGTAATATAACAATCAAAGGCATAATATTGCTTGTCCCAAAAGTTTATATCCAAGCATCCAAGCAAATAAACACAGCAGCAAGTTGTTAATATTGGTTTTTTAAAAGCAAACACAGCAGCATAATCTTTACTTGAACCGTATGGACTTAGCCTAGATTCATCTTTATACAGTACCCCCAAGAAAAAAATGTTTATGCATCTGTTGGAATTTGGATCTCCACAAAAATTTCAGAACAAAAAAAGCATCCGTTCAAACAAAGAATCCGTCGAGTAAAAAAATCATGACCAAACCAAATTGAACTAACAAAGTTTTCAACCCGACAATTTGGTCCTGAGCAAATTGAACTAACAAAGCTATAATACTTTGAAAAAAAGATTTCGAGTTCAGAAGCTTGGAACAATTGAACTAACAAAGCTATAAATTTGATTTCTCCAGAGCAATGAAAAAAAGATACATGATAAATTAACAAAGCTATAATACTTTGAAATCTAGATATAAACAGAAGCTATAATACCTCGGCGACGGCGACGGGTGCGGATGCCCCCCCCCATGACCGGAGATAGATCCTGAGCTGGAGATGGATCCTGAGCCGGAGATGGATCCATAAAGAGTTGAAGACTAAGGAGGCGGACGACAGACTGGGAGAGAAAATTGGGAACGAGGGCGGCGGTTGGGAGTCTGGGAAATGAGGTTAGGGTTAGAAACTTAGAGTTTTGATTTTGGGTGTTTGGGGACGGGTCGGGTTACGGGTATACGGGAGTTTGAGGATTAGGGAAACGGGTCGGTTCGGTCGGGTCGGTTTGGGAAGTTTTTAACCCGACCCGAACCAACCAATTCATAAAACCGCCATTTGCCCAACGGGCAATGACTACTTGCGATTCTCTCTCTCTCAAGTTATAACTTATAAATATATACAATATATTTACATATAATATATGTATATATAATATATAGTTACATAATAATTTGTAAGTATATACTAATACATAATTATATAAAATATAATAATTTTAAACTATTTTTAGCATTTTTTAATCAAAAAAAAAAGAAAAGAAAATATATTTAAAAAAACCTAGTTGGGAATCTTGGGATGTACTTATCTATTGTGATGCGATAAATTCCAAAATAAATTTATACTTGTAATTTATAAATTATTTATTAATTATTAATAAAGAATTTATTTTTATAATTTTTTATTTGTAATTTATGTTATTTTAAGTGATTAATAAAATTATTGTTTTTTATTAATTTTTTTGTCTTTTTTTATATAATTTAAATTTTAAATAGAATTTTTTTTAAAAAAGAAAATAAGTCGGTCGGGCCCGGAACCCGGCCCGGGCCGGCCCGGATGGACACACCTACACATTGTTATCAACAAACGAGAAAGGAGCATGTTCACATGTTGTGCAAAAGCTAGAGAAAAAATTAATATCTATTTCGTCTTTGGCCTCAAACGATTTATATTTTCAAGTTCGTATATGGGTAATAAGCATCAAATTTCTATAAGGTCCCTTTTGGTATAAGGGAATGGGTAGGAATGGAATGCACATTTCCATTTTTCACTCATGCCTATCAAACATAATGTCTTTTTGGAAGTTAATAGAATTTTCATTCTCACTTCTCATCCATTCCCACTTTTTGTACAAATGAGCATTCCCAATGAGTTGGTAGGAAATGTGTATTCCTAGTTTCCCACTTAAATTGGAATGGAAAAAAAAATTAAATTAACTACCAAATATGCCATGATTGTTTATTAAATACACATACCAAAATTAAAAAGATTTTAATTCCCACTTCATTCTCTAATTGCATCTAAACAGAATGAAAATATTTCATTCTCACACTCATTCTATTCCTTTATTGCTTCATTTCATTCTGTTTTGATTCGCTTCCCGCATGCCAAGCAAGACAAAGAATTATTCATTTTGAAAAACTATGCAGGACTAAATATGTGAAGCACGTAAATATTCTTCTTGTTTAGATTAGATTACCTACTAATTATTTGTAAACATTATCCTTTGTCGATACAAATTAAGTAACAAAGAGAACAATATATAACTTTAAAAGAATTTGGGATTTTTTTTTTTAGTTTTCAGTATCCACTTTCCATATAAACCAAACCATACATATCAAGAAAGTGAATGTCTAATAAGCATACTATGTTGCATTTTTATACCTTCATCTCATCTGAATTTTCATGCAAATAAATCATTAATATTATATGTCTATCAATTTTGTACGAATAAATATATTGAAAAAAAATTAAGAAAATAAAGTGAAAGAAGAGCTCAAGTAGAGGCCCAACAGAAGTCTAAAAATGAAGCTCAAAAGCCCACTTAACAAAATCTTAGAGAGCACAATTTTTTTTTGCCAAGTTAGCAAAAATAGTGGGGTAGGTATCAATACAAGTATCAATAGCCATATCGATAATGGTATAGATACCTAAGCGATGAGAATTTCGAAACGGTCTGGATCATTGGTTTAGATTGTTGCTAATATTGCCTAAGTAAACCCTAATTTTGCCTATAAATAGGGGGAGAGACTTAAGAGTGAGGAGAGTGAAACTTTGTTGTCCTTTTTGTGGGATAGGAGAGTGCTCTTTAGTGCCTTCCAAATTTGTAAGCGCTTTAATTTTTGCAATAAAATAAACTTTTTTCTCTCCAGAATTCTTTTTCTATATTTTAATGATGAAGGCTTGAAAATTTTTTGAGTCTATAAGCGGGGTCAACCCCTCTCAATGTGAAATTTTATTTTTGTCTTTTTTTAATTCTTACTTTTATCATGTTTTATGGTAGATTTAGCTTTATGCTTTAGTTAGTTTTTTAACTTTTTCTTTTTTAGATTAATTTCTCATTTTTATTCATGCTTTCTTTATTTGCTAATAATTTAGTAATTAATTTGAGTAGGATTAGATGAAGCTAGTATAATTTATTTATTAACTTTACAGTTACTCTATTTATGCTTTAACTCTTCAAGCTAGAGTAATCAATTAATTAATAATTAGCAGAATAATATAAATTGGCAGATTTTACTTTTTTAAAAAAAGATTGATAGCCTTTTGCGCTTTGTAATTATACTAGAAATTCTTTTTAATTTGGTTATTTCTAGTCATGAGATATAGATTTATTTTTAGAATTCAATTTGACAAACTATAATTTTTTGAAATAGATTGATAGCTTATGCTTGTTAATTATAAAAGTAATAATTAAAAAAAGGAGAGTTAAGTAAACATATGATAAGTTAAGAGAAGTTAATGTAAGATACAAAGTTTATTTGGGAATTTAGTAAGGGGAACCAAGGGAATTTATTTCACCCTATATTGGAAGTTTAATAAAGTGAAGTGAATGTAAAGGAATACATGTAAATTTACAAAAGTAATATTACATGTTATTTCACCCCTTTGAATCTCATCTTGATAAAAGAATAAAATTGTCTGTGTAATATTCTTTTTTTAAGGAATTCCCTTCCCCTCCATTATACCCAACTTTTTTAGGGTGCTTTTTTGGGGTTTTGGTCTGGGCTTTTTTTTTGTCGCAAGGGGTAGGGGAGTTTCCACAAAATATCAACTTTCCCCCTAGGTTACTTCAACTTCCCGTACATTATCTACATCAAATAAGTTACCAAACATGATTAATGTGTCCCCTACCTTCTCTTATCTCATATTAATTAACTCCAAACCAAACAAGCCTTTGGTTTGTGCACTTGATTCTAATCTTTTAATTCTTTGTTTTTATTTTCTTTCACACTTTTTCTTTGTTTTTATTTCTTGCATTTATTTTCCTTTTCCTTTTCCTCTTTCTTGTTTTCTTTATCTTTGCTAATTTCTCATTTCCTTCCCTCTCTCTTGTTTTTCATTTCCCTTTTCTTTTAAGAACAAAATCCAAAAACTCATTTCAACCAATTTTCTAAAACCTCTTTTCAATCAACCTTTTCGTAAAAGAAAATTTTCCATTTCAAAAGAAAACCCCTTCCTTGTGGATTGACACTTGTAAGTATGAGAACCTAGTCGTACACTTGCAACTCTACTTTCAAAACTCTAAAATTTTCGCAACAATATAACATTAGCTACTCAACTTTTCACATTTCCACTTTCTATTATTTAGACAAAAATTTCAATTGAAAAGTGAAGAGAGTGCTTTCTCTAATATGTACTTGCTTTGTCACTTTTCACTTGCCAAATATATGTTGGATAACATGTTCCTAATCTATTTTGGTAACAGGTGTAGGATGTAGAAATTGCCTTGACTACAGTAGGACCTAAAAATCCGCTTGCACACTTGGCTCGCCTGCACGAGTCAAGTCCACTCAAGATTTGAGTCCGCCAGAGGAAGGAAGCTCGCTCGTGTGCTTGACTCGCCAACACGAGTCAAGACCACACGATCGTTGAGCTCGCCTAAGCATCCAGGCAATCCGTCAAGCGACCAGAAACTCGCATGCACACTTGACTTGCCTGCACGAGTCAAGTTTACTCAAGAGCTGAAGTCGCCTGCATATCCAGGAAATCAGTCATGTGATCAACAAGCTCGCCAAACTCACAGGAGAACTGGGCGGCTGCATTGTCACGTACAGGGATAAGCCTTCCCATTCCCCATGACGTGAAGGGAAGGAGCACAGTACTCTAAGTTCATCAAGTGGCCGCTCACAGTACAAGTGGCCAGTCAGACCCACATAGTCGCCAAACTCGTCTGCATACTTAACTCGCCTGCACGAGTTAAGTTCATTTAATCACCAAGTTCGCCTGTGTACTTGATTCGCCTGAACGAATCAAGTTCGTCCAAGTGGCTGAGAGTCGCCTGCACGTTCAAGCAACCAGTCAGGCGATCAATAAACTCACCAAACTCACCAGAGTACCTGGCAACCAGTACTTCGAACCCATCAAGCAGCCGCTCATAGTACGAATGAGAGACATGGTATCTCTCAACAGTACATGGTCACATCCCATGATTCAAGGGAGTGACCATGCCGTCTCTCCTCTATTTAAGAGCCTCTTCTGGCCATAGGAAAGGGGTTCATGTTTTCACAGTTCATTGGTTGATTCAGTCAGTTAACTGGACCACCAGCTCTCGGCCTCCGATCGAGCTAAGGACCTGTTCTTTGCATTGTTCTTGCACTGTAGCATCTCCTTCTAGCTTTCGGCCTTGACCGCCATTGAGCTCGGATACTCGAACTCGACCAACACAAACTTCTACAGCGTAGAAGCTCACCTAAAACCTCGATCGAATCGTCCAAGGGAAGCTAACTTAGTGCGAGAACTGAGTGACGCGTCCTATCGCTACCAAAGTCCCCACGTTAAATAAGGAGGGTCATTCCTCAGCTTCTGTTATAATTTTGATTCATTAGTTTGTAATAAGCTATTCTTATCAATACAAACGAGATCCCCGTTTTGGGAAATTAATTTTTTTACACCTACAATAGGTTATTAGGATTTCTAATCTATTTTGATAACATGATTCTTAATCTATTTTGGTAATAGGTTATTAGGATTCCTAATTTATTTTGTTTTTGGTTTTAGAATTCCTAGTCTGTTTCGGTTTTAGGTTTTCTATATATATATATGGAACGTCTTAGAAGAGATTAGGATCATCAAAAAGAGGAGAGTTGTAATCAGATATTAGAGAGACTTTTGATCATTGTGAGGGGAGATATTGTGAGCAAGTTGAGAGCTTTGGTTGAGGGTTAGCTTGTGAGTTTTGTGAGATTGTAACCCTTTGTATTCTCCTTGATTTAGTGGAATCTCCCCATCCTCTCCCCGTGGACGTAGGCAAATTGCCGAACCATGTATATCTCTATGTTTGTGATTGATCTATCGTATTTTAGTTTTGGATTGTGCTCGTATGTGATTGATTATTCTTCTCCTGTGCTTACGACTTGTTTGGTGAGCAAGCACGCTTCTACATAGGTGCGTGACAATTGGTATCATAGATTAGATTTCAGATCTAAGGTTTTTGCATTAGGTGGAGGAAGATTCTTGTGTGAAGCTTGGTTTTTGAAGTTCTAGGCTTCGGTGGAGATAAGATTTGAAGTTACCGTTGGAGATCTCACTTTCCTCGTGTGGTTAGGAGTTCTACTTAGAATCCAACCTAGGGTTCAGTTGGGTAATTTCTTATTTCTTTCAAAGTTTGAATCTTTCTTTGTAATTTAGAGTTTGCGAGTATGGGTGAAGAAATTAGTGAAAGCAGCAAGATGGCGAGTACAATCCAAGTTGGTTTTCAGAACACCAAAATTAGTGTGGTGAAGTATGACAACAAGATCAACTTTGATTTGTCGATGAGCGACGTTCAAGATACACTCAATGCTCAGAATTTGGAGGAGACCATCATGGTCCAAGAAAGACCACCAAAATATGAAGAGGCGATATGAAAAAAAATGAATAGGAACGCTTGTGGGGTGATCAAATCCTGTTTGGAATAGGAATTGAAGTATGATGTGATTGGGGTGACGTCTGCAATGAAGATGTGGGGAATTCTCAATAATAAGTACCTTACGAAGAGTGTTGAGAACCGTTTGTACTTGCTGCGAAGATTGTTTAGATTTCAGATGTCCCGAGGCACCTCACTAGCGGCTCATGTGAACAACTACACTAAGTTATTGTTGGACTTGGCGAATATTGATGAGAAGATATCGGATGAGCACAATAAGCTAACTTGGATCTTTAACTCAAGGCGATTAGACCTTAAATCAAAGAGCACCAAGCTCTGATACCAATTGTTAGACCCTAGAGGGGGGGTGATTAGGGTCTTATGCTAATCTAATCCGATTTTATGCCAATTAAAACTTAATTAATAAGTTATCCTAGCAAGTATGAAATACAACAATGTATATGAGCTAGGATAAGCAATATGAACAACAAGATATATCCTAATAAAGAGATATAGGCAATGTATGTGCAAGTATATATAAACTCAAGGGTAAACAATCTAAACTAGATAGTGAGCAATATAATCAACAAGCAATAAACAAAGGCGATATCAGATATGAACATAAAGGAAGTGCGCCAATGCAATCACAAACAAACAATATGATTACGGAGTTCGGTCCCCACGACCTACGTCTCCGCTCCTCACCTCGAGGAGATCTCCACTATCACAACCGGGTTTTCTACGTTCACCCGAACAACGTTTACACCTCACAATACAATCACTATGCAATCACACCTCACACACTAAGTGTTGGTCCTAGCCCGTGTCCTCCTCCTCAAGTGCTCGGTTACAACCTCTCCCTAGGCACGTCAACCGACGCCACTCCTCTTGGATTCGACCCCGTCTCTCACCACACACTTCTCTCGGTGTACAAGTGTATTACAAGTGAATCCTCACAATTAAGCACAATAAAACAAATGATTGTTCTCTCTAACAAGGTGAGAACTCAATTAAGCTCACTCTCAATGTCACAAACCCACAACCCTAAATTATACTATGAATGTAAATACAATAAGCTCAAATGGTTGTGTGTATAAACATAGAGAAAATAAAATCAACTAAACTCAATATAAACACTAGCTTAATAAAATGATAATCAAACAATAAAATATAAAGCTTGATTGAGTTTAGAAAACTTCTCCAATAAGACAAGAGAGTGAGAGAGAGATGATTTGAAGCCCAAACACCAAAGATTATCTCCTCAAGCCCTTGTGAAATTATCTTCACAAACCAAACTCTTAAACACACTTAGAAAACCTTAAACAAACTTGTAAAAACTCTTTAAAACTTTTCTCTTGGTTAAACTTGAAAGAGAGCAGCAATAGGGTATATATACCCACTTAAAATCTCAGTCAAGAAGCCCAAACAAAAGACAAAAATAGCCCCAGCAAACAGCTCAGAGAAATAGCCGTTGAAGTCCAACGGTCACATTGGCGGTCGACCGAAAATATTCGCGGTCGCCCGCGAAGAACAAAAACACTGAGTACTGTTCTGGACAGTCTTCGGTCGACCGGTGCGGTCGACCGATCGATCTCTCGGTCGACCGCATCGGTCGACCGACCAACTCTCTGCTGCATGCTGTTGAAAGAACAATTGAGCGGTCGACCGGTGCGGTCGACCGAAAACTGACACAGCAGAAAACTGTTATGCTGATTTTAAAACACTGTTTAAAAATATCAAATAAATTCCAAAAAATGTAAAACTTTGGGGAATGATTGTAGACATGATAATAAACATGCTACAGCTACTGGTTATCAGAAAGGACCTCCCAAATGAAAAATATCATCATTTTACAAAATAGTCCAAAACATGAAAATATGAGATACTTGAATTTTGATGTTTTGACATAAACCAACTTTTGAAACTTTGTAAAATGTTTTTATAGACTTAGTAAAACATGTATAAACTGATATTGAAGTCTACAAACTAAGAATACAATATTTTCACAAAATTGCATATTCTATGCAATGTTTTCATATATATATATATATATACGAAGAAACCAATAAAAGTGTGTGTATATGATATTGAGCTTGAAGTATTTAACACACATAATATAAATCCTAAACTAAATTACCCAAGCTTGATCTTGATCTTCATTGAGCTCAACTTGGTACACGTACGGATGAAGCTTGAACTTGATCTTTAACTATGAATTGCAAGGTTTCACTCCACAATTCCTCCAACCTCCATTTGATATGATCGTTATGGCACAATCCATCCATCCTCCAACTCGTTGTTTGCCTAGAATAAATACGAAAACACAAACACTAGACAAACAACATTAGTTGTAAATTGTTTGTAAATCATCATCAAAACAAGAAGGCCAACATAGTGAAGTTACTAATGCTTTGACAAACTATGATTTGAGAAGGAAGGACAAAGACACTTCCCGCGCTAGTGCTTCAGGAGAGACCTTGTCGACGAGAGGTAGAAGCCCATATCCAAAATGTGGTAATAGAGGAAGGTCAAGTCAAGAGGTCGTCACTAGCTAGGAAAGAACCAATGTGCATTCTGTAAGGAGCAGTGACATTAGAAGATAGACTATCCAAAGATCAAGGAGAAGGAAAATAGCAAGAAGAAGGGGCCAAAGGCCAATGAGGTGAATATTGCGAAAAACAATGATTCCGATGATTCGAGCTTTTCTCTATTGATTACTCTGGAGGTGAACCACTTAGATACATCAAATTGGATGCTTGATTTTGGCACTAATTATCATGTGACTCCTAGACGAGATTGGTTTTTATCATTTGAGAGACTCGATGAGGGTGTTATTGTCATGGGAAATGATCAATCTTGTGATATTTGTGAGATAAGTGTTGTGAGGATTCGGATGCATGATGGAGTAGTCTGTGGATTGAAGGAGGTGAGATTTATTCCTTAGTTGAAGAAGAATCTTATCTCAGTTAGAGATTTGGAGGTGAAGGGATCCAAGGTGACCTTTGATGATGCTGTAGCAAAGGTTACTAAGGGATCTTTGGTGGTGATGAAGGGAGTCTGCAGTCGGAACTTATATTATCTGAATAGGAGCTTTGAGATTGGCCAGGTTGATTCAGCTATTTCGGAGGTGAATATTAGCAAACTTTGACATTATATATTAGGGCACACAGGAGAGAAGTCACTGCAGGCGTTGTGCAAGCAAGAGCTATTGAAAGAAGCCAAGAGTAGAAAAGTGGATTTCTGTGAGCACTGTGTACTTGGCAAGAAGACGAAGGTGAAGTTTGGGACTGCTATTCATAGGATGAGGGGCATCCTAGATTATATGCACACAGATGTTTAGGGTCCCACCAAGACGGCATCACTTGGTGGTCGACATTGCTTCGTCACATTCATTGATGACTATTCTAGATGATGTTGGGTGTACACCATGGCAAAGAAGAATAAAGCCATAGATTTGTTTGTGGAGTGGAAGAAGAGATTGACACTGCAGACTGGGAGAAAGATCAAGATGTTACGATCCGAAAACGGCGGTGAATACACATCAGACCTCTTTTAGCAGCTATGTCAAGATGAGGGCATAGAGAGACACTTCACGGTTAGTCATACATCGTAGCAGAATGGGGTGACAGAGAGCTTAAATCGGTCTTTACTGGAGAAGGTCCGATGTTTATTATCGCAGAGTGGTTTGGAGAAGATCTTTTGGGTTGAGGCACTTATATATTCGAGCCACCTCATTAATAGGTTGACTTCATCTACGATTAAGGGGAAAACCCCTATGAAGATGTGGTCGGGAGAGCCAGCACACGACTATGACCAGCTCAAGGTATTTGGTTGCACTGCATATTATCATGTTAGAACTAATAAGTTGGAACCTCGAGCTAGGAATACCATATTTGTAGGATTCAAGCGTGGTGTCAAATGATATAAGTTATAGGATCCAGTTGATAGGAAAATTATGCTGAGTAGAGACGTCACATTCGATAAGGCTTCTATCTTGAAGCTTCCTAGCTCTCATCAGGTGGGGAGAGACCCGGCAGAGGAGATATCATAGATGGTGAAGATTGATGCAACTCCACATTGTCCAGATAGTACAGTATCCATTAGGGTGCCGACTGAGGTGATGCCCGGCGAGCATGACGATGACGAGGAGGATACGGGTACAGTTGTGCAGGATCAGGGACCGACGGCTCAGGTTTAGGATTCTATTGCGGTTTGGAGACAGAGGAGAGACATACAGATGCCAGCATGGTATACCGAAATAGTAGTTACATATGCACTTTCGGTGGAGAGTATCGATGAGTTGGTGCCTACTACATTCAGAGAGGTCGAGCAGAGTTCGGAGGCTGATTGGTGGCAGGTGGCTATGCAGGAGGAGATGTAGTCTCTTCATAAGAATGATATGTGGGAGCTTATTGAACTTCCAAAGGGGCGGAAGGCGATTGGTTGCAAGTGGGTATACACGAAGAAGGAGGGCATTGAGGGCACTCCATTAAGGTTCAAATCTAGGTTGCTTGCGAAGGTCTATACATAGGAGGAAGATATTGATTATAATGAGGCTTTCTCTCCGGTGGTGAAACATTCTTCGATTTGGATTTTGCTAGCTTTGATGGCACAATATGGATTGGAGTTAGATCAGTTGGATGTGAAGACGTTATTTCTTCATGGTGATCTTGATGAAGAAATATATATGACTCAGCCATTAGGATTCCGAGCTGCAGGCAAAGAAAACCTGGTTTGCAGGTTGAAAAAATCGCTATACGGTTTGAAGCAGTCTCCTCGACAGTGGTATAGGTGATTCGACAGTTTTATGCTTGGTCATTTGTACGCTCGGAGCCAGTTTGATCATTACGTGTATTTTCACAAGTTGAAAAGAGGTACGTACATCTATTTGTTGCTCTATATTGATGACATATTAGTTGCCTCCATTTCCAGGTCTTATATAGATGAGTTGAAGGCACAGCTTTCAAAAGAGTTTGAGATAAAGAATTTGGGTGAGGCTAATCATATTTTGGGGATGGAGATCGGCAGAGACAAAGAGAATGATAGAATTTGTTTGACACAGGTGGCTTATTTGAAGAAGGTTCTGCAGCGATTTCATGTTAGCATGGATACGAAGCCAGTTAGTGTACCTTTGGGAGCCCATTTGAAGCTTTCAGCTAACCTCTCACCGAAGACAATTGAAGATCGAGAGTTGATGTCGAAGACTCCATATGCGAGTGCGGTTGGGAGCTTGATGTACGCGATGGTATGTATGAGGCCAGATTTGTCACAGGCGGTGAGCATGGTTTCAAGATACATGCACGATCCAGGAGTGGGGCATTGGGATGTCGTGAGATGGATTTTGAGCTACATTCGAGATACGCTCAATGTTGGTTTGGTTTATGAGCGGGACACTACAGGTGGGCAGTTGTGCATTAACTATGTTGATTTGGATTATATTGGAGATTTGGATAAGCGCCGGTCTACGACGGGGTATGTGTTCACTTTGATCCGTGTGTCGGTGTGTTGGAGATGCACCTTACAGTCTATTGTGGGTTTGTCTACGACGGAGGCAGAGTATATGACAATTACAGAGGCTATGAAGGAGGCTATTTGGCTTCAAGGACTTTTAGAGGAACTTGATATATCGCAGCGGTCCGTCACTATTCATTATGATAGTATGAGTGCTATCTATTTGGCGAAGAATCAGGTTTTTCATGCGAGGATGAAGCACATTGACGTTCGTTATCACTTCGTTCGAGATGTTTTCTTGAAGATGGCGATGTGGAGATTGTGAAGGTCCTCATGAAGGATAATCCGACAGATATGCTCTCTAAGGTGGTTCCGAGCAACAAGTTTGATCATTGTAGAAGCTTGTTGTACATTCGTGATTGTTGAGGCTGTTAACAGCCATTTGGATGAACTACGGGCGGCTTGATCCCTTGGGAGAGGGGGTACGTAGACAATTACATTGGTGCAGCCGAATTTGGTGAGACGACGCATTGGTGCTCATGTTGGTGTCGGCTCAGTTTTGGGAATACTTCACTGAGGTGAAAAATTATTGGATAGCAGGTTCCTAATCTGTTTTGGTAACATGTTATTAGGATTGCTAATCTATTTTGGTAACATGATTCTTAATCTGTTTTGGTAACATGTTATTAGGATTCCTAATTTGTTTTGTTTTTTGTTTTAGAATTACTAGTTTGTTTTGGTTTTAGGTTTTCTATATGTATGGAACGCCTTAGAAGAGATTAGGATCATCAAAAAGAGGAGAGTTGTAATCAGAGATTAGAGAGACTTTTGATCATTGTGAGGGGGAGATATTGTGAGCAAGTTGAGAGCTTTGGTTGATGGTTAGTTTGTGAGTTTTGTGAGATTGTAATCCTTTGTATTCTCCTTGATTTAGTGGAATCTTCCCATCCTCTCCCCGTGGACGTAGGCAAATTGCCGAACCACTTATATCTCTGTGTTTGTGATTGATTTGTCGTATTTTAGTTTTGGATTGTGCTCGTGTGTGATTGGTTATTCTTCTCCCGTGCTTACGATTTGTTTGGTGAGCGGGCACGCTTTCGCATAGGCGCGCGACAATATATGCCCTTTAAAAGATCGTTACTTGTTATGGATTCGCTTACCTATGTGTGCCTTAATTAGAGTCTAGTCTTTATTATTTATGGGCTAGCGTTTCCCCACTCGTTAGCATACTGCCATATTATACTTTGTTAATTGGTTCTACATATCTGTTTTTGCATTGCTGGTAGGAGAGCACTTGTAGGAAGGGGGTCAAAAAAAAAAAAAAATCCAGTCTAGTGCATAGTTGACATCATCTTGAAATGAATTTGACGTGTCATTTTGAGTGCGTAATCTATATAGCCAACAAGCACTCCAATTCATGCGAGCCTAGCAATCTACACATCTCGAATTAATCAAAGTTAATAACGCTAGCATATATATGTGTGCGCTTAACAGTCAGCCAATAGATGAACGAATGTTTTGGACAGCATAAACCTCCCCAGACCATGTTATATCATGGTACTGCTAAATGATCTTAGGGAACCTAGCTAACAACTCGACGATCTACAGGAAATGCACCGACTCAGTTCAGTTTAGTGCATCAATGAAATGTTAACTTGAAGTCTAAGGACGCTCTTGACGGTCTTCTCTAAATTCGGCCCTAAATCTTGGCAGATCTATTTACATTCTAGGGGTGCAGTTGCGCTCCTAGGCCCCGTTTGGCAAAGGTTAATGAAGAGGGGTTAAAGAGAAACATTAATATACTTAGCCCATTTGATAATCCGAATGACTAAATTATTAACCCGTTAAATAAGTTTTATTTTAGCCCTTATGATCAGTTTTAGTGTTTGGGAATAACAATGATTTTGACTATTTTCTTTATAATTAGAAGGGTAACTCTTATTCCATCTAAATAGGAGTATTAGTAAACCCCCCATTTTGAGGGGTTAACTCATTTTAACCCCTCTAGAGGGGTTAACTTAACCCTTCTATATTTTTTATGTTTGGCAAATTATGGAGGGTTAACTCACTTTAACCCTTATATAGATTTGTTATGTTTGGTAGGTTAAGAAGGGGTTAAGTCTCCTTAACCCCTCACTTAACCCTTTGCCAAACGGTACCCTAGGCATTTAAAAATTTTCACGTACACATGCAACATTTTACATCCACCTCCCCATAAATTATAAAAATTTCACCACAAAGCCCAAAAAACTGGCTCCGTTTGGATACCATGGTTTTTTACTTGTTTTCATGGTGTTTTTGCAAAAAATAAAACACCATGCGATTGGAAACCATGATGTTTTTTAAGCTAAATCATCCTCAAACCAAAATCACAACACTTATTTCAAAACATCTTTTAGGTGTTTTAAGTTTGGTGTTTTGATTTTGTGTTTGATGCGGTATTAATATAATATCTAACATAATATATTAAATATAATAAATATATAGTTATTATCGATATGCTTATTATATTATATGAAATTATACTATATTATATTATGTTTAATCTAATATATTAATAATATCTATTAAATAATATAAAAGAATAATAATTATAAAATATCTATATACAATAGTATAATCACTATAATATTATTAACTTCTAATAAATAAACTGTAATAAAGTAATAATTATAAAATATTATACAATAGTATAATCGCTATAATATTATTAACTTTCTAATAAATAAACTGTAATAAAGTAATAATTATAAAATATTATATAATAGTAACATATATTTAATAATAAAGCAATAACATAATAATAATATATTGTATGGTAAATGTAGTATAATATATAATATTAATATATTATAGAATAAATAATATAATATATTATAAAGTAAAATAATTTTTAGCACTAAAATAATTCATTGCTAAAAAATGTTAATGTAAAATAATATACTCATAATATAACAATATTTTTTTATTTCATAAATCATTAATATATTATTAAAGTATTATTAATAAACTCTAACATATTAGAAAGAATAATATATTGTATAAAATTCACATATTTATAATATATTAATTTATTATTAATATAATAATAATAACATTGTTAATAATATTATATTATATTAATAATTATATAATATTATATTAAAAATTAATATATAATATAGTAATAATATATTAATAATATTGTTGTTACGTGTTAAACTAGGGTTGACCTTAAACACTGAACATGGTGTTTTGAGAACACTTTAAGAGAAAAACACAACACTATAGTGTTTTTTTTACAAAAACACAACAAGAAAAACAAAATGATATCCAAACAAAATGATATCCAAATAAATTAGTAACAATTTGAATTAATTCATTGGAAAGTAAAATCTCATTTAAATTTCTAGCAAAAAGTTCTATTGAGTGTATTTTCATTATGTATTATTTTTTTTATAATGTTATATTTTTGTTTTTATATAAATAGACACTTATTTTCCAACCCCAAGGAAAATATTCTGCATCCACCACATTGGTCTCCGCATGTTCAAGACGTTCAAAAGATACATTGCAATTGGACAGTGAACAGACGAATTCTTTGCATATAACCCATAAAGGACAATGAAAAGACTAGTTCTTTGAATATAACTTATAAATATGTATCTATTAATTAAGTTCCGACTGCAATCAGCCTCTCTATTAATATCCACGTTTCAGGTATTAGTGTGAATAAGCAGAAGTAAGATTAGTTTGTAACAGGTCATGGTGGTTGAGATTGTCACCTCCACGTTCGTTGTCCATGATAAGTCCCTTAATATGTTGGGTCTTGAGTTCTTGGTGGGGCTCATTATACTTTAGTCAATGTTGAAAAAAAGGGGTTAAGCAACGCGAAATAAAGCGCTTTATAAGTTAACGTGACCTTCATGTTAGGTAACAGAAGAATATAACCAATTTACAATATAACTCTGCGTTTTTTTTCAAAATAACGCAAAAAAGGAGTCATAACGCGTCTATTCTATAGCGCAAAATAATCATAGTTAAATGGTTAAAATGTAAAATACACGTGGCCAAGTTAATTACCGTTCATTTATAATAGATCCCTCTTCTCAATCTCATCTCTCACCTCACTCGCCCTATTCTATCTCAGCTGCCACCACAAATAAAAGTCAAAACTGAAAATTGAAAAGTGAAAACCCTCCGCCACGTGTCTCCTCCGTCGACGAGCCGCCTCCTCCGTTATCGAGCAGTCGAGCCGTCACCTCCGCATCCTCCGCACCCTGCATTTGTCGACCTGCGCCCCAACCCCGCTCCTCCATTCGTCGACTGCAATGACAACCCCTACCACGACTGTAGCCCTCGTCTCCTCCTTGGTCAACGACGAGCAGCCGCTCATATCCTCCGTTTGCCATCAAGGTAAAATTCAATTTATAATTATTATGAAGTTAATTAAAACTTATTTTTTACTTTTCAGCTACTACTAGTGCTAAGTTTGATTATTATTTTTATTGCCTGAAACTTGACGAACGTATTTGATCATTTGATAATGTATTTTGGAATGATTGTTATGACAAATTGTTGTTAGGAAATTGTGATATCATACTTCTATATTTGATAATTGATAATTGTGATGTTATGCTTGAAAAGTTTGATTATTCTTAGTATTAGAGTTATCATGAATTATTAATATTTATAAAATATCTAAATAATTAATAAACAATATAACGTGCGTTATGTTTTTTTACTTAACCCTTAACAGGAGATGCGTGTTACATAACTCATTTTCGTTATTTTCAACATTGACTTCAGTAATTGAGCTTGAAATGGACGGTTTGGAAAGGGCGCTGCTATTTGTCTCGCAAAGCCCATCACGCGCGCAAGAGAGAGAAACAGGAGGTGAGACCCACAGAAAAAAAAATCAGTTGTGAGTCCCACTCGCCCTGTTTCTCTCTCTTGCGTGATGCGTGGGTGATGGGCTTTGCAAGACAAATAACATTTTCGGTTTGGAAATATATGTACAACTTTTTATTGAGCTTCAAACGCGGTTCTGCCGCTTTGTATTTTTACTTGGTCAAATGAGAAGACGTTGCTAAGTGCTAAATTGACCAGAGATTACAGAATAGGCCCTTGATTGGATTAGTGATGGAAGAAGACTCCCACGAGAAAATGCCGACAGATTTGGATGAAATGCATGACCAAAGGACGAGATCACTGAAAACTTTCTCACCTCACTTACCAATGGATTATATACCAATCAGATCAGACCACATCGTTGGTTTGGAATTTGATGGTATGTATCAGTTATAGACAGAGAACCAATCATCATAAATCTGGTTATATATTTAGTAAGAGTATCTCTTTTTTAAAACAAATTTTATGGGACCAACCATAAAATAAGCTGGCACATGTTATTTTCTCGGAATTCTAACCAAGATCAGTGGCTACAATAGAGACACATCATCTTTCTCATAATTACACCTATAATTTTAGGTTTCAAATTAATTTCTCATTCAGAAAAAAGACAAATTAAACAAAATGTCATTAATATGCTCCATAAATACCATGATATGCACATTATTAAATTACCAAAAAGCCTTTTAGAATCCGTTATACCATGAAAATTACTGTTCTTGACTAGCCACGTAGCATACTTTATAGGACGAAACATGTGGCTAATATATCCAACCTGAGTCTAAGTTGTAAGCTGGCCAACTCATTTGTACGATCCAAGTCTGAGACGAAAGATGTCTTCAAGACAAGATTTACCGGTTGATTCCAGGACGAGTCGAAAGGTATCTTTTGTTGGAGTTATAATAAAGATAACTTAAAACTTGGGTTTGTAGAGGAAAAGAGGAAAACTTTAGTCCCACATTGGAAAAGAGATAGGAAGATAGACTCTTTATAAGCCTTCCCTTTCTCTCCTATGCCTAGAAGAAAACAAAGGTTATGCTCCACACCACACACGCGCGCGCCGGCCGGGCCGGGCTCGGGCTCGGGTCGGGTCGGGTGGCGCGCGCACACGACCTGCAGACACGAATGCCGCTCCGGATTAATGGTCCCTTAATCTGCTACATTTTTATTTTTGAATAATTAAAAGGTAATATTTATTTTTGAACAATTAATATGTGATAAACATTTTGTAACGGTTAGGATTAAATATTTTGTAACTGTTATAATTAAAATACCGCGGATTTATGGATTTAAATGACAAAAAACGGCTAACGTTAATACATTAATGGGTGAGTAATTAAAACGTGTTAATTACGAGATTATGAGTAACGACTGTTTTTCCCTATAAAAGGATCTAAAATCCGAAGAGTTTTACATAGTGAAAAATCAACAGATCTCTTCTCTCCTTCTCTTTTCAAAATAGTTTTCTGTTTACGCTGGTTCCCTGAAAGTCTAGAAGAATTCGCAAAACCTTCTTGAAGCTCGTGCCGACGAGAAGGAGGTCGCCTGACCGAGGGTCGTTGTATCTCCGGGAATTTTTTCCGCGTAGCCCTGTACGAGAGGGGGCAATTAGTTTCTTGGGACAGTGCTTGCACGCCTCGACCATCAGGCCGTATTTCTAACTTTATTTACTTTTCATTTGATATATTTCTTATATCTGTGTCATGATAGTGATTATCTGTTAATTATTAAATTGCTTAAACTGATTTTCTTTATTGTCTAAACAGCCCATATTTCCAACAATCCAAGAAACTATTTGTGCTGTTTAGAATAGTATCATGATTAGCATTCTGATTTTTATGTTAATGTTGTCTGCAATTCTTAAAAACGAAATATTACACTGCATGATAATTCTGTTGAATGAATGCTTTATATATTTCTGTTGCATTATAATAACAAAACTATTCATTCATCATCAGATTATGGCTACAAGTGAAATTATGTCTGCTAAACCAGAGAAGTTTGATGGGAATAATTTTCGTCGTTGGCAAAACCAAATGAGATTTTGGTTAACAACTCTACATCTAATAACAACCATAGAACCAGATAACCCATCTTCATCTAGACCAGTTACTAGGCAATCTTCATCATCTTCCTCCACAGATTCCATTCCTATCCCAAGAACACATCAAGAAATAGAGTATCATTGTCTACACAAAATCTTAGGAGCTTTATCTGATAGGTTATATGATATATATTATACTATCACTAATGCTAAAGTTCTGTGGGAAACCCTAGAGAAAAAGTATGGTTTAGATGATATGAGGAATTAAAAGATTTAAAGCAAATTCATGAATTTGAACATATAGTTCACCAACTAAAAGTGAATGGATCTATCCTAGATGAAACGTTTCAAATAGCCTGTCTTATAAACAAACTTCCCGAGTCATGGTCAGATTTTGCCAAAAACCTTAACCATACTCAAGGAGATCTTACCCTAGAACAAGTGTTGAATTCCATTAGAATTGAAGAGCAACATAGACTCAGGGAGAAAAATGTGACAAAATCCGAACCCAAAGAACCCAAAGTAAACAACGTTGAATCCAAACCCTTTCCCATAGACTCAGGGAGAAAAATGTGACAAAATCTGAACCCAAAGAACCCAAAGTAAACAATGTTGAATCCAAACCCTTTCCCCAACACAAGAAACGTCCCTTCCACCAAAATCAAAATAAAACATTTAAGAAGAAACCCTATCATCAAAATAAGAACCATGTTCACTTTCAAAAGAAGGAAGGAGCTGAACGTCGAGCCTGCTTCGTTTGTGGAAGAACCAACCATCTTGCTAAGGACTGCTTTTTCAAGAAAACTGAACCACCCAAGCCTAGGAAGGGAGGACCTCCACCTAATAAGTCACAAGTAAACATGGTGACTTCCAGTTCAGCTGAGACTGCTTTCAGGTCTGTTCTCTTCACCCCTGAAGTAAACATGACCTTTCAAGCAAATGATTGGTGGATTGACACTGGAGCTAATATTCACGTTTGCTCTAATCAATCTTTGTTTTCCACCTATCAGGTCTCAAGTAGAGGAACTGTGACAATGGGAAATAATAATGTGGCTCCTGTATCTGGAATAGGTCGGATCAACCTAAAGCTGACTTCTGATAAGACTTTGATCCTGCAGGATGTCCATCATGTACCAGACATTAGGAGAAACTTAATTAGTGGATCTTTGTTAGTGCAACAAGGCTATAAGCTTGTTTTTGAATCAAATAAAGTTGTAATAACTAAGGGTTTGAACTTCATTGGAAAAGGTTTCTTATGTGATGGTCTTTTTAAATTGAATGTTAAGAATTCTACTCTTGCATCTCCAATAGCTTTGAATATTGAACCTTCCATCACTTGGCATCAAAGATTAGGACATGTGAATTATAATTCAATTAAAAGATTGATGCATCTCAATATAATTCCAAAGCTTAATATAAAAGATGATGAAAAATGTGAAATATGTGTAGAAGCCAAACTTCCTAAGAAACCATTTAAAACTATTGATAGAGATTCTGAGATATTAGAACTCATCCATAGTGATGTTTGTGATTCAGGAAGAACAACTAGAGGGGGTAACAAATATTTTGTAACTTTTATAGACGATTGCTCTAAATATTGTTACCTCTACTTAATTAAGACCAAAGATGAAGTCATAAACAAATTTAAAATATATAAAGCAGAAGTTGAAAATCAATTGGATAAGAAAATTAAAATACTAAGATCAGATAGAGGTGGTGAGTACACTTCTAATGAATTAAAACAATTCTGTGAAGAGAATGGAATTATTCATGAAATAACAGCTCCATATACACCTCAATCTAATGGAGTAGCTGAGAGAAAGAATAGAACACTAATGGACATGGTAAACTCAATGTTAATTAATTCTGGTGTGCCAGAAAATTTATGGGGAGAAGCTCTCATGACTGCATGTCATATACTAAATAGAATTCCATTCAAGAAATCTGATAAAACCCCTTACACAATTTGGAAGAATAGAAACCCTAATTTAGATCACCTAAAAGTGTGGGGGTGCTTAGCAAAAGTCAAAATACCTGAGAATAAAAGAAAGAAGATTGGCCCTAAAACTGTAGATGGAATTTTTATTGGCTATGCTTCTGATAGTAATGCAAATAGATTTTTAATAATCAACTCTGACATTAATGAGATAGCCAACAACACCATAATTGAAGCTAGGGATGCACATTACTTTGAAAATATTTTTCCTTACAAGACCAGAATAAACAACACAGGCCCTAGCTCTAAT
Source organism: Asparagus officinalis (assembly GCF_001876935.1). Classification (NCBI taxonomy): domain Eukaryota; kingdom Viridiplantae; phylum Streptophyta; class Magnoliopsida; order Asparagales; family Asparagaceae; genus Asparagus; species Asparagus officinalis. Next base: position 93,455,293 of record NC_033797.1, on the reverse strand, counting down.
AATTCAGATCCTAGTTCTAATCAAGGTGAAACTAGTTCTAAACAAATTAGACCACTAGAAAGTCCAGAGGAGCCTAGGAGAAGTAAAAGAACTAGAATAGAAAAGGTCCATGAAGATTTCTATGCATTACTTGTAGAAGATTCTCCAGTTACATTTGAAGATGCAATGAAATCAGTAGATGCTCCATTTTGGAAGGAAGCTATAAATAATGAGATACAATCTATAGTTCAAAATCATACTTGGGAACTAACTGATCTTCCTTCAGGATGTAAAACCATAGGATGTAAATGGGTGTTTAAGAAGAAACTTAGACCTGATGGAACAATAGATAAATATAAAGCCAGATTAGTAGCTAAAGGATATACCCAAAAGTCTGGTATTGATTATTTTGATGTCTATTCTCCAGTAGCTAGGATTACTACCATTAGAGTCCTCATAGCTCTAGCATCCATTCACAAATTAATAATACATCAAATGGATGTTAAAACTGCATTTTTAAATGGAGACTTAGATGAAGAAATTTATATGGATCAACCTGAGGGATTTATAGCTTCTGGACAAGAAAAGAAAGTATGCAAGCTTATTAGATCACTATATGGTCTCAAACAAGCCCCAAAACAATGGCATATGAAATTTGATGAAATTATACTATCTTATGGATTTGTAATTAATCAAACAGATGAGTGTGTATATCATAAAATAGATAAAAACAACAAAATTGTGATATTATGCCTATATGTTGATGACATTCTTATTTTTGGTTCTGACATACAAATCATAAATGATATCAAACACTTTTTATCACAAAATTTTGACATGAAAGATTTAGGTCAAGCTGACCTAATTCTTAATACTAAAATCATGAAAAATGAGAATGGATATGTGCTATCACAATCACACTACATAGAGAAAATCCTTAAGAATTTTTATGATCCAAACTGTCAACCTGTTTCCACTCCATATGATCCTAATGTACATCTAAAGAAAAATACAGGTCATCCTCAATTACAAAGAGAATATGCACAAATAATTGGATCACTAGGATTCCTAACAAACTACACCAGACCTGACATTGCTTATGCAGTAAATAGACTTAGTAGATATACATCAAATCCTGATAAGAGTCACTGGGATGCTCTAGAAAGAGTTTTGAGATACCTAAAAGGAACTATGAATTATGGTTTACACTATAAAGGTTATCCATCTGTACTAGAAGGTTATTCAGATGCAAATTGGATTAGTGACTCAGTAGATGTAAAATCCACCACAGGATTTGTGTTCCTTTTAGGAGGAGGAGCTGTGTCCTGGAAATCTACTAAACAAACTGTAATGGCTAGAAGTACAATGGAATCAGAAATGATAGCTCTTGATACTACTAGTATAGAAGCTGAATGGTTGAAAGATTTACTAACTGAAATTCCACTAATGCAAAAACCATTACCAGCCATTTCTATTCATTGTGATTGCAGGTCAGCGATTGACAAATGCCATCAAGAGAATGCAAATGTGAAGATGAATCGACACTTGAAAGTGCGACATAAATCCTTGAGATATAAGATGAAAAACCATATAATAGCCTTAGATTTTGTAAGATCAGAGAAAAATCTTGCAGATCACTTAACTAAAGGCTTATCTAGGGCAGTGGTCCTAGAATCATCGAGGGGGATGGGGTTAAGCCCATAAGAAAAATCACTGCAGTGGCAACCCAACCTCGCAGAGGTTCAATGGGTAGAAACAAACTGAATGAGTGATTAATTGTGAGGAGCACTGAATTTATTTGCTCCCATCCCTAGGATGATCAGTGCTCATAAAAAGCAAGTGAAAGGTTGAGTCTAACTCTTAATGAATCCAAGACCCATGAGGCAGGATGCTTACTTGCTCGCATCCTTATTAGGATTCACCTATATGTGTGTAGTTGTGAGGCCGCGACTATGGGATCAGGGCTGCTCCCTAGTAACACACATGAAAGATACCTGCGCAAGGCCGATAATAGCGCAACCCGTTTAGAATTCTTCAAAACTGTACTATGTGTGCTTTCTGTAGAAATCCGATAAATGAGACTGGTTCAAGGCGAAGTCCACCAAGCTCTCACGGATCTATACAACTGTCACTAAGTGAAGGTTCAAACCGAAAGGTACCTCCACCTATTACATAGTATAAGGGAACCAGCAATCGTATTTATTTCTTTTATTGTTATTTCTGAACTATTTTAAGTTTTAAGTTATGTGGGGGATTGTTGGAATTATATAATAAAAGATAACTTAAAACTTGACTTTGTAGAGGAAAAGAGGGAAAGTTTAGTCCCACATAGGAAATGGGATAGAAAAAAGGGGTCCTTATAAGCCTTCCCTTTCTCTCCTATGCCTAGAAGAAAACAAAGGTTATGCTCCACACCACACACGCGCGCGCCGGCCGGGCCGGGCTCGGGCTCGGGTTCGGGTCGGGTCGGGTGGCGCGCGCACACGACCTGCGGACACGAATGCAGCTCCGGATTAATGGGCCCTTAATCTGCTACATTTTTATTTTTAAATAATTAAAATATAATTTTTATTTTTGAACAATTAACATGTGATAAATATTTTGTAACCGAAATATTTTGTAACGGAAAATATTTATTAGTGTGATTAAAAACGTGATAAACATTTTGCGAATTAATTATGTAACGGAAATGTTTTGATAACGGCTAAGTTTTATGTCACCTATTTTTCTTTTTCTCTGCATTTTCGAATTGCTAGTCCTGACCACTATTTGATATTTCAGGGACAGCGACCAACAGTGAAGACGAATTCCGTCCTTTTACCCGGGCAAGACCTTCAATTGCTGTCCGTGCTAATAGGCGGAAAAGATTAGCCTACAAGCCGCATGCAAATTCACGAGCATCTGAGATGGACTTGGCTGATGAGGATCCTGTTAGTGACGGAGGTAACGTCTATTCTATAGATCATTTTCTTGATCGTTTAGAACTTCTGGCTCATGCTTTCCCATCCTATGCAGGATATCGTGAGGAAGGCGAGATGAGTCCCGATGATTGTGCATCTCCTGGTGAGCCTGACTCACCGCACCAGGTAGAAAAGCCTGCAGAGACCGCCCATGTTGGGGAGTCTGTCAATGAAGGACCCAGTTCGGTGATTCCAGGTACATCTTCAAGAGGTAACTTGTCTCTATTGGCCATAGTTTCCTTCCTCTTCCCTTATATCTTTTTATGTCAGATTTTTCGATTGATGACTTCGATGGGGAGGGCCTGCCTATGGACACTTCTATGTTCAGCTTCATGTATGACTCTCCTCAGATCGATGGCCAGCCGCCTCAGGATATGTTTCCTGAGTCTGTACTCCCTCAGACTCCCGGGAACGGTTATTTTGAAGGTGCGTGCCTCTTCTCAAGCTAACTATAGGACTAGCCAATTCCTTGACTAATGCAACTATAATATGATGTTTCTGTTTTGTGCCTAACAGGAGCTTTCGCTGAGACTGACCCTGTTGAGCCGGCTGTGCGACCAACTCCACCAGTCGATGCAGCTACAGTCATTACACCTCCACTACCCCCAGTGGCTCGAGGGGAAGGAGGTATAATTTAATTAACTGAGTAATGCTATTCATTTCTTCATTGAGGCTTTTGACGAATTTCTCTTCTTTGTGTAGGGCTTCCTTCTCAGCTTCATGTCCTCGTTAAGGAGTTGTTATCGGGGAATGACCCTGAGAAGATCATCATCAGCGTAGAAGTCCGCTCTTATTTCTCCTCCCTGACTGCTATAATTGGCAAACTCCTCCACGACGGACTTTCTCTTCGCCAATTTAAGCCCTACCTCGATTCCAAGATAAATTTGATTAGGGACATAGGATGTCCGGATCTGGCGACGGCTATGGTTGATGACCTTGATCGCTTAGAGCGTGAGCTTCAGATGTTTCATGAGCTCCGGGATGCAGGTGCCTCTTCATTCGTTGCTGCCGAGTTGGATGCTCGCTTACAGACATGGCGCAGTACTCGGATGGTTGCCGAGCTCGAGATTCAGGTGCAGCGGGGCCGCATAGATCGAGTTGAGGCTGATCTTGCCACTAGATCATCTTCCCTTGAGGAGCTTGATTCTCAGATAGATCAGCTCCGACGAGAACTCCGTGAGAAGGAAGACGCGAAGATGCAAAATCAGCAAGCACATGCTGCTTTATCTGATGAGCTGCAGTCCTTGAAGCAGACACTGGCTGAGACAGAGGAGGTTGCTGTGAGGACTTTAGCCGCGAACGAAGAGTCTGTCAGAGCTGAGTTGCAGGAGGAGCTTAGACGCTCTTATGATGAGAAGCTGTCTGAATTCAGTCAGCGGGTTCTTAAACCCTAATTTAGATCACCTAAAAGTGTGGGGGTGCTTAGCAAAAGTCAAAATACCTGAGAATAAAAGAAAGAAGATTGGCCCTAAAACTGTAGATGGAATTTTTATTGGCTATGCTTCTGATAGTAATGCAAATAGATTTTTAATAATCAACTCTGACATTAATGAGATAGCCAACAACACCATAATTGAAGCTAGGGATGCACATTACTTTGAAAATATTTTTCCTTACAAGACCAGAATAAACAACACAGGCCCTAGCTCTAATAATTCAGATCCTAGTTCTAATCAAGGTGAAACTAGTTCTAAACAAATTAGACCACTAGAAAGTCCAGAGGAGCCTAGGAGAAGTAAAAGAACTAGAATAGAAAAGGTCCATGAAGATTTCTATGCATTACTTGTAGAAGATTCTCCAGTTACATTTGAAGATGCAATGAAATCAGTAGATGCTCCATTTTGGAAGGAAGCTATAAATAATGAGATACAATCTATAGTTCAAAATCATACTTGGGAACTAACTGATCTTCCTTCAGGATGTAAAACCATAGGATGTAAATGGGTGTTTAAGAAGAAACTTAGACCTGATGGAACAATAGATAAATATAAAGCCAGATTAGTAGCTAAAGGATATACCCAAAAGTCTGGTATTGATTATTTTGATGTCTATTCTCCAGTAGCTAGGATTACTACCATTAGAGTCCTCATAGCTCTAGCATCCATTCACAAATTAATAATACATCAAATGGATGTTAAAACTGCATTTTTAAATGGAGACTTAGATGAAGAAATTTATATGGATCAACCTGAGGGATTTATAGCTTCTGGACAAGAAAAGAAAGTATGCAAGCTTATTAGATCACTATATGGTCTCAAACAAGCCCCAAAACAATGGCATATGAAATTTGATGAAATTATACTATCTTATGGATTTGTAATTAATCAAACAGATGAGTGTGTATACCATAAAATAGATAAAAACAACAAAATTGTGATATTATGCCTATATGTTGATGACATTCTTATTTTTGGTTCTGACATACAAATCATAAATGATATCAAACACTTTTTATCACAAAATTTTGACATGAAAGATTTAGGTCAAGCTGACCTAATTCTTAATACTAAAATCATGAAAAATGAGAATGGATATGTGCTATCACAATCACATTACATAGAAAAAATCCTCAAGAATTTTTATGATCCAAACTGTCAACCTGTTTCCACTCCATATGATCCTAATGTACATCTAAAGAAAAATACAGGTCATCCTCAATTACAAAGAGAATATGCACAAATAATTGGATCATTAGGATTCCTAACAAACTACACCAGACCTGACATTGCTTATGCAGTAAATAGACTTAGTAGATATACATCAAATCCTGATAAGAGTCACTGGGATGCTTTAGAAAGAATTTTGAGATACCTAAAAGGAACTATAAATTATGGTTTACACTATAAAGGTTATCCATCTGTACTAGAAGGTTATTCAGATGCAAATTGGATTAGTGACTCAGTAGATGTAAAATCCACCACAGGATTTGTGTTCCTTTTAGGAGGAGGAGCTGTGTCCTGGAAATCTACTAAACAAACTGTAATGGCTAGAAGTACAATGGAATCAGAAATGATAGCTCTTGATACTACTAGTATAGAAGCTGAATGGTTGAAAGATTTACTAACTGAAATTCCACTAATGCAAAAACCATTACCAGCCATTTCTATTCATTGTGATTGCAGGTCAGCGATTGACAAATGCCATCAAGAGAATGCAAATGTGAAGATGAATCGACACTTGAAAGTGCGACATAAATCCTTGAGATATAAGATGAAAAACCATATAATAGCCTTAGATTTTGTAAGATCAGAGAAAAATCTTGCAGATCACTTAACTAAAGGCTTATCTAGGGCAGTGGTCCTAGAATCATCGAGGGGGATGGGGTTAAGCCCATAAGAAAAATCACTGCAGTGGCAACCCAACCTCGCAGAGGTTCAATGGGTAGGAACAAACTGAATGAGTGATTAATTGTGAGGAGCACTGAATTTATTTGCTCCCATCCCTAGGGTGATCAGTGCTCATAAAAAGCAAGTGAAAGGTTGAGTCTAACTCTTAATGAATCCAAGACCCATGAGGCAGGATGCTTACTTGCTCGCATCCTTATTAGGATTCACCTATATGTGTGTAGTTGTGAGGCCGCGACTATGGGATCAGGGCTGCTCCCTAGTAACACACATGAAAGATACCTGCGCAAGGCCGATAATAGCGCAACCCGTTTAGAATTCTTCAAAACTGTACTATGTGTGCTTTCTGTAGAAATCCGATAAATGAGACTGGTTCAAGGCGAAGTCCACCAAGCTCTCACGGATCTATACAACTGTCACTAAGTGAAGGTTCAAACCGAAAGGTACCTCCACCTATTACATAGTATAAGGGAACCAGCAATCTTATTTATTTTTAAGTTTTTATTTTATTCTTATTTCTGAGCTATTTCAAGTTTTAAGTTATGTGGGGGATTGTTGGAGTTATAATAAAGATAACTTAAAACTTGGGTTTGTAGAGGAAAAGAGGAAAACTTTAGTCCCACATTGGAAAAGAGATGGGAAGATAGACTCTTTATAAGCCTTCCCTTTCTCTCCTATGCCTAGAAGAAAACAAAGGTTATGCTCCACACCACATACGCGCGCGCCGGCCGCGCCGGGCTCGGGCTCGGGTTCAGGTCGGGTCGGGTGGCGCGCGCACACGACCTGCAGACACGAATGCCGCTCCGGATTAATGGGCCCTTAATCTGCTACATTTTTATTTTTGAATAATTAAAATGTAATATTTATTTTTGAACAATTAACATGTGATAAACATTTTATAACGATTAAGAGAATTAAATTTTGAAACGGTAATATTAACGGAAGCGTTTTTTAATTTTATAACGGCTAAGCTTTATTAACGTGATTAAAACGTATTAACTACGAGTTTATGTAACGGCTGTTTAACCCTATAAAAGGACCAAAACCCGAATAGTTTCATACAGTGAAAAATCAACAGATCTCTTCTCTCATTCTCTTTTCAAAATAGTTTTCTGTTTATGCTGGTTCCCTGAAAGTCTAGAAGAATTCGCAAAACCTTCTTGAAGCTTGTGCCGACGAGAAGGAGGTCGCCTGACCGAGGGTCGTTGTATCTCCGGGAATTTTTGCCGCGTAGCCCTGTACGAGAGGGGGCAATTAGTTTCTTGGGACAGTGCTTGCACGCCTCGACCATCAGGCCGTATTTCTAACCCTTATTTCTTTTTGTTTGAATTATTTCTTACATCTGCGTTACAATTCCATACTCCGCCACCTAGTCAACATCGCATTTAATGCATGACTAGGCATCATAATAACCCCTTTTATGACGCTCGCATTCCCACCGTTCTATCACCATCACATTAAATGCGATGGGTATAGTTCATCGCCTTCGACCAATCAACTGTAGACATGCATAAAGTAATGGCATAGTGTCAGATCAACTAGTCAGTTAGGTTACCAAGGTACCCTCATAAGATTCCTATAAATAGAATCATCTTTGCTATTCTAAGGTACTCACAAAATACCCTAAAACTGACATTCTGCTTTTCTCTTCATATTATCAGGTAGTCATAGACTTGAGCATCAGAGGGCACGCCGGAGGAAACAACCTACCGGACCTCTAACTTTTGTCATTATGTGCAAGGAACTGCAGCTCAACACCTTTAAAATGAGTAGCCATTAGAGGAGATTAAGGAACCCAAAAATCAACCTTACCTCTTCTAAACTACATAGTAATTTCCCCACATCAAAAGAGTCCAATATAAGATATATACAAGGAGTATGAATAGAGTCCAAACATAAGATATAGACAAGGAGTACATGACAAATTTGACTTTATTATGTGATGATTACACAAAAGTGAAGTATGAGACGCTGGGTTAGCTTAGAGAAAGTTTGAGAATACATTTTTTTGGACCTAAAAGATGCATTTGATAACCTTCTAATAGTGAACTATGACTAAACCTGACTAAGTTTTGGGTGGTGTTTTAGTTGGAAAAAATATTGGGCAAAGTTACCCAATTTTTATAGGCTAAACAATGCCAATTAAAGCAATTTTAGTTTGAACCACCCATCCCCTAATCAAAATTGAATCTGGTTTTAAATGAAATTGGGCCAAGAATGATCCTGTCCTAGTGTTTGATAGATTGCCTAACCTATCCAAATTTCATGGGACCATCCATAGAACACAATGATGCATGTTATTCTGTTAGAATTCAAATTAAGATCAATGATTATCATAAAGACGTGTCATTTTATCTTGTAGTTGGTCCCATGAGTTTGGGTTAAAATTCATTAATTGCAAGATTGAACTACTTTTTGTTTAAGAGGGAAAAGATTACAACATTCCAAAATGCCACGTGTGTGCTTAGTATTAAATTTGATGAAGACATTGAACTTGACTTAACTTTAAATTTGATAAAGAAAGGTAAATATTTTTTTCGTGGAAACTATCTTTAAAATAGTGTCATTATACATAAACTATCTTTCATTTTTAATTTGTATGTAAACTAATTTAAAGTGGATTTTTAATCCGATCAACCACGTCTCCATCAAAATTTTTATTAAAATCCCAAAAATATCCTTAAACACTCATATTCACTTTGTTAATTTTTATTAAAAGATTTTCTATTTGCTATTGTGCTCCTCCGCCTAGATTCAAATGAAGAAGAAGAAGAAAAGTGGAAGCAAGAGAGTCTCAAAAGCTGAGATAAGGGATTCAATATTCATTTATCCTTCTCTTTCTAATGAAGGAGGTGGTTCTGATGAAGTGGAGGCCTCTTCGAGCTCATCAGTCATGGAAAGTACCGGACCTAAGGGAGCTAAGAAGAAATTACAAATGGAGGAAATTTTAGCTAGATCCAATCCTCTACCAGATCCGCAACTACCTCAACTCAGATCTGGTGTTGTAATTCCTCGTCAGCTAGGTAATCCTTCTATCTCTATGTCATGGTCGGATGAAGTAGAGGGGGAAATTTGAATTTGGATTTATTGATAATGTCTCTCTGATGGAGGAAAATATTGAAGATATTCTTTCCGAACAACCTAAGAGTGGCAATATTGTGAATGGGAATCTAGTTTTGGAGGAAGTTAGGGTTGAAGTTTCTGGTCAGGTTGATAAGGCGAATGGTGATGGATTAGAAAAAATTGAACCTGTGACTAAGAAATCCTTTGCTAGTCTGTTTGCTGATAATAGGAAGTATGGAAATGGTTTGAGTCTTAATTTTGTTCCATCCCCCCAAGTAAATACTATTACATTCTCTTTGGAGGAATGGGGGGAAGAGGAAGCCTACTGGAAACATGCTCTAATAGGTAATGTAATTGGATTAAATGTCAAATTTAAATCTATGGAAGCATATGTGAATAAACTATGGGGTAAAATCTCTATTCCCCAGGTTCATTTAATTAAACAAGGTATGTTTCTCTTTGATTTTCAGTCTGAGAAACAAATGAGTGAACATTGTAGAAGACAAAATACTAGAAAGAAATGGGTCCCGGTTAATAAAAACCCTAAAACAAATGCTCAAGTTTCTGGTGTATGTGCACAAAAAGGGGTTACAAGGAATGAATCTAGGAAATCTGAGATGGATGCTACAATGATTGATAGTTGCACTCAGAAAGAAGGAACTATGGATTATAATACTGATAAATCTAGAAAAGAAGTGAAAATTTTTGGAAAACATGCACAAACAGTAGATATCCGTCATAGTGTGTGTGGGCTTGCTATTGTGCACCAAATTTCATCTCCAATTATGAATGCCATTGGATTTACTAGTACAAACAACGATAATTCTTCAAGGAGAGTAATTGCAAGTGCTTTGATTAAAGATAAAGAAACTACATGCTTTCAGGCTTCACTTTTTTTCCATTGGAGCATAAGGTGCAAATTTTAAACCCCTCTAGCATTGATAGGAGTGGATTTCCTTTATAATGCAATTAGCTATTTGGAATATTAGAGGATTTAACAAATCCTCTATACATATGATTGTGAAGCAATTAATTGGTTAATATAATCTTCCCTTCATAGCTCTGTTAGAAACGAAGGTTACTAGTGATACGATGCAGATTATTGCTAAGAAAGTGGCGAAGAATTAGGAATGGATTTCAAATGTTCAACAAGGAAATAGTGCTAGAATTTGGATTCTCTAGAATAGGAAGATTCCCACAGTGCAAAATATTACATCCTCTGATCAATTTGTGACATGTTCTATAGAGTCTAAAGATGGCAGACTATCATGCTTGATTTCTATAGTATATGCTTTCAATGATGTGCACAACAGGAAAATTCTCTGGCAGGAGACCTACTATCATTCAAACAAAATGTTAACTCTCCATGGATTGTTGGAGGTGATTTTAATGTTATTATCAACAATCAAGAGAAAATTGGTGGAGCTTTAGTGTCACCTTCAGACACTAAAGATTTCTAGAATTTTATTTCCACATGTCAGCTTATGCATCTTAAAACTACCGGGTGTTTTTTCACATGGAGTAACAAACATGAGACTAACACGAGAATTTGGTATAGGTTAGATAGAATTCTAGTTAATAAGGAATGGATCCACCAATTTACTTCTAGTCAAGTGGAGTATCTTGTACCAAATTGCTCAGATCATTCTCTAGCTCTGCTAACAATTGAAGATGAGGACTTTGAGGGTAAAAGTCCTTTTACATTTTTTAGAATGTGGATAAATCATCCAGGTTTTACCTCGGTGGTTAATTCAGTGTAGGAGCAGGATATCAGAGGCTATAGGATGTATAAACTTCATACTAAGCTCAATTACCTTAAACCTTCTTTAAAGGAACTAAATAAAAAGTACTTCATGAATATAAGTGATCAAGTACTAAGAGCTAAGGACGAACTAACTGAAATTCAAAAACAATTCAGCATTGATCTCTTCAACTCTACACTGATTTTAAAGGAGAAAGAGTGCTTACACAAATATACCAGGCTTTTAAACTGTGAAATCTCTTTTTTAGGTAGAAGGAAAATATTAAATGAGAAATACATCGTGATAAATGTACACAAGTTTTCAACTCTATCATGAAAGCAAAAAGGAATCATAATAGAGTGCTTTCTTTATATTCTGAAAATGGTGAAAGGATAACTGATATGCCCAGTATGATTGCAGAGTTTGTAGGGTATTATAAGAATCTATTGGGTACTACAATCATCACTTCTAATCCATATCCTGAAGCGATTTCAAATGGCACTACTCTCTCGTCAATTCAAAGCAATGCCCTATGTCTTCCTGTTTTAAGAGAAGAGATAAAGTCAGCGATTTTTTCTATGTTAGATGAGAAAGCTCTTGGTCCTGATGGTTATAATGCTTCCTTCTTCAAAGCAGCTTAGAATGTGATTAGTGAAGACCTTTATCTAGCTGTGGAGGAGTTCTTTTGTTCTGATAAGTTGCTTGGTGCTTTTAACACTACAGCTATTACTCTGGTGCCTAAGTCCTCAATCCCAAAACTCCTTCTAATTTTCGTCCAATATCTTTTTGCAATTGTATTTATAAAATCATTACAAGGATAATTGCTAGCAGAATTCAAAAAGTAATAGGATATCTAATCAGTGATGCTCAAAGTGCATTTATCAAGGGAAGGATTATTTCAAATAATATATTGTTAAACTCTATGGCAGGAAACATTCTTCACCAAGGGCTATTCTCAACATTGACCTTAGGAAAGCATTTGACACCATTGACTGGAAATTTATCAAATCTATGCCAGTGGGACTGAGTTTTCCTAATGTGATGATTATGTGGATTATGGAGTGTATTACCACCCCCAAATTCTCCTTATCTCTTAATGGATCTCTGCATGGGTTTTTCCAAGGTGCTAGGGGCTTAAGACAAGTTGATCCTCTCTCTCCCTACCTATTTGTGCTAGGCATGGAATATCTGTCACGAAAGCTTAGTACTCTGAAAAATAATGCCTTATTCAAGTATCACCCAAAGTGTTCTAAGCTAAAAATTACACACTTATTCTTTACTGATGACTTGATTCTATTTGCTAGGGCTAACTAGTATTCAATAACTAAGCTCTTCAACTGCCTTCATGAATTCAGCAAGGTATCAGGTTTGGAAACTAATCCCAATAAATGTTCAGCGTACATGAGTGGCATAAATGATAATCTTAAACATCAGATAAACTCGAATTTGAATTTTTCTAAAGGAATTATGCCAGTGAGATACTTGGGGATGCCTTTAATCTCTAAAAGGCTATCATGCTTGGATTGATCTCCTCTACTTCGTCGAATTTCTGAACAATTCCAGAGCTGGCAAAAGAAGAAAACCTCATCCTATGCAGGGAGATTACAGCTCATAAAATCAGTTATCCTGGGTGTTCATATTTTTTGGACAAATAATTATATATTACCAAGTAAACTCCTTTAGAAAATTGACAGTCTATGCTAGGAATTTCTCTGGGATCACAAAATTCCATTGGTTTCCTAGAATACAATATGTCAAGACAAAAAGAATAGGGGTTTGAGAGTTTTTTCAGCAAAAATATGAAACTATGCAGCTGCCCTCAAGCTTTTGTGGATGATTTACCTTAGAAAAGACCTCTTATGGATAAAATGGATTCACGACAACTATTTACAACAAGCTAGTATTTGGCAGGTTCAATCTAAGGTGAATGACTCATGGATGTGGAAACAACTTATTAAAGTAAGGGATATGGTGATTGGTAGGCTGGGGAGTGTAGATAATCTGCAAAACATTATCAACAGCTGCTGCGTGGATGGAAAAATTCAAGTTTTTTCTGTTTACAAGCACCTGACTCACCCAACTCTCCAGGTAGATTGGTCAGACACAGTTTGGGATAGTTAGTCATTCACTCAAGGTTACTAACACAAGATAGGTTATGTCGTATGAGTATCCTTGACACAAACCAATGTGATTTGTGTTCTAATCATCTGGAAACCTGTCGCCATCTCTTTTTTGAATGCCAATACTCTGTAAGTGTGTGGAACAAAGTCATGGATTGGCTAAAATTTAATTGGAGATCATGTAATTGGGATCATATCATTGCTTGGTATATCTACAGAGTTAGAAGGAGGGGTTTACGGAAAAATTGAAAAGGATGGCTTTGTCAGTTTCTTTGTATTTGACATGGCAGGAGAGGAATTTGATGATCTTCCAGGACAAAACTAGACAGCCGGAGCTCCTGTTTGGAGCAGCAAAGATCTCCATCTTCTCTAAAATCCTAAATGATAATTTCCCATTGCATGTGAAAGAGAGAGAATTGAGAGAATGTAATAATGCTCTCTTAGTTAGCTGAGAACCAGACAGGTTCTGGCTTTGTTGCTGTACTAAAAACTTCACATTGGTAAATGAATAAAAATTATTTCAATGACCAAAAAAATGTTTAGTTCTATTTAGGATATAAGTCATGTACCTTAAACATGCATTTTACGGTTATTTTTTAGTTTTTAATGAAAATATAACTAGGAAGCGGTTGATTGGATCAAAAGACACGCTCAAAGTGATTTATGTATAAATCGAAAATGAAAGCTTGGTTCTATAAAATAACTCTGTTTCAAGGTTCTTAAAAAAAAAAACAACCCTTTAGTAACTAGGGGGAAAAACAAAGGAAAGAAGAGAAAAGGGCTAATTTCTCTTGAAAAGCTCCAAACAGTGCTCCTGATCCAAATTCCTACTCCAGAACCTTTTGTAGTACTCGTCATAAGTATAGCTCCTGTAAATGGCCGGACTTTGATTGGCGGTGAGCTTCACTGGCGGGCTGATGACTGCAGAGTTGCATGGACAAAGGAAGGAGGCAATGGTCATTCTCTCTTTATTTGAATTTACGACGGCTCTGTGCCAAATGCTCTTGTACTTTCCATTACTTAACGCCTGAAATATTTTTGTAGGAGGTTCATTTTCAGCTTTGAATAAGAAAAAAAAAGTAATATTAATATATACTACTCTTAGAATGACATGATTAGTCTCTTGAATTCATATGTGACATGATATGCAATGCCACATGCACGTTTTAAGTCTTTGTTAAACGAAACGTTTAAAACATTACACGACACACATACGAATAATTACAGACTAGATCATCAAATACATGTCAAGATCATAATTATTAATTAATGACCTAGACGTATAGCACATCAGTGACACATCATCAAAAATCATGGAGGGGCGTGCACACTGGATCTATCTAGCTGGATCTAAGCAAAATCTGTTTACCTGCAATTGGTCACCGATGTTGATAACAAAAGCATCAGGGTGCGGATCAACCGCGAACCAAAGGCCATTCCTACGAACCTGCAGGCCAGCAACAGTCCGGTCCTGAAGGAGGATGGTGAGCGCATTTGGATCCGTGTGAGCTGGCAATCCAAAAGTGAGGTCCGGCTCAGGGCACCGTGGGTAGTAATTTATGGCCATATGTTGCTCCTGCTCACCGAGAACTCTCTCGATGTAGTCCTCTTCTAGACCCAAGCTCAGAGATATTAGCCCAAGTAGACGGAAGCCCAGTTGTCGGATTTCCTTGCAGTAAGTGCTCACGACTTCTCTGTGATCAAGTCAAGCACCAATAATTGTCGATCAGTATTGCACGTGCCAACTCACTATACTCTCACAACTCATCTATAGTGTGTTTGTATTAATTCGTACGTTTATCTTCTCTTTTCTTCTCTTTACTAGTTTTCCTCAACTTCCCTTACCCTCTAAGAAATCCGAACATGGCCTTAAAAAGGTTTTTTTTTTTTTTATCTGTGTCAAGTCACGTACACTTCTACGACGGTATGTGTAAGATAAAACACCCACATTTTAGGATGGAGGTTTGAGGTTTTTATTTGATTAGAGCTTGTTTGACGAAGATCCCACATATTAATCCCCCATGTGATTTGGCATGTGCCTGCACATGCCGAGGTCAAGGGCTTCTAGAGGCAGATGACGTGTAGCTTTCCTGTGTAATAAACAAGCAGCGGTTGATGCGAGGGGCTGATGCGCACTATTGTCAGCCACGGCATACAATTTTATGAAAAAAGTTGATGTTATTAATTTCGGTGAGAAGCCAGTGCCAATGTTGCGGTAGCCACAATTCCAACCCTCGACAGAGACAGCGTTGAAAGATTATCAAAAAGTCCTTGAGGGTGCAAAAATACATATTAGTTAATAAACCTTTTTTTTTTATCATATAAACTATCTCTTTTTTAATATTACCTTGTTTTCATCTCTGTATCTATATCTATAATTAATTAATAACTAAATGGATATTAATATGGTAAATATTATATATGAACTGTATATATCCTAACCGTTTGCACCCCACCCAACTTTGAGATGAATGATTATCAAAAAGCCTAGAGCTTGAGAATGATTCTTGTTGGCATGGTTAGCAATTTATGAAGAAGTTTCAAGGTAAAGGAAGAACGTTTCAGAACGATTCTCTCTTATTTCAGTACTTTTTCATTGACTTCACTAAGTCGTCGCAAGATATATGCACACATAAGCAACACTAGGACTGTAAATGATACGATTCGTCTGGTTCTAGACGCATGAGCTATAGCATATCCTAGCCAATTTTAAGATGTATTAATTAACCATCCAAGTTTAAGATATACAAGATGGTGATTATGTACGCAAGAGCAAGACCCCACACCAAGAACACGGATTTGTTCTTACTAACAAATGGACAAACATGCAGTTCACAAGAAAAAGATGGATCCGCGCGCACTTAACTATCCTAGCTCAAAACATACCTTAAAAAAAGAGACAGGCCAAGGATGAATTTTCAACCTCTAAAAAGTTGGTAATAGTGGAAATTAAGATACAAAATATTCGACACGTGTTTCTTGTACCATGATGGCTATAACTTCAGGTGAAACAATTAATCCCATAAATTAAGGTCTCTCCCGAGAAAATCATACTGAAAATAAAATTTCCAAATTGCGCTATCAAAATTTTATAAATATACAGTTTGCTCTAATTTAATAGTTACCCTGTGCTGATCTTTTAACGGCTTCCACTATATTAATTGCACTAATTAGAATTAATATGTTATGCAAGTTCTCTTCCCCCCTCCCCCGGCAAATTAACCACACCATTGACATTCCGTGTGCTACTTTGTAAAATTTATTGTGTCCTATTGTATTGAGGTGTCTATAATTGTGCTTATTAAAATTTTAGTGCTGATCTTGAGAGCATCCGTGGGAACTCAATCTCATTTTTGATAAAATTTACTCATTTACTTATTTTGTTTTGATAAATAGAAAAATAATAAGTTGAGATTTTCCAACGTGTTTTCATGAGTCTTACAAGAAAGTTTACTTACGCTGTGTCTGGGAGTTCACTAAGGGAAGGAAATGAAAGGTAAGATAGGGAAATAAAAGGTAAGAAAGAGGAGGGGAAATATAGTATCTTGTTTGGGAGTTTTATAAGGAAAATAGAGGTGAACTCAAATTAAGTTGTTTGGGAGTTCTAATTATGAGAAGAGAAGAGAAGTAAATAAATCTTAGCCATTGATTTATTATGATAAAGAGTCAATATGTTTCTTTCATTATGAAATTTTACTTTCCTTCCTTTTCTCTCCGTTACCGCCCAAATCATAGAAGTTTTTATGAAAACTTCTCATTCCTTTCCCCTCTTTACCCTCCTAATAAAACTCCTAAACAAAATTAAACTTACTATTCTCTTCCCTTCCCCCTCTTTAGCCCCCATCTAAACTCAACATTATTGTGTGGCAAAAGATTATTTTACCAGTTACATTAAAGTGCATGCAGAAGGTTTCATATTGTTCGCGGAAGTATATATATGTGCATATGTATATATGTATACATGGGGAAACCTTCACCTGAATAAAGTAGGCTTAGAAGGCCAATCCGAAACAAAATCCTCAAGAGGGTAACAATGAAGTCGGAGATAATCCCTCCAGTTATGAACCTTCTCTTTCCTTACGTTAAAACTCGTCGAAAGCCTCGTTTTCTTCGCTGGATCATCGGAATACAGCCTCATCTTCTCCTCCGCAGGGAGCCGAAAGAATTCTGCAGCAACTGCCGTCATCTTCAGCATCAGCTCAATAGTCACTCCATGATTCACAACCTGTAATATGAATCAAAGAAGGAAAAGAGTGAATTGAAATCAGCATACAATTTACAATTAACTGCGTATAGATATTTATGCACCTGAAAGAAACCGTAGGATTCGCAGGCATGGGCTACTTGATTGATGATTTGGGATTTATCGGGGCAGCTCAAGTCGATGACCGGAATATTGTCATCATTCTGTACCTCGTTAAGCTGAGGCCTCTCGGCCTCGGGTCGAATATAGCTCTCGGGTAGGCTATTGTGCTTGATGCCTGTAGAAAGAAGTTGCTCTGCCATTAGAAATTAAGAAACAGAGAAAGCGAGTTATGAGAAGTGGAGCAGTATGGACTCGTTTTAATGGGTGGAGTCTACGCTGATTACGGACAGGTAAGCGATGACATCAGTCGAATGACGTCAATCCCACAAAATTGCTTTCGCGAGCTCTAGTTACGTTGAGGTACGCCTGCCGAAAGCTTAATTAAGTTCTCGATTAGTATTTTACTCCTTGTCGGGGCCACAAAATACACTGTCTGGTGATTGAAGGCCCACCGTATTTATTCTTGAATCCATAATCGACATAGAGATGCAAAATTTCTAAAGCATAGATTTGATCCAGGGAATTTTATTGTGGCAGCAAAAATCATGAATAGAAATGAGGCATGGTAATCTATTTGGATCAAATTTGACTCAAAAGATAAGCTGTCAAAGCATTATTAACTATCACCTATTTAACTATTTTTGCGAAGATCAAACTTACACATTGAATTGGATGCACATGGCACACCTTCAGAATTTTGAATCATAAAATGTCAATGCTTCCAACTGTTAAGAGGGTCTCTCATCCATTTGGTTGAGTTTAGAAAGAAAGAAAGAAAGAAAATAATCAAAAAAAAAAAAAAGATATATAATTATGTTAAAATATATTTAGACTCATGACTCGAAGAGAATTAATATTTTTTCAGTCAAGCTCCTAATACATTACCGAACTCTATTTTTGTTAATGACCACTTCCATCCTAACAAATTAATATATGAGCCTATGGTTAAATCGATGGACCGGATACTTGTTTGCCTCGAGATTATGTTGCATGAGTTAGAATAAGGTTGAGCACACTTGTCATTGCATTTATCTTGGTTATAATAACACACTTTTCCAACCCTAATATCAATTGCATAAAGGAAGGTAATGTTAGTCTAAGTGTGTAGACCCGAAGCTGCAATCGAAAAGACGATGAAAACAGTCAGAAGACTGTGCGGTCGACCGCAGTGCCAGATCCGGTCGACCGCGTGCACTGTAGGAAACTGAGAAGTTTCTGTCGCTCTGGCCGGTCGACCGGGTGGCCGCTGCGGTCGCGACCGCAAATGTGCACAGATCCCTGTACAACACCTTTTTCTCTGGCGGCGACCGGCCTTGCACGCGGCGACGCGAATCGTCTCCAGGACAGTTCACTAAAACTGTTTGCGACTCTTGTTTTGTTTCAGGATCTATATATTACCACCAAACGTTTTTAGGGATTGTACAATCATCAAAAAGAGAAGCTTTTTGACTCAAAGCGAGCGAGAGAATCTCAGAGAGATTAACCCTTGTTTCGAGAGCTTGTATTTTTCTTTCTTCAATTAATAAAGAGATTGCTGTGGTGTGTCTCCGAGGACCGTAGGCACGTTGCCCGAACCCTCGTTAAAATCTGTTGTGTTCATATCCCTTACTATTTTTTTGAAAGTTAGATCTTTATTTGTGATTTTATTCCTTACTTTCCTACTTTCAACACAAGGTCCGGCAAGGCAAGGGTTCGAATTGATTTGTTTCGAATCCCAACAACTGGTATCAAGAGCTTCGTGTCAGCAATTTGTGTGAAGCCATGCCCAGAAGAGACAAATCAATAGATTGAGAAGCTTCGATGGTCGGATTTCGCCTACTGGAAGTCGCCAATGGAGGACTATCTGTACCAGAAGGACTTGTATCAGCGCGTTTGGGCAGCGAAAAGCGGAAAGAAGAAAGAGGATTCGATGCGTGATTGGGAGTGCGTACTGGATAGGAAAGCTTAGGGCAAATCGCGCGTTGTCGACTCGCCAAATCAGTACGCCCACAATATTCTGGAAGCGAGAAGACGACGGTTGGGCTTAATGGAAGCGCTCGCCAAGATGGTACGAGCACCGTCTAGGCCGCTGCAGCAAACAAGTGATTCTAATCAAAAACTCTTTTCAACCTCAGATGCGAAGGACGGATCCTTCACGATGCACCTCAGCGAGTTCAACACGATTGCTTGGATACTTATCTCCGTGGACATCACGTTTGATGACGAAGTGCAAGCCCTATTGATTCTATCGCAGTTGCCGGATAGTTGGGCAGGTTGTGTGACAGCAATCAACAATTTGGCGGGGAAAGAGAAGTTGAAGCTGAATGAGGTTGTTAGCATGATTCTATCCGAGGAGGTTAGAAGGAAATCGTCCGAATCAGAAGGTTCAGGTTCAGCCCTAAGTTTCGAGCAGAGAGGCAGAAGCCAGAAGAAAGGGAACCAGAACAGGAATCGGTCGAAATCAGTGAAGAAGAGGCCGAACTCGAAGGTTAGGTCTATCAAAGGGAAGTGTTGGAACTGCGGCCAGGAGGGCCATATGTCTTCGGTCTGTAAAGCACCAAAGAAGGATGCGGGTGAGCAGGAGGCTCATATCATGCAGGATGCCTTAATCCTTGCTATGGATAGCGATTCTGATTCTTAGGTCATCGACTCAGGAGCTTCTTTCCACGCCACTGCTAATAGGAAACTACTTTAGAACTATGTAGCAGGGGACTTTGGTAAAGTATACTTGGGGGACAATGAACCTTGCAATATTGTTGGAAAGGGCGATGTTCAGATACAGATAAATAGCTCTACGTGGATGTCGGGTGTAAATTTGATTTCCCGAAAACAGGGAGTTTCGTTTGTATTGATAAGAAAGCTTATTACAAACTAATAATCAAATGTTTACAACAGAAGCAGAGGGAATGCCCTCTTTGTTTAGTGTGGGGACTTAAGGTGGCTATAGGATGCTTCACTCGATGCTCGTGTCGAGTCTGCTTCCCTTGGACCGTTCGATCGAGGTTGCTGGAGAGCTTCAGTACACAGTAGAAGCTCAAGTCGATAGAGTTCGGGTCTGCTTAGTTCGTCGGCGATCGGAGCTCAGAACTAGACAGTGGCACTGTAATGCAAGGATTATGCGAACAACTTGGTCTCAACTGCTTTTCTCCAAGTTTTTCGACCTCCCTCAAAGTTTGCTGGAAGAGGTTTTTAAATGGAAGAAGGACATCTTGACTGTTCTTAAATTATGGGATGTGACCATACATTGTTCGGAGATATCCTGCTGGTCCTTCGTACCACCAGTGGTCATTCGAAGAGTTGCGCTCTGCATCACGTTACGTAGGAGTGGGAAAGCCCCTCCTCGTATGCGTAACAACGGCTGTCGGATGCTTGCGTGGATCTGACCAACCACCGAGCACCGGCGGCTCTCGCCCTTTGCTTGGACAACTGAGGTGAGTCGCATTTATGAGAGTGCAGGCTGCTTTGACATCTGTCTGCTCACTTGTACTGTGGGCGGCTATTCGGCGGGCCTGGAGTGCGGTGCCTTCTCTCTTCAGGTCAAGAGAGGCGAGAAAGCATGTTCCTGGCACTCGAGTGGGTTTGGACAGCTCGCCGAATACTGGCGGATTCGTCTCCTGACTCAGACAGCCGAGGTGAGTTGCATTTATGAATGCTCAGGTCGACTCGACACCTGTCCAGTCCTTCGCACTGTGAGCGACCGCTTGATGGTCTTGGAGTACTGTGCCCTCTCTCTTCGGGTCGAGAGAGGAGGGAAAGCCCATCTCAGCACGTGGGGTAGCAGGTATCTGGCCATATTAGCGGCCTTGGGGTTTGCGGGCGGATTCGACTTTGGACTCGGGCAGGCGAGTTGTGTAAAAAGCGAAATTCTGCTATTCCCAGTTGATTCTGGCTCGTGCAGGCGAGTTGATCATTCAGGTGAATTTCCTGCAAGCTCGCAGAGGTATTTTTTACCGTCTACAAGACCCCCTTCAAAGTTTTCAGACCTAAACCGGCTTACGTGTGGTCTGGAATACTTTGAATGAAGAAGTTTTTTTGCGAAGTAAACGCACTTGGTTTCTTTTAGGATTTTTAGCAAACCCTCAGCTATCAACGGGTTTGATGTGCCTTTACTGATTACCATTTGAATCGGGCTAGCCATACTATTCCCCTCAGTATGATGAGTTGTCGAGTAGTTTCTCTTAGACTTGATGCTAAGATTTCTACTCTCAATCTCAGCCGTTCGAGGCGTGGTTTTAAGCGAGATCATCTTTTTAGCGTTTTTAAAGCTTGGGACAAGTCGTGTTATTTGTCGTTCGTCTCCAAGAACGAATGAGCCGTTCAGGCGAAGTTAGGTTTTGGAGGCGAAATTCTGTTCGACTTGCGGATTTGGGTCGAATTTTCGCAGGCGAGACCTTTCTTTTCGGGCGAAACTCGGTTCGGTGTGGGTGAGCCACGCGTCCGCTGGTGGGCTTCGTGCTTTCTAGCTAAGACGGCGTGGTTCTGTCACGTCGCGCTCTGACGCCAGCTTCGTGCTCCCCGTTTGAATCGTGGCCGTGGTTTTCGAACCCAACCGTTAGATACAACCGTCGATTTCGGTTCCGGTTAGGGGTGTTTTGATCGACCCGTTTCCCGCCTTGACGTGGCACTTCGAAATGTCGGGTACAATTTGGGACGTCGATTTCGATCGTGGTCACGTCTCTCGCCCACCAGTATTTCACTTTTTGAGGGCGATCGTGGCCACATTGGCAACTCCTCTTTTAAATAGGTTGTTCCCTTTCTTTGAGAGTTACCGTGCTCAGGAAAATCTCAAAAATTTTCTAGGAAGAGAGAGTTCTCGCTTAATCCCCCCAATGCCGCCAAGATCTAAGAAGTGCGCTCCGAAAGGAGGAGGCCCCGGGCGCTATTCCGACCGCCTTGCCGCCGGCGCACCCGCCCGCATACTTGAGACGCACTTGGGTAAGTCTAGAGGCTCGTCTGACGACCTTGCGTGGGTTGCCGACGTCAGGTTGGGAGGATGAGCCTCGTTTATCTTCCCTAGATTTGGTCATCTTTGGCAGCTTCCCTGACTTAGGGCAAAGCCGGCCCCTTTTTGGGCGGATTTTGTATTCACTCATAGGGGACGATTTCTGCCTTTACAGGAGAAATTGACTTTTGTTGGGTGGAGGCGAATTCGTTCTTGATAGGCGAGTTTGACCTCTTCTCTGGTAAAAGGGGAGCGTTGTTTTCGCTTTCCGACAAGCGAATTCGCCCGTTTTTACTGGATTGGCGGATTTATACTTAGGGCGGATCCTATCATGACTCTTGGGTTTTTTTCTTGCAGCGACCTTTTCTGACGAAGCCCTTCCGAAGGGCGTGGCCATCGGTCTCGCCGGAGGCACAGGCTATACGGCGCCTCCTCGATTTCCTTCTTTGGATCCGATGCCCTCATTCGCTGCTGATAAGCCCTACAACTTGATGAAGAGGGTTACGGACGGTCATCATTTGACATTACGTGAGTTGACGACCGATACGACGCTGACAGATGATGCCAGGACGGAGCTGTCGAAGCCTCAGTTCTTGTTTGACGATGCTATGACTGATCCTTCCATCCTGCTACTCAAGGAGAGCAGGTGGTTCCGCATAGTGGAAGAGACTCACTATTACATCCCCAGCATGCCAAGGGGGTTCTCGATTGTCGAGCTACGGTCTCTCGCGGTTCCCTGAGTGATGAACTGGGATTTGACCCCAACTCAGGACAGGGTCACTTGTGGCGTCTTTACAGGCTCCACGGCTGGGTATGGAGTGGAGAGTTCTTGTAAGCGCGTGACGGGTCTGCGCCCTGGCCTACCGTCCAACGAGCCGCCGGCAGGAGAGACGACGGCGGTCGCAGAGACGTTCCGCCATCGCTTCTTCCGAGTTGGCGGGAAATTTCCCCCAAAAGACTTCAGAGCCCCAGGGTGGGTATATTCTGCGCCCGGCAGCGACACTTGGTGATCCAAGATCACTGACTACGTCCTGACTGAGAATTCTGACCTTAAGAATTCGGAGCTGTATGTGACCATTCAAGCCACTCGACATGGTTTGAGGATTAATGCTTCTCAGTTCCACAGTATCTTGGAACTGTATTGTGCAG
>NC_033797.1:93420511-93431618 GCF_001876935.1 Asparagus officinalis | reverse complement strand
ACCAGCTTTCCGACTGTTCCCCCTTGGTAGTGGAAACTCTGTGGGAGTTGCTCTGCCATTACCACATCTACCTCAGTACTTTAGGGGCTACTGATCACAAGGGGAAGAAGAAGAGGACTCCGGGGATCAGCCACAAGAATTGGACTGACTATCTGTTCCCAGGGAACGATGTCAAAGGGAAGCCTGCTCTTCCTCTAGGCGAGTGTGACTAGGCTGAGGTGGAAAGGAGGATGACCGAAGAGGAAGCCACAATAGTTCTAGAACGTGACAAGGGCGGATTCAAACCCGGAACGATCCTCCACTCGTTTCACCACCAGGCCAAGTCTCCTATATCTGGGAAGGCCTTGCTTGCAGGGTATCTCATGTTGTGGCTAAAGAGGTGCGTAATCCCCACTCACTCTTTTGAGGCTATTCCCGTAGAGGTCGTGTATCCTGCGGTTTGTTTAGCCCATGGGAAGTCCTATTCCCTGGTATCGGCGATGATAGCGTATATCCACCGGGGGCTCCGCACCTTGACGGCCTAATTCTGTCGCGTGTCGACTATCGATGAGGGGGACGGAGAGGTCATCGGGACTCCTAATCCTAGGGTGGGGCTGCCATACACCTACTTGATGGCGTGGTTTGTATACCACTGTGAATGTTTGATGAGCGCTCCCGCGACTCTTCAAAGAGACAGGTTCGTTCCGTTCCTTGATCGTTTGGAGAGGTGCTCTTGGAAGTGTAGAGACATTCCCGATGCGCGGAAGACGCTCTCCCACTTTGTCCACTACAATTTTCGTCGCTTCTTCCCCTACTTCAGCGGAGGAAGATACGACGAGTCTCTTAGGGATGCGCCGATGGCGGACCATGACACGACTCTTCCTTGTGGCGCTTTCCGATGGTTGGTAAATATTCGGCCGGGGTATCACATCCTACGCACAGGTTCTATGTGCTACCTCGAGCCGTTTATCCCTTGTAGGTTCGCCCCCAGTTTGGGTATGACTAACTGTATATGGGCAACGCCAATCCCCATCTGCACTTCGAATGAGGGCTGATGGATGGAGCTCGGGGATGGTTCTGGACTCATGCTAGCGGTACCCACGCCCGCTTTGAGCTACCCACGAAGGACCGTGATTTGCATCCACTCTCCTGTACTGTCGGTGGTATAGGGGTGCTAGCACTAATCCCGAAGGCTTCTGGTTTCAGGGTTCGTGTTTGGCGGAACAGGGGCGTCCCCCCATAAGGCCTCTCCGTTCTTCGAGACGGAGGGGTCGTCAAACTGCTAAGGAGTGGTTTTTGGAGGACCCAGCTGAGGACGCTGAGGGCGGCGACGCGGGTCTAGATGAATCTGAGGTGCCTGAGGCCCGAGCTCCCTCTCCTGGTCTTTCGTTGGACCCCCAGAGTGAGCGGGGAGAATCTGAGGAGTTAACCCGGGCGGGCGAGAGGCTGGAGCGAGCCTGGAGCGTCTGGGGCTGGAGCTGTTCGGTTTACCTCTTCTGCTGCATCGAAGGCGGCTCCGGTGACTTTGAAGGACACTTCCCCTCCACCTGGTGTGGGGCCACAGGCGGGGGTCTCAACAACTCTTACGCCCGCACCCGGAGGTAATAATTTTTGGTACTCTCGAGCACAAAGCCGGATCTTGTATCTTCTGACATTAGTGTCTAATCTGAGCAGGTGCAGCTAAGAGAGTGATCTCTATCCCTTCGGACGAAGAGGAGGAGACCGGAGACGGAAAAGAGACCGGTGATTCAGGTAAGCATAGGCTTAAATGTTGTCGATCTTCCTGATCCGAAGGGGCATTTGTCAATCTTTTCCTTTGCATCTGCAGTCGGCCCTTCTCATGAAGCTACTGGCAAGGAGGATCCTCCTTCTTGGGAGGGTCATTCAGGCGGAGGAATGGGGGGATCAGAGGCGGATGACGACGACTCGATTCATGAGGTGCTGTCTAGCGAGGAAGAGGCGTTGGCTCCTAAGGACAGGTCTGGCCAACAAGAGGAAACCTCCATTCCCACGAGAGCACTGATTGGTGGGGAACCCTTGTCGCAAGAGCTTCCGACTCAGAGGAGGACTCCCACTCGGTTGGTGGCTGCTTCCTCCTCTGTAGTGGCTAGCGACGCCACGGCTGCTACCCCGATGGCATCGGTGGCCCTACCGGCTTCGGCGTCGCCCACCCCCATTTCCGCGGTTATGACCACCAGCACTTCAATCGTAACCTCGTCTTTGGCGGAGGTGGTTGCCCTTTCTCCCTTGGAACGTTTGCGGAAGAGGAGCACGGCACGAGCCTTGGTTTACTTTGAAGACACCTTGGCTGACTGCATCAGACTCGTCCTGGAGGATAATTGTTCTTTTGAGGAATTCAAGGAGGACCTCGATCACAACATTTTCTTCTTAATCAAGAGGTTAGGCGCCACCGTGGCGACGCCGTACTTTTCCCATCTGAAAGAAGTGGAAGAGGCTGCTCAGCGGTTGCTCACCCTTCGTGCGCAGAGTTCCACAATTGTCGATCTTGCTTCCGACGAAGTCCGAGCAGCAGTGAAAGATAGCGATCATCGCCTGAATGAGACTATGTCGCTGGAGACAAAGTTGACCGTGGAATTGGAGCAGGCCAAGGCTGAGGATGCACGAGGGGCTCTTGAGCATCAGACAGCTGATAACCGTCTTTCTCGCCTGTCCTCCGAGATAGAGGAACTGAACCGAGTTATATCTGACGCACATGCCTCTTTGGTCATTCGAGAGAAGGCTCGCGAGCAAACGGCGAAGGAGTTGGAGGACATTGAGTCTCGTCGGCAATTGATCGCTGATTCTGTCGAGGAGAAGGATCGAGCTCTCAAGGAGGTCAAAGATACCGTTCAGGACTTAGTCTCGCGTACCGAGGAAGATCTTCGCCGAGAGATCCTGAAGAGACTTGAACTTCGCCTAGCCGGAGAGATTCCTGAGGCGGAATTGCGGTTGAAGGCTTTGTAATTTACCTTTAATTCCCCGTTGTAATAGGATTTCTTTACGAATGAAATTATCCTTTCGTTCTTGGTCACTATTACTTCTGTGCATGCTCCATTTAACATGTGCTAACTAGAGTGT
The DNA here is from genome assembly GCF_001876935.1 of Asparagus officinalis. Classification (NCBI taxonomy): domain Eukaryota; kingdom Viridiplantae; phylum Streptophyta; class Magnoliopsida; order Asparagales; family Asparagaceae; genus Asparagus; species Asparagus officinalis. Next base: position 93,428,561 of record NC_033797.1, on the reverse strand, counting down.
TAGTTGTGAGGGGTGGTCTTTAGCTGTTGGTGAATTTCGACCGTAAGCTTGTCTCCTCTGCGGGCGGATTTCTTCCGCAGGCGGATTTGGAATTGACTCAAGTTCCAGAGGGGCAATTGGTCTTGACCCGCGGGAATCTCAGCGACGAATTCGCCGTCAGGTAGGCTCCGCTTTCGGTGGGCCACGTATTGGTCTATGCTTACGTCAGCCAAGAAGACATGGGCACGTCGCTTCGTATTGAATGCGGCGTAGTGGGGCTCTTCGCCCATCGCGCCCGATTCGGGCCGTTGTTGAAGATCGTGGTCACGAACCGTCGGATGTTGTTCGTCCAGGTAAGATCCGATTTGTTCGGCCTTACCCTTCAACTATTTTAGCCTTGAATGGTCTAATCGAGTATTGAGTAACCGTCTAGGATTCTTAGGGTATTTAACGCCCTTACCCTCTGTTAAGAGGATCTACAGCTTCTTTCATTATCTTCCCCCAGAGTAAACCTAAATTTTCCCTTCCTCATACCCCTGATGGCGCCGAAGGTGAAGAGGGTCGCTTCTAAGAACAATCTTTTTTTTATTTTGTTGGTAACTTAGTTGATGCCGTGCGCATCATGACTAAACTAAAAACTCATGTAAATTTTGGCCTGTAATGGCTTTTTTTTGCTTTGCTTATCTCTGCTTCGCATGCATAGTTTTTTTTCTTTTTTTTGTCTGCGCTGTTTGGTACTTGAGTTGAAATTGGCGAGCCTCTGACTATTTTGTTTTGGACTTAGTCATTTTAGGCTCTTGTTCTGCCTTCTGTTGCTCATAGCGTGGGATCGGGTTAACTCCGATCTTCGTGTTGTAGCTCAGATGGGATCGAGAGAGCAACACTTGGCTTGCAGCAAAGGATAATCGTTCGCTCATGCGGCCAACTGAAGAGCCCAACTGCGATTCGCCACTCGGCGAGTTATCGCCTGGGGAACCGACAGGCAGGTCGTCTGCCGAACCGCCTTCTACAATTATCATCGTTTGGGAATGCGGCAATTGATTGTGGTAGGAGCCATCACGTGGTAGACTACTACCCATCAGTTATCCTAAGGGAATGTTAGAATATCTGGAATAGGTCAAATAGTTCAGGGACGTAGGAGTGTGACTATTGACAGAAGTAATAGCAAGTAGCGTGGTAGGCTATTACTTAGGCTGTGCTATTCGTAGGAATAACGGCGCCAATCATCAGAGGTGATCATTAACCTGATGGGGTCTTATCGTGATTGGAGCAACTGTGGGGACCTACCACTCTTCGGAAGAGGATTGATAAGTGGATTTTGCCAGAGGTTTAATGTTAACGTGACAGGAGTTGTCGTGATTGGAACGACTTTGAGGACCCACCATCCTTTAGAAGAGGATTGGTAAGTTGATTTTGTCAGAGGTTTAATGTTAACGTGACAGGGACTGTCATGATTGGAACGACTTTGAGGACCCACCATCCTTTAGAAGAGGATTGGTGGGGGACTGTGGCTCTGGTCCTAACTATCTGAAGGTTTGACCAAGTGGGCATTTGATGCCGCCCACCTGAGATGCTAATCTCGCCTGTTTTGAGTGGTTCGCCAAGACAGGAAGCCTAGCTCAAGAAGTAGATTTCGCCTAGACTGATAGGCTTGCTTGATATGAGTGATTCGCCTGATCTGAGCGATTCGCCTAATCTGAACGATTCGCCTGATCTAAACGATTCGCCTGTACTGAGCGGTTTGCCTATACTGAACAGTTTGCTCGTACTGAACGGTTTGCTCGTACTGGTACCCTGGCTCAAGAAACGGAAGTGCAGGAACAGTTTTACCTCTTATACCAGTTGGAGGGCTTGAGGGCCAATTTAAACTCATGCACTCATGGGAGTTAATGAAGAAGAACTAAGGGTAGTACTTCTTTAGATACTTGCCATTGATGGGTATCATGATCTTATCGCCATTCGGCTTGACGAGGCGATAGGCGCCGTTCGAGTAGACTGTCTCTACTACGAACGGTCCTTCCCATTTGGATTGGAATTTCCCCTTCTTCTTGGAAGTGAGGATCATCGGTCGGCGAACGGACAGTACCAGTTCTCCTTCTTTGAAGGCTCGACGTCTGACTTTCTTGTCGAAATTCTTGGTCATTCGAGCTTGATAAAACTCAATGTGCTGTTGAGCTTCCAGCCGTTTGTCGTCCAACGCTTCGAGTTCTGCGAGTCGCAGTTGGTGATTTTCCTCGGCCGTCATCTCTGTTGCTAAGGCGACGCGGAGGGATGGAATTTGAATCTCTAATGGCAATACGACTTCATAGCCGTATACCAATGAGTAGGGCGTGGTGCCAGTCGGTGTGCGAACCGTCATGCGATATGCCCACAAGCTCTCGCACAGCTTTTCGTTCCAATCGCGCTTGCTAGAGGAAGTCAGCTTGGTCAAGATCTTGATGATCATTTTGTTGAAGGCTTCGGCCAAACCATTCGCTGAAGGGTTGTAGGCCGTAGAAGAGAGATTCTGTATTCAGAATTTGTCACAGAACCTGGTGAATGCATGGCTAACGAATTACGTGCCGTTGTCATGAATAATACGCCAGGGTACGCCATATCGGTATATGACATGGTGCTTGATGAATTTGATCACGTCATTAGTCTTGACCTCTCTTAAGGGGATGGCTTCGGCCCAATTAGAGAAGTAATCGGTGATCGCGAGGATGAAGCGATGGCCTTTCCCCGATGGTGGAGATATTGGCCCGACTATGTCCATCCCCCATGCTTCGAAGGGCCAAGACGCCCTTGTCGGATGCAGATCCTCAGGAGGCTGGTGCATGTAGTTGGCGTGGATTTGGCATTCATAGCATCGCTTCGCATAAGCGACTGCGTCAGTAACCATCCCAGGCCAAAAGTAGCCTATCCTCCGCAGGCGATCCCAAAGTTTGGGTCCAGGCTGATGAGCCCCGCACGCGCCGTCATGGGCTTCGCGTAGGGCCTCTTGCGCCTCTGTCTTTGAAAGACAACGAAGCAATAAGTCGTCGTATGACCTCCGATACAGCGTTTTAGTGGTTGAATCGTAGTATAACCGCGAGGCACGCCGTCGGATAGACTCTCGTTCCTTCGCGTCTTCGAGAAACATGCCGTATAGGACGTAATCGATGATCGGGAGACGCCAGTCTTCCTGATCAGGCTGATCTGGTGTTTGATGGGTGGCATTCGCCTCTGGGACGTCTTTTAGTCGAAAGAGTTTTCGGCTGGCGACTATGACCCGTTGGGTTGTTCCCAAAGGCTGGGCCAAGTTAGCCGCCAAGGAAGCAAGAGCGTCTGCATGCGTGTTCCTGGAATGGAGCACGTGCTCAATGCGGAAACTCTCGAGTGACTCCACTAGTCTGATAGCCGCTTTGTGGAGCTGGATGAGATCGTCGTTCCTGACTTCATACTCGCCGGTCATTTGCTTAACGATGAGTTGGGAATCGCCGTAAGCCTCCAGATGCTTGATCCCTAACTCTCTGGCCAACTCGAGCCCTATAAGCAACGCGTTGTACTCAGCCATGTTGTTGGTGCACGGTTCCGTCAAGGAAAAGGCCCGGGGTAACACGTGGCCATGCGGAGAGGTGAGGACCACCCCCACTCCTGCAGCGATAGAGCCGCTCGCGCCTGCACGAGACGCACCGTCGAAGAACATCTGCCAGACCTCTGGTGACGAAGTCACATTAGCTTCGGGAGGTTCATCTGGCAGATCTTCAAATAGATCGGTCTTCGACCCCAGCGGGTGACTAGCCATGAGATCGCAGATGGCCTGTCCCTTGACTGATTTTTGTGGCATGAAGTGGATGTCGTATTAAGAGAGCAGAAGTGCCCACCTGGCCAGGCGCCAGTTTAACGCTGTAGGTTGTGTCATGAAGACCCGAATGGGGTTCATCCGGGAAATGACATGGATCGTTTGGCCAACCAAGTAGTGCCGCATCTTTTGGATGGCGAACACCAAGGCTAGGCATTCATTCTCGACCATTAGGTATCGCTGTTCGGCACCCTACAAGGTTCTGCTCAGGTAGTAGATGCCTTGCTCGTGGCCTGCATCGTCGTTTTGTGCCAGGAGGGCACCTAGAGAATGTTCCATGGCCCGTATATATATGAGGAACGGCCTTCCTGAGATTGGCGCCGCAAGGACAGGCGGGTTTGAGAGATAAGCCTTGATCTCTTCAAAGGCCTTTTGGCATGGCTCTTCCCACATGAAGGAAGTACCTTTCTTCATCAGCTTAGAGAAGGGTTGACATTTGCCTGAAAGATTTGAGATGAACCTTCGGATGTAAGCCAATCGTCCCTGAAGGCCTCTTAGCTCTTTAAGATTTCGGGGCGGTTGAAGCTCTTGAATAGCTCGCACCTTGTCTGGATCAATCCGGATTCCTTTCGTCGTGATGACGAAACCGAGGAATTTACCGCTAGACATCCCCAAGAATGACTTAGTAGGATTCATCTTGAGTTGATGAGCCCTCATGAGTTTGAACATCGCCTTCAAGTCTTAGAGGTGGTCCTCCTTATGGCGACTCTTCACGACCAGGTCGTCTACATAGCATTCGACCGTCTTTCGCAGATGATCTCGAAAGATCATGCTCATGGCACGCTGGTAGGTTGCGCCAGCGTTCTTGAGTCTGAATGGCATGACGGTGTAGCAGTACACCCCCATGGGAGTTCTGAATGCAGTGTGCTTCTCGTCCTCGGGGTGCATTTTGATTTGATTGTACCCCGAGAAGCCATCCATGAAGGACATCCTCTCGAATCCGCACGTGTTGTCAATGATGACATCCATGATGGGTAGGGGAAATTCGTCTTTAGGGCACGCGGCGTTGAGGTTCCTAAAGTCGATGCAAATGCGGATCTTACCGTTTTTCTTCAAGACCGGAACAATATTCGCTACCCAGTCGGGGTGTTGCTCCTCTCTGATGAAACTGGATTCGATCAGCTTCTTTACTTTAGCTTCGATCACCTCCATGATTTGGGGGCGAAACCGCCTCTGCTGTTGTTTGACTGGCTTGGCGTCAGGGTTGATGTTGAGGCGATGCGTGGCGACCCACGGATCCAGACCAGGCATGTCCTCGTAATTCCAGACGAAGACGTCAATGTATTCCCGTATGAGGGCGATGAGGTCCTCTTTTTCCTGAGGAGGCAGACTGTCGCTGATGAATATGGGTTTAGGATTTGCCTCAGTACCCATGTTCACCTGGAGGACTTCGTCTTTGGTTGGCGGTTCGCGTTGTTCAAAGCGACTGTTCTACTGGGCGTTAACATGACGATCCCATGTCTCATCATAGAGTGGAAGTTGTCCGTCCTCCGCCATTTCGGCGGGGTCTATCGCAACCATGTTGACTGTAAGGCTATCGAACAGATCCCTCACGCTGACGTCCGAGTCCCAAGCCGAGGTTGTTGACGATTGATCCCCCAAACATGCATAGTCGGAATCTTCGTTGACGTAAAAACACAGCTCTGACGAGGAGAAGGAGTAACCTAAGCCTCTCCGAGTCCTGTTGAAGTAATTTGAGGGTTTCCCTTTGGGTACGTAGGTGGGTCGGATGACCGTTCTGCGCCCTCGGCCGTAAATTAGGCCCTCCAAATGAGTGAGGTCATACCCCATGTCGCTCATTATGCGTTTCGTAACTCGACTGTATTGCGAAAACTGGGACGCTGGGTCTTCGTCCTCAGATTCATCCCATAGCGTGCGTAGGGGATGATCGATTCGACCGAAAATAATATCTTTTCGATAATTATTTCGGGCCGGCACGATGAACACAGCTTGCGATGACCTGATCGGCTGTCTTGGCGGCCGGCAAGTGTAGGAAAGGATCACTGTAGAGTGTCGACCATAGGTTATTGGGTGCATCATCCTCAGATGTGGAGCAAGACGATAAATAAGCAAAGTCGGATTTCTCATTTACGATAATTTCTTCCGCCTGAACAGCGTTGGTTACATGGTGACTCTCGTAACCGATTATAATTGACTCGAAGTCATTCAGAATTAAGCTGTCGCCGTACTCAGGCTCGTTGTCCGCTTCGTTGCCACTCTCCAGTTCTTCTTCTGGTAGCTCGTTGGGGTCCTGGTACAACAGAGAATCCGTGAAGTAGTTTTCGACGCCTTTAAAGGGTTGCTTGTCGGCCACTACTGTCTTTACTCGCTCGTAGTCGTCCACGTACTTCAAGCACTGGTGCAGTGTGGACGGAACTATTCGGTTGCCATGAATCCACGGACATCCCAAGAGTATGTTGTAAGAAGGTTCGGCGTCGATGACATAGCATGTCACCTCCGTCTTCATGTCACCTATCCGACATTTCATGCGGATTTTGCCGAGCGGCTGAGTCCCCGTGGTGTTAAAGCCGAAGATGGTAGTCGTCGTCGAGGCGAGGCTTTTTGGCGGTATCCCTAAGTGTTTGATCAACTTTAGGGGCACGATGCTCAGCGCCGAACCTGGGTCGACCTGAATCTGATCTACTTTCGATGAACCGACGTATCCTGTGAAGTACAGCGGCTGATCATGGGATGTGCTCTTGATGAGCATGTCCTCGGGGGTGAAAGTGATGCACGGGACCCGTCTCTCAGAGACTTGGCAACAATTTGCGCATTCTTGTTCTGCCCCTGTTTCTTTCTGTTCGCGGGAAAAGTTGGTGTTTTCTTCATTATCGATGTCATTGCACTCAGTTAACAACTTTATGCGTTACAAAGAGATCCGGTCTTTTTATAGATCGCGGCTATACATGAAAATCAAACTAAAAACAAGAGAAACAAATTCAAACTTCTGCTCTTTTACGAACAAATCACAAGATCCTGTTATCCGGTCTCTCTCGCTGGGTTGTTTGCCTGCGCCGGGGTTGCTTACCGGTGACCACGCGTGATCTGGATCCAAGGGAATCTACGACGTCATCATGGTATTATCCCACCAAGGGATAAGCCGGGGGAACGTCTTCACAAGGAAACGACCGCCGAATTCGGATCTAAGTAACACAAGCTGAGATCCGGATCGCCAACGGGTTAGATCTGCCAGATAGGACTCTCCGAACCCGCCTTTCGGGCTCGGGGTTGCTCGTAAGAATCAAATCGGGTTCTCCAAATCTTCAAGCTCAGATCTCCGATTGAGTGGACAAGTCGAGAAGCTTTTAGCTCCTCTCAACAATTTTTCAGAAGCCCTCCAACGTAGACAACCTCTCCTGTTCGCAGGCCCTTATTGATAGGGCTCTAATCTTGGCGCGTCGATTCGGCACAGGTCTCCCGAGCCACCCTAGATCATCGGCCATAGGGCCGACCACCCAGGCGCGGGGCGCCTCCGCAGCCACCTCAGGGTGGGGCCTCAGGGCCACCGAGCCCACCTCAGTGCTCGTCCAGGGCCGAAAGGCACTTGCATATAGGTCGGCTATGCGCCGACGCCACGCAAGGCAATCTACGACTATGTGCATAGCCGCGAGACCCGAGGAAGCGATATTCGCGCGGGGGCCGAGGTGGTCGCCATGTGTGCCGCCTCAGTCTGGGTTTTGTCGGTTTTCCGTTGTTTCCTCGGTTGCTTTCCTTCCGGGTTGTTGTTGATTGTTTGACTCCGCGAGTTTTCTGGCCCACAAGTGCAGCGTTAGTTTAGTTCAAATCCAAGTTTTGGGAGATTCCCCCCCTTTGTACTCCCCCCGAAGCTCCTACACCTTGGATATGTCCACACGTTGGAAGGTTTTCGAGAGAGATTCATACACAAGCAGTTACGTTAGCTTCTTAGCTCTCTTCTAGGGTTCGTTTTTCGGTCCCCTCTACTACGTTGTGTGGAGGAGTCCGTTTGCGGTCGATTGTGGTCGACAATCATGCACGGCAGTCCTTACGTGGCTGTTGAAGGGGCTCTTCGGCCACACCATTCGCGGAAGGGTTGTGAGGCCGGGATCATACGGAACCATAACGGCGAGTTTATGAAGTGGTACAGGCTTTTACAGATCGTGACCCGCTCCCAAAAGTCTCATTGACTCATGTTTTTATAGTTAAGTCTTGGTACTCATACCTCACTACCTCGCGCTGAGAACGGGACCTCGAATGACTTTTGTTCTGTATCTCCATCTCGCCATAATC
>NC_033797.1:93354747-93415107 GCF_001876935.1 Asparagus officinalis | reverse complement strand
AGCCACCTCAGGGTGGCTCGGCCTTGGCCGAGCCACCCTGGGGTGGCTCGGCCACCGAGCCACCCTAGGGTGGCTCGGCTTGGGCCGAGCCACCTTAGGGTGGTTCGGTTCGGGCCGAGTTCCCCCAGGTGCGCTGGTTTTGTCGTTTTCCGTTGTTTCCGGTTGTTTTGTTGATTTGTTGACTTGATTCCGGATTTGGCAGTAAACTCAGTCGGTGTTTGAGTTCAAATCCACTTTGTTGGAAGACCCGTCGACTCCCCGAACCACTAACGTTGTTCACATGCAGTTCGTTAGCTTTGTAGCCTCTTTAGTTCGTTTCGTTGCTTGAACGTTCGTCGATTTGTCGAATCATCGCGCCGAGCTGTGTCAAGGGACCTATAAGCAGTTTTATACGCCTACACTTTCGAGAAATGGGTAGAGAATGCCTCGTTCTTTTATAGAAGTGACCGGCCTCGCGGAAGGTCCTGCCGGGTTCTCCGCCCTCGCGGGATACTCTTTCGCGAATTCCTTCCCTGCTCTCGTGGCGAAGACGTTGATGTCCTCTTCAGAGTCGGTCAGGGCAGTCATCGCCGTGTTATCTCTACCTAGGATGGCGGAGACCACGTTGCAGTGTTTCCCCTTAGTCTCCTTGGAAGGCCGTGCAGTCCATTGCTCATCATTGAGGAGGTCTGGATGGACCCACATCACCTGCCCCGATGGCAGAGTCTATGGGACCAAACCCTTTCCTCGCTGGTTGTGAGGATCATCATTAGTGATTTTTAAGACCGCATTGGGGATAGGAATTACCCCCGCTGGAGCTTGAACCTCTGGGAGATCTGTCCCAAAGCTCAAAGTGATCATGTTCGTAGTCACTTGCTTTTGGACTTTCTCTTTCTTCAACACCCCCGCGTCATAGAGAGCCTGGAGTTTGTCCTTGAGGACGTAACACTTGGTTGTGTGATGGCCAAGGAATCTGTGATATGCACAGTAACTTGGGTCACCGGTTTTGTCCACCTCCTCAGGCTTCGCGGCTTCTGGTAAGTTAATTCGCCCACTCTTGAGTAGAGTGTCGAATGTCGCCACCACCTAATCCTCTTTGAAATCGTATTGCTGCTGGGGGCGTGGTTCAAATTACCTGGGTTTCGGCTTTTGAGCGGCCTTCGGCACCGGGACGGAGTCGACTGCCATGATCTCTTTTCCCCTCGACCGAGGGGGATTCTTTGGCGCGGCCGGTTCTGCAGCTCCCTTCTTAGACTGCGGCTCCTCGGTCTCCAGCCTCTTGATCATGTTTTCGACTTGCTCGCCCTGGCGAACAAGCTCCTTCCAAGTCCGAGTCTCTACTGCCCCTATCTTAGACAAGATATGGATCGATAGGTTGTTGCGGCACATCTCAATCAGTGTCGACTCGGAAACTTGGTCCCGACAGTGGACTGATCATTTCCGAAATCTCTTCACGAAGTCATTGACCGACTCCGACTTCCGCTGCTTCTCAGCAAGGAGAGTGGCCATTGACACTTCCATGTCGTCGTCGAAGAAGCGGGCGAGGAAGAGCTTTTTAACGTTGGCCCATGCCTTGATAGAGCCGGGTTCCAGTTTGTGGAACCATTCAAAGGCCACCCCCTTGAGGGTACCTATGAATAGTCGAGTGAGAATGGCGTCATTCCCCGTAAGGAATCCGGTCTGTGCCATGAAGTAGTAGATGTGCTGCGAGGGCGATCCCTTGCCATCAAATTGTACTAAGCTGATTAGCTTGAACTTCGCTGGGTATGGGACCGTGTCCCATTCGATAGGGTAGGGACGTACCACCCCCAGCTTGTTCATGTTTTGTTGAAGCTTCAGCGCGTTGAGCTGGTCCTGGAACTCATCGAATCTCTTGTCACGGATGCTACCGGTATGCGACGTCCCCAACGACGTCTTGGAAGAGTAATCGGATTGTTGATTACTGTTGTCTTCCATTTCAGTCACCGGGCGACGGGGAGGTACCCACTCATTGTCCCTAGTCTGCCGAGGTAAGGGACGCTAGGTCCTTTTCTTCTTCTTTTTCTTGTTCAGCAGTTTCTCCATCATCTCTCTTAGAGAGTCGATGGTCGCCTGCTGTTCCTCCAGCTTTTGAGCCATTGTCTGCTCGGGGTTGAGTTCGGTCATGTGCACTCTCGCCAGCGCGTCTTGACTTGAGCGCGAGGTCTAAGATGTGGCTGCCGCTGAATGAACCTCGTCTTCATCGCAGGAGGGAGGTACCGGGGTCGAGTAATCAAACCTAATACTTACCCCCCTGCGACTATGTGTTCGCTGGTATATGCCATCCTGCCGGCGTTGAGTGAACCGAGTGTTAGGTCTCAGGACGGAGTCCGAGTCTGGCGAGTCAGAGAACACCACCTTACCCTTATCCGTCATGTTAACTGTGGCGGATGAGAGCTCTAGGTCGTCGGCAGCGTGTCGTTTTTGGTGATAACGCCTTCGACGGAAGGGCCTTGGTCGAGAGGACTGCTGAGAAAGTCTCTCAAATACCGAAGGTTTCGCCGTTCCAACGCATTAGCAGTCGACGAGGACCGTATAGATGAGTCTCTCGCACTGGCACTGAGGATTCGTCTCTTGTATAGTGCGTTTGCGAGTTAAGTATTCCTTGAGGTCTTCCGTGGGCGGTTGGTGACAACCCCCAGCCTCGGAAGGGTCACTCGGGCGAGTGCACGAGAGATTTTTGGACGTGCTCTCTGGTGTACACGGGGTGGAATGCTTTGGTGCTGGAGTTGGGTGATCTTGCCCTGACCAGCGGGTTTTCACATTTGGGCGAACTCCAGTATGTAGGCGGGTCTCAACCCTTCGTTTGGACGAGCGGGTTCGCAAGGTGTCGCCTATTTCCTTGCCTTTACGTTTATCTGCCAAAGGGTTATGGCGAGGCTCGCCAGCCTTCGAGGATTCGCCTACTCGGATAGGCACGCTCGTTCGAGGTGATTTATTTGCATTAGGGATGTGACCTAAGAAGCAAAGTCCCCCCGAGCGGGTGGCCTTGCCTTCCTCGGTCGGCGCTCCTGACTTAGAGGGCCTTCCGAGGTCGGGCAGTTTACCTTCTCGTCTAGCGTTTCTCGGGCCTATACAATGACTCAGTCCATTATGAGAAACGAAGGTTTGGACCTCCTGTCTGACGAACGTTTGCCATCGCTATTGGCTAGCTCTCCCAGCGAGGAGAGCATCACCGTGGGCTGTGGCAGTGCAGTTTGTGCCGGAGTGAACCGGCATTTCCTCCGAGACAGGTGTCTGCGGGGACCACTTGGCGATCCATTTGGCAGACCCTTGTCCCTTGCGCTCGATCTCCGGCTTGGCCTTGATCGATTGTGAGGGAGCGGGTTCCCCCGACGAGACTCGGGTGGAACCTTCAGGCGCGGAGGCTTTGACCATTCGAGGTCGGCTTCGGTGCACGACTCTGTGGCATTTGCGGGACACATCGCCACCAGAGGATGAGGAATACAAGTACTCTTCATACTTGGCCTGGTCGAACTCAATCTCCAGGGACTCTACGGTCGTCCCAACAACAACTTCATCAAATTAAGCCACCACTATTTCGTTCGATGAAACAGCTGCTCCCACTATGGTCGCCATCTTCTGTCGGGTGTAAATTTGATTTCCCGAAAATAGAGAGTTTCGTTTGTATTGATAAGAAAGCTTATTACAAACTAATAATCAAATGTTTACAACAGAAGCAGAGGGAATGCCCTCTTTGTTTAGTGTGGGGACTTTAGGTGGCTATAGGATGCTTCGCTCGATGCTCGTGTCGAGTCTGCTTCCCTTGGACCATTCGATCGAGGTTGCTGGAAAGCTTCAGTACACAGTAGAAGCTCGAGTCAATAGAGTTCGGGTCTGCTTAGTTCGTCGGCGATCGGAGCTCAGAACTAGGTAGTGGCGCTGTAATGCAAGGATTATGCGAACTGCTTGGTCTCAACTGTTTTTCTCCAAGTTTTTCGACCTCCCTCAAAGTTTGCTGGAAAAGGCTTTTAAATGGAAAAAGGACAGCTTGACTGCTCCTTGAATTATGGGATGTGACCATACATTGTTCGGAGATATCCTGCTGTTCTTTCGTACCACCAGTGGTCATTCGAAGAGTTGCGCTCTGCATCACGTTACGTAGGAGTGGGAAAGCCCCTCCTCGTATGCGTAACAACGGCTGTCGGATGCTTGCGTGGATCTGACCAACCACCAAGCGCCGGCGGCTCTCGCCCTTTGCTTGAACACCTAAGGTGAGTCGCATTTATAAGAGTGCAGGCTGCTTTGACATCTGTCTGCTCACTTGTACTGTGGGCGGCTATTCGGCGGGCCTGGAGTGCGGTGCCTTCTCTCTTCAGGTCAAGAGAGGCGAGAAAGCATGTTCCTGGCACTCGAGTGGGTTTGGACAACTCGCCGAACGCTGGCGGATTCGTCTTCTGACTCAGACAGCCGAGGTGAGTTGCATTTATGAATGCTCAGGTCGACTCGACACCTGTCCAGTCCTTTGACGGTCTTGGAGTACTGTGCCCTCTCCCTTCGGGTCGAGAGAGGTGGGAAAGCCCATCTCAGCACGTGGGTTAGCAGGTATCTGGCCATATTGGCGGCCTTGGGGTTTGCAGGCGGATTCGACTTTGGACTCGGGTAGGCGAGTTGTGTAAAAGGCAAAATTCTGCTATTCCCAGTTGATTCTGGCTCGTGCAGGCGAGTTGATCATTCAGGTGAATTTCCTGCAAGCTCGCAGAGGTATTTTTTACCGTCTACAGTGGAATTTAAAGAACGTGAGACACGTGGGGAAGCTGAAGAGGAATCTTGTTTTGGTGGGACAACTTGGAGCAGAAGGCTACGTTTCGACATTCACCGGGGATTTGTGGAGAATCTCCAATGGTACGATGGTTGTTGCCCGAGGCAATAAAACGGGAACTCTCTACCTCACTTCACATGCGAGTGACACCCTTGCAATCACAGCTGGCAAGGAGAGTACAGATCTGTGGCACAATAGGTTGGGGCACATGAGCGAGAAGGGGATGAAAATTCTACATTCACAAGGAAATCTAACTGGGATCGACACCGTGGAAGTCGGGGTTTGTGAAGACTGCATCTTTGGGAAGTAGAAGAGAGTTAGTTTCCAGAAGGGTGGAAGGCCACCTAAGGCTCAGAAGCTAGAGTTGATTCATACAGATGTATGGGGCCCAGCCAGTGTGTCTTCTTTTGGCGGTTCGAGATACTACATTACCTTTATCGACGATCACTCGAGGAAGGTGTGGGTTTACTTCATGAAGCACAAGTCAGAGGTGTTCGAGATCTTCAAGAAGTGGAAGGCCATGGTCGAGAACGAGACAGATCTGAAGGTGAAGTGCTTGAGATCAGATAATGGTGGAGAATACGAGCTGGAGGAGTTCAAGAGGTTCTGTGCTACGAATGGGATTCGCTTAGAAAGGACTACTCCAGGGACGCCGCAGCAGAATGGCATTACAGAGAGGATGAACAGGACCTTGACAGAGCGTGCGCGAAGCATGCGATTACATGCAGGTCTGCCTAAGACATTTTGGGCGGATGCGGTGCATACGGCAGCATACCTTATTAATCACAGGCCATCAGTTCCATTAGATTTTAGGATTCCAGAGGAGGTTTAGAGTGGAAAGAAGATAAATCTCTCACACTTGCGAGTATTTGGTTGCGTGGCTTATGTTCATATCAGTGACCATGTTAGGGACAAGCTAGAAGCTAAGTCACAGAAGTGCACATTCATTGGATACGGCATTGATGAGTTCGGGTATCGCCTTTGGGATGAGAAGAACAGAAAGATCATCAGGAGCCGGGATGTGATATTCAATGAGGAGGTGATGTACAAGGACAGGGATAATGCCAAGGATAGCCAAAGCAGTGGGAGCAGCACTACGGATACAGGTGGATCCGAGTACATGGATTTAGATGAACTTCCAGATGGGGGCGACGATGTTAGTTCTGACCGTAGAACGGAGGAGACTACAGGTGCAGAAGCTACTACCCAGGGCGTGGAGCCTAGGAGGTCATCTAGGGTACCCAAACCAAATCCCAAATACCTCTCGTCACTTGATTATCTACTCTTAACAGATAGCGGAGAGCCGGAGTGTTATGAAGAGGCAGTGCAAGTGAGTGAATCTCAGCAGTGGGAGCATGCGATGCAGGAGGAGATGGATTCTCTACTCACTAATGAGACATGGGAGTTAGCCCAGCTACCTGCACAGAAGAAAGCCTTGCACAATAAATGGGTCTACCGGGTCAAGCAGGAGAGTGATGGAAGCAAGAGATTCAAGGCCAGATTAGTAGTGAAAGGGTTTCAACAGCGGGAAGGAGTGGACTACACGGAGATATTTTCCCCTGTTGTGAAACTCACAACCATCAGAGTGGTGTTGAGTTTGGTAGCTGCAGAAGACCTCTTCCTTGAGCAGTTAGATGTGAAGACTGCCTTTCTTCATGGTGACTTGGATGAAGAAATCTACATGAAGCAGCCTGTTGGCTTCATTGAAGAAGGAAAGGAAGAGATGGTGTGCAAGCTCAAGAAGAGCTTATATGGTTTGAAACAGGCTCCGAGACAGTGGTATAAGAAGTTTGATAACTTCATGCAGAACAATGGCTACAGAAGATGCAATTCGGATCATTGCTGTTATTTCAAAAGGTTCGAGTCCAGCTTCATTATTTTGTTATTATATGTTGATGACATGTTGGTAGCAGGACCGTGTTTAGAAGAGATAAACAGTTTGAAGAGGCAGCTAGCAAAGGAATTTGCAATGAAGGATCTGGGTGCAGCGAAGCAGATTCTAGGGATGCGAATCAGTAGGGATGAAGCTGAAGGGACATTGAGATTGAGCCAAGCTGAATACATTGAGAAGGTACTTCAGAGGTTTAACATGCAGAATGCTAAAGTTGTTAGCACACCCCTTGGAAGTCAGTTCAAGCTATCTGAGGAGCAATCGCCTAAGACAGATGTAGATAGAGAGCATATGAGCAGGGTGCCATATTCTTCAGCCATTGGGAGTCTCATGTATGCGATGGTTTGCACGAGGCCGGACATCGTCCATGCAGTTGGAGTTGTGAGAAGATTTGCAAGCAATCCAGGAAAGCAACATTGGGAGGCCGTGAAGTGGATAATGCGGTACTTGAGAGGGACAACAAACAAGCCACTATGTTTCAGGAGGAAGGAGTTGGTGCTGCAGGGATACGTAGATGCGGACTTCGCCGGTGATCATGATACGAGGCGAAGCACCACGGGGTATGTTTATACCTTAGCGTCGACAGCAGTGAGTTGGGTCTCACGTCTGCAGAAGATTGTGACTTTGTCTACAACCGAGGCTGAGTATGTCGCGGTGACTGAAGCAAGCAAGGAGATGATCTGGTTGAACGGGTGCTTGGAAGAGTTGGATCTGAAGCAAGGGAGATGAGTTCTTTATTGTGATAGCCAGAGCGCTATACATCTTACCAAGAATCCAGTATATCATGCCAGAACGAAGCACATCGACATCAAATACCATTTTATACGCTCGCTGATCGAGGACGGAAAGTTGCATTTAATGAAGATTTTGGAGAGTCAAAATCCGGCGGACATGTTGACGAAGGCAGTCACCATTGAGAAACTGGAGTTGTGCACAACTTCAGTTGGCCTTCACGAGTAGAGGATGAAGGCGGAGCCACACTACGAGGATCGGCGCGATCGCCAGGATGTTGATTGAAGAAAGAATTTTTCAGGGAAAAGATACATGCGAAGAAGGGGAGAGTTCGGGTGAGCTCGTTGATGACGCTTTGGTCTCCAAGTGGGAGATTGTTAGTCTAAGCGTGTAGACCCGAAGCTGCAATCAAAAAGACGATGAAAACAGTCAGAAGACTGTGCGGTCGACCGCAGTGCCAGATCCGGTCGACCGCGTGCACTGTAGGAAACTAAGAAGTTTCTGTCGCTCTGGCCGGTCAACCAGTGTGGCCGCTACGGTCGACCGCAAATGTGCACAGGACCCTGTAAACACCTTTTTCTCTGGCCGGTCGACCGGCCTTGGCACGACGGTCGACCGCGAATCGTCCAGATAGTTTCCTAAACTGTTTGGGACTCTGTTTTGTTTCAGGATTCTATATATACCCCAAACGTTTTAGGGTTTGTACAACATCAAAAAGAGAGCTTTTTGACTGCAAAGAGAGAGAGAATCTCAGAGAGATTAACCCCTTATTTGAGAGCTTGTATTTTTCTTCTTCAATTAGTAAAGAGATTGTGTGGTGTGGCTCCCGAGGACGTATGCACGTTGCCGGACCTCGTTAAATCTGTGTGTTCATCTCCCTTACTATTTTTTGCAAGTTAGATCTTTATTTGTGGTTTTATTCCTACTTTCCTACTTTCAACACAAGGTCCAGAAGGGCAATGATTCGATTGATTGTTTCGAATCCCCAACAGGTAATAGGGTTTAGATGGAAATACAGCTATGAATGGGAAACAATTAAATTTTTGAGGGGAAAAAAATCTCACAAATTAACTAGTCAAGATTTCAAGGGAAAAACATCTCACAACAACCACAAAGTTGAAATTAGGTTAATTTTTTGTGTATCCTAAAACAAGTATTAAAGAAAACATCTCACAACAATCACAAAAGTTGAAATTATGTTATTTTTTTGTACATCCTAAAACACGTATTAAAGTTTCCTTGAGATAGTTTCTTTACCCCCTCCTTAATCCCTCCTTTATATATAATGAGAAATTGGTGATTATCCTAAAGACACAAAAGACAGACATATGTCATCTAAATGCATGACATTGCCATATTAAAAAATGGACATGCTTCATTCAGTCCTATTAGAAGACGACATGTGGACATGTTATATTCACCTAATTAAGAGTATTTATCAAATTAAAATTATCCATAATTAGAAATTTCTAATAATCAAATATTTGGTAATCCCAATTGATTTATAACTATCCATACTTAGAATCATGATCTTACACATTTTTTGGTAAGTGTATGATGATTATGTTACACATTGATATATGCTATCTATCACTCCCAAGAAATATAAATTGTAACTTGGCTTTCATGACTTGCGCAGAGCTCTTGATCGTACATATCATGTTTTTGTAAGGAGATTCCTATTGTTAATATAATCCAAAGTTATGTAGTAATTCTTATATGTTGTCCACATGTGGCTATTTTTTAAAGGTCATCCCAACTAATTCTCACTCACAACTGAGAAACTTTTTCATCACTTCTTGATATGATTTGCATTTATTTTTAAATCCATGGGTAACAAATTTATGAAAAACGACGAAGGAATTGAGGAAAAGAATTGAGAAAAACGTAAAAACTAAGCAAGACTGACTCCACCACACTCTGGTGTGGTGTCTGCCATACCCAGATGGTAGGGTGTGGCAGAATCTATCCTGTTTGTCATGGGAGTGGTGTCTGCCACACCCTGGTGTGGCAGAATCTGCATGTTTGTCATGGGTGTGGTGTGTGCCACACCAGGGTATGGCAGACTCGTTTTTAGAATCCTAATCTGTTTGGGATTGTGTTTTGTTATAAATAGAGCCATGTTTTTTAGGGTTTTCTATCGATTGATTGGGTAGCTTGAAGGTGATTTTGAGCACAGAAAAGTGAGATCTTTCTGAGCAATTTGTTTGAGGGTTTAGTTTGAGAGATTTGAGAGATTTGTTTGAGAGGTTAGTTGATTGATCTTGTAATCTCTACTTTGTACTCTCTTTCTCTATAAGGGAAACTAATCCCTTTTTACCCCGTGGACGTAGTCAATTTGCCGAACCACGTTAAACTTTTGTGTTTGAGTTGGTACCGTTATTTTGGATTGTTTTGGCTTTCTCTCTCGGTGTTTGTATTTGTTCCACCACGCACAATAAGTGGTATAAGAGTTCAGGTTACGCTTGGGCTATTTAGAGGAGTAGATCACTTTGGAAGTTTGGCTAGGGCTTCGTTTGGAGTTAAATGTGAGATCTTTTTGGTAAAATTCTATCGTTTCTCAGTTTTGCATCTATTATTTGTTTGTTCTGGTTTGGTTGTTGGTGTTTTTAGGAATTATGGACGGGAAAGAAGGAGTTGTGGAGGGTATTTTAGGTGTGAAGACTGTCCAAAGTATGAATATTCACTCTATAAAGATAGACGTGGAGAAGTTTAATGACACTAACAATTTTAGACTTTGGCGATATGAATATTCACTCTATAAAGATAGACGTGGAGAAGTTTAATGACACTAACAATTTTAGACTTTGGCGATGTGAAGTCTTAGATGCGCTCAACACGTAAAATTTGAAAGATACTTTAGAATTGGATGGAAAGCCAGATGATATTGATGAGAGGGTTTGGAAGAAAATGAATCAAACGACATATGGTGTGATTAGGTCTTGTTTGACTTAAGATTTAAAGTATGATATGATCAATAAGACTTCAGTTAAGAAGATTTAGGAGATCCTCGAGAGCAAGTATTTGACCAAGAGTGTGGAGAATCTCTTGTATTTAAAGAGGAGGCTTTATTGCTTCCAATTGAAGAAAGGAACCTCCATTGGTGATCACATGAACCACTACACGAAGCTGCTTGCGGATTTGGCCAATGTAGATGTTATGATTGAAGATGAGAATAAGGCATTATTGTTTTTGAGTTTCTTGCCTGATGAGGAATATAAGACTTTTATCCTTACTCTTATCAATGGGAAGGCATCTCTTTCATATAGTGAGGTCACCGCTGCACTTGTGAACTATCAGCTTCGAAAGAAAGATAAGAAGTCTACAAGTGACACAGTAGCGGAGACGATGGTCGCAAGAGGGAAGAATCTAAACCGAAAGAATTGGAAGTCACAGTTTAGAGTAGGGCATCCTACAGTTAGAAAAGATCAGTGTGCTTGGTGCAAGGAGACTGATCATTGGAAGAAAGATTGTCCAAAGCTCGACGAATGGATGAAGAATAAGCAGAAGGGAAAAGGGAAGAAACCATCATCAAAAGTAAACATCGTTATATTAGATGGTAATATTTTTGATACTTCTATTTATTCACTTTCTATCAGTCCTACAGGTAGCTATTCGGAGGAATCCGAGTGGATGTTGGATAGTGGTGTGACCTATCATGTGTGCCCTAGAAAGGAATGATTCTCCAGTTTTGAGAAGCTAGATAGTAGTGTGGTGTACATGGGTGACAATCGTGTATACCAGATCCTTGGGATAGGAAAAATTCACATCAAGATGTTTGACAGGATAGTTAAGGAGTTATATGGTGTGAGATATGTTCCTTCCTAGAGAAAGAACTTGATCTCAATTAGATCTTTGGTTGGAAAGAATCTGAAGGTTCGTGTTGAGGACATGGTTCTTGAGATCATGGAAGACTCTTTGATTATGATGAAGGGCGTCAGGAGGAATAACCTGTACTATTTGATTGGAAGTTCGGTGACAGGTAGACTTCTGTTGATTCGACTAGATTGCTGCATTTGGAGCCTAGTCATTCCAGTATTGATTTGGAGATGGGTGCACAGACCTGTAATTTAAAGTCCAGTGAACACTTTGATATGAGCAAGAAGACCAAGGTGAAGTTTGTCACCTCTATTCACCGCACTAAGGATCTTTTAGGTGGAGTTCACACGGATGTTTGGAGGCCTTCCAAGGAGGCATCATTGGGAGTAATAGATGTTTGGTTTTCTTTGTTGGTGGTTGTTCTAGGCGTGTTTGTGTTACAACAAATCCTCTTTGGATAAAGTCCTAGTAGTCTCCAACAGATTGAATAAGTGTGAGATTGGCAGAAAGGTCAAGGTACTTCATTCTGATTTTGGTGGAAGATACAAGAGGGACCTATTTTTGCATTAGAACCGAGCTCACGACATTTTTTGAGACACTTCGGTGGAAAGGAAATCTTAGGACAACAAGATGAGATGGCAGATTTGGTGAGCTGTTCCTTGCTTGAGGAGGACCGACATTTGATATCGAGCATTGATTCTGGTGTTGAGGCTTTGACATATTTGGGTCATCTTGGTCATAGGTTGTCGACTGCTGTGATTGGAGGTAAAACTCCATTGGATGTTTGGTCTGGTAGTGTCACTTCGCTTGAGGCTTCGATGAGGGAGCTAATTTACTCTCAGCAGGTGGAGAGTTTTGGACAGACCATAGATGTATCGCAGCAGGTGGAGAGTGATGGAACTCCATATTAGGTGGAGATTACTCCACATGCTCCAGATTATTTTGCATCGTTTGGGACTCTAGCTGAGGTGACATAATTAGGGGATCATTTGGATTTTGGTGCAGATGATGAGTTGGTTGATTCGAATGCAGCTGGTGGATATGATTTGGATACGGTCATTAGTTCACCTCAGGTGGAGGTGTTTGATTTGTTTCACTTTGGGGTCATTGGAAGCATCATCAGTTGCAGAGCCGTTGGTGATGTTGGTGAAGAGTTGCAAACTTTTCTATTTGATTGAGGGTCTTTGGAGATTGTTTGATGAACTACGGGCGGCTTGATCCCTTGGGAGAGGGGGTACGTAGGTAGTTAATTTGATACAACCGATTTGGTGAGTTGATACCGACATTTTAAGCGTGTTCACATTCTCGTTTGGGTCTCGACTTGTTGTGGATTGAGTCTGTTGTCATGGTTTTGTTCCACTTCATACTGGACGCAACAAGTGAGACGTTTGATTTGGTTGGTGTCGGCTCAGTTTTGGAAAAACTTCGCCGAAGTGAAGAATTGTGAGAAACGACGAAGGAATTGAGGAAAAGAATTGAGAAAAATATGAAAAATAAGCAAAATAGACTCTACCACGCCATGGTGTGGTGTCTGTCACACCCAGATGACAGGGTATGATAGAATCTTCCATGTTTACCATGGGTGTAGTGTCTGCCACACTCTGGTGTGGCAGAATCTGCCCTGTTTGCCATGGGTGTGGTGTGTGCCACACCAGGATGTGGCAGGCTCATTTTTAGAATCCTAATCTGTTTGGGATTGTGTTTTATTATAAATAGAGCCACGTTTTTTAGTGTTTTCTATCGATTGTTTGGGTAGCTTGAAGGTAATTTTGAGCATAGAAAAGAGAGATCTTTCTGAGAAATTTGTTTGAGCATTTAGTTTGAGAGATTTAAGAGATTTGTTTAAGAGGTTAGTTGAGTGATCTTGTAATCTCTGCTTTGTACTCTCTTTCTCTATAGTGGAAACTCATCCTTTTTTGCCCTGTGGACGTAGGTAATTTGCCGAACCACGTTAAACTTTTTTGTTTGAGTTGGTGTCGTTATTTTGGATTATTTTGGCTTTCTCTTTCGGCATTTGTGTTTGTTCCACTGTGCACAATAAAATTCATATGATGTTTTAATACTACAGAATTGTCTAGTAGCAGACGGTCAAATTAGTGAAGATATTATTCCATTTGAAGGGAAGGAGTTTCCAACGGACAACAATGCATACAACTACTACAATGCATATGCAAAAAACATTGGATTTAAAATTCGCAAAGATACTTTTGAAAAATCAAAGAAAACTTCAGGAGAAATTCTTTCGAGGACTTTTGTTTGCGATAAAGAGGGAAGAAAGAGAGCATCGACTAAAAATGCAAGTGGATTGATTATTAATCATTGTCCGGAAACTAAAGTTGGTTGTGGTGCAAAAATGAAGATTAGCTTCACTTCTTCAAAAACTTGGACGGTTACTAAGTTCATTTCTGAGCATGTTCATCCTTTAACAAGCCCTGATAAAGTAATGCATCATCATTCTTATAAGCAACAACATCGATCAATGCCTTGCATTAGCCTCATTGAGTTGTTGCATGAAGAGGGAATGAAACCATTTAATATTAAAAAGGTGCTTAATGTTGGATATCAGGGACAAGATGATGAAAATGTCACCACACAACAAATTATTGAACATATCAGAAAGACAAGACAAAGTAACATTGGTTGTAACTGCTTAAACATCGTTAGACATTTTTATGATAGAAAGGAGTTGGATCCGGATTTCTATTTTGCTATGGAGGTTGATCACTTTGGTACACTGAGAAGTGTGTTTTGGCCGATGGTAGAGCTAGAGCTTCTTATATATGTCTTGGAGATGTAGTGGTGTTTTATACCATGTACAAGACTAATCAACTAAGTATGCCATTTTCTCCATTTACAGGAGTAAACCACCACCACTAAACCACTCTCTTCAGTTGTGCATTGCTTGTTGACGAGCGAGAGGAAACTTTCAAGTGGTTATTTTCTCAATGGCTCAAGTGCATGCATGGGGTTGCACCAAAGGCTATCATAATTGATCAAGATGCACATATGAGAAAAGCTATTAAGAGCATTTTTCCAAATACTCGTCATCGAATTTTGTTCTTGGCATGTTAGAAACATATTTCTAGGCAACAAGTAAAGTTAAAGAGCTAATACGGGGATGAGATGCCTGCATATTTCAACAGTTGGTAATTACTCTAGAAGTATAAGCAAATGCGAGGAGCTTTGGGAAGTCATAAAAGTTAAATTCAACATAAATGAAGATGAAGATAGTTGGCTAACAAGAATGTATAACTTGCATGAACATTCAGTGGATGCATACTTGAAGGATTGTTTTTGGGTAGGAATGACGACAAGCCAAAGGAGAAAGAGCATCAATGCCTTTTTTTAATGGTTTTGTCAATGCAAACACTAGACTAGTTGAGTTCATTGGTTAATATGACAAAACAATGGTATCTCGTCATACATCAGAATCTCATGAAGACTTCATGACTTTGAACATCATGCCTAGAATGAGCTTCTCAAATCCGATTGAAGAGCAAGTTGGAAATACATACACTAGGCTGATCTTGAAGATGTTTCAAAAGGAGCTTGGTGTTGTGATGTCATTGCATCATGAAGAAGTGTCGAAGGAGGAGTTGAAAGTTGTATATTTGGTAGGCAAATATTTTGAAAACAAAGAGAATTAAGAAGTGTCGAAGGAGGAGTTGAAAGTTGTATATTTGGTAGGCAAATATTTTGAAAACAAAGAGAATTAGGAAGATCTAACTTATGAAATAAATGGCGAGCTTAACGTTGCATGCAGTTGTTTTTTTTTGGAAAACCAAAGGGGTTCTTTGTAAGCATATTCTAAATATATTATGGCTAAACTAAGTGACTTCTATTCCCAATAAGTATATCATGCCTAGATGGAAAATTGATGCAATATATAGGTATTTTGGCTTTGTTAATGCTATGAAGTTGCAATAAAATGAAGATAACATAGAGTGGGGAAGTATTATAAGATTATGGGCTTTACGAGGAAATTTTAATGAAACACTTGATATAGTGGTGGACTTGAAGGATCTTCTTTCTAAGTTGGAGCAATAATTAGCAAACTTCCTTGTGGAAGCAACGGAGGAAGCAAGGCACAAGATGAAACATACTCTAGCTTCTCAAGTTGAGAGCTGTGACGTCCTTGGTTTCACACAAGGCTGCAGTCCAAGGTGAAACCAAGAATGTCAAACCTGCCATGCACCATACCGTGTAATAACATGTTTTACCATCACAATTAACATCTATCTAGTAGAGTTAACAACAGGTGTAGGTACAAAAGCAAGTAAGAGATAATACAAGAAATAGTGATGAACTGATAATAATCACATTAATATCTCATCATCCAACATACAGAGGCACATAGTCAAGGTCTGAGTAGATAAACTTGAATACTCAACAAGTCTCAAACACAAATATCTGACGAAAAGGAAATAAGGCACACAGCCTTTACAACTTCTAGAACATGACTCTCAAATGTCTAAGCAAAAATCTACTGTGGAACTCCCAAAAGAAAATATATAACCAAATAGACGAAGGAGGCTAAAATGCATCCCCATCAACCTGCGACTCTCCTGGCTCCTGGCTCGTTACCTGAAAGGGGGAGGGACAACGAGCATCAAAGAGCTAGCGAGTAACATCACAACCAACCCTAAGGGAACAGGGCTCGTTGTATAAGAAAATACAGATAATATATAATAGATCTAAATACATTGATCTTACTAAAGAGGATTTTAGTATTTAGAAATTTACAACACGAGCATAGGTACGTCGAGCGAAATAATCCAAACAAGGAAACCCTCATGTATATACCTTATATCTCAAATTGTAAACCCCTAACCACCAAACCCGAGGTTCTAGGACAGTAACATGAGTATCATGTCATAGCCTACATGAATATCATGTTAAAATCTACATAAGTGTTATGTCAAAATCTACATAATTATCATGACGTGAACTGCTGTGAGAAAGTCATATGCAGAGTTAAGAACTATGTCCGAAACAGGAACTATATATTGTAGTTTCCAAACTCATGGAATAAGTGGCAAATGTCCAACACGAGGACTGAAATGGATTATATTCCAACACGAGGACTTCTATGGATTATAGTCCAACACAAGGACTGAAATGGTGAAAAATATCATTGTGATATATAGTAAAATCTACTTATATCAATCCCCACTCAAATCGGTGTGTAAGTCCCCAATTTATACCCTCAGGTCATCTATCATGCCTGGGTACATAGTAAGACTAAAAACCAAAGTCAGATAATCCAGGCAAACTTTCGAACATGAGTAAAATACTCAAAAATACACAAAACAGGGATTTGCAACAGACAGTGCGGCGGTCGACCGCACCGGTCGACCGCACTCTGATACACGCCTGGCGGTCGACCGCTGCGGCATCTCGGTCGACCGCCAGAGCATCGCGGTCGACCGGTGCGGTCGACCGCAGACGGTTTCTGCCCTTACAGCGAGCCCAGCGGTCGACCGCCTCGGTCGACCGCCAAGCGGATAGAAACCCAAATCTGGGTTTCTGTCAGCTCGAAACCTGAAATAAAATTTAACATTTCTCTACGATAACAGGAGTTCTAATGTTTCAAAAATACTACAGAAGATAAACAGCTAATCCCAAACCTAAAATCTACATTTCTAATATTCTAAATACATGAGAAACAAATCAAAAACGTTTTAAAACAGTAAAAATGATTTAACTCTTGTTTAGGCAAATTTCAGATCTAGATCTTTATTAAACAGAATATTGGTGAACTTTTATAAACCAAAACCATTGATTCTTGTAATCCATATTATAGAGAACTCAATTTTATATATTGGTGAACTTTTATAAACCAAAACCATTGATTCTTGTAATCCATATTATAGAGAACTCAATTTTATACGAAAATACCATTTGGGCTCATATTATAGAGAACTCAATTTTATACGAAAATACCATTTGGGCTCATCAAAAACTCATAAAAATCAAAAGAAAACTATAGAAAATAGGGGTGAGGAATTGGGCGAGATGATACTCGCCTCAGGTGAGCAATGGATCTCTGAATCTGAAGGAGAACGTTTTCCCTTCGCTGAATCCCACCAAAAACTGCTGCAAATCCTCAAGAACTTCTCCTAAATCACCAAACAAGGAGGATTAGGGTTTTAGAGAAGAGAGAGGGAGCTAGAGTTACTGATTTTAGATGCAAAGAGAGTTGTCTCGGATCATTAGCCTATATACCAACTCACAAACCCGACCCGAAACCCGTTTGAACCCGAACCTGAGAAAACACTCTGACCGCTGTGCGGTCGACCGATGTGATCGACCGCCGCGGTCGACCGCACAACAGGAAGAGTGTTCCTATTGTCTGTTGGACTATTCATCTGATTTCTCTCATTTATAAATACCTGTTGGGTTCCCAAACACTGATAAACATATACGTCTTATATATATATGAATATTTATCACAAAAGAAAAATTTATTACTATTTATTCACACATTTTCATTATAAAATTTTGGGGTTTTACATTCTTCCCCCCTTAAAAAGAATTTCGTCCTTGAAATTCGGAAATTATACAAATCTCGAAATATGAATTACTAGATAACATATAGAGATATTTATACTTAACGATCTAAAATGATAATATTCTCGCTCAAATCCTAATCTAGTGGAACCAGTACATCGGGCGAAAAATCCAAACAAG
Organism: Asparagus officinalis; assembly: GCF_001876935.1. NCBI lineage: Eukaryota > Viridiplantae > Streptophyta > Magnoliopsida > Asparagales > Asparagaceae > Asparagus > Asparagus officinalis. Next base: position 93,397,216 of record NC_033797.1, on the reverse strand, counting down.
GAACCCCCCATACATATACTATGTGTTCCAAAAGATTAAAAATTAAGTGAAAATATCTTCATTCTAGCGTTAAATGTAAACATAACCAAAGATATAAACATAAAGTAAGATATATAACATAATAAGAATTAATTTACCTACTCAACCAAGTATGGGTAGTCGCGACGCATGTCCTCTTCGTGCTCCCAAGAAATCTCCTCAATGCCTCCTCGGTTCCACTGAACTTTCACTAAGGGAATCACCTTATTCCTGAGTGTCTTGTCCTCCCTGGCCAGTATACAAACCGGAATCTCAATAGTAGTCAAATCCTCCTGAAGCTCAATCTCTGGTGCATCCAATACTCACTGCTACTCCTCATCATGCAAGTGTTTCTTGAGCATAGAAACATGAAATACATTGTGTATACTAGACATCGATGCTGGAAGATCTAGTCTGTATGACACAACTCCAACACGCTCCAGAATCTGAAATGGTCCAATGTATCTCGGCGCAATCTTCCCTCGTCGCCCAAATCGCTGTACGCCTTTCATAGGCGATACCTTCAGCATGACTGAGTCTCCCACCTGAAACTCCAAGGGTCTTCGCCTCTTATCTGCATAACTCTTCTGCCGACTCTGAGCGGCTAGAATTCGCTCCCTGATCAATGCTACCTTCTCGGTAGTCTGCCTCACTAGCTCTGGCCCAAGCATCAAGCTGTCCTCTGGCACTGCCCAACATATCGGCGATCTACAGGGCCTCCCGTACAATGCCTCATATGGAGCCATACCGATCGTCGCCTGATAACTGTTGTTATAAGCGAATTCTACCAATGGAATATGATCCTCCCAGCTGCCTTGGAAGTCAATGACACATGCCCGCAACATGTCCTCCAATACCTGATTCACCCTCTCCGTCTGACCATCCGTCTGGGGGTGGAATACACTGCTATAAGATAGCCTGCTGCCAAATGAGTCCTGGAAACTCCTCCAAAAATATGAAGTGAAAACCGATCCTCGATCCGATACGATCGTGTCCGGAACTCCGTGAAGTCGAACTATCTCCCGAATGAAGATCTTCGCATAAGCCTCGACTATATAAGTGGTCCTCACTGGAATAAAATGTGCTGACTTCGTCAACCGGTCCACTATCACCCAAACTGAATCATTCCCCTTCTTCGACTTCGGCAACCCCACAATAAAATCCATGAAAATGTCTGCCCACTTCCACTCTGGAATGGGTAAAGGCTGAAGTGTCCCTACCGGTCTCTGATGCTCTGCCTTCACCTATTGATAGGTAAAACATCTAGCCACATAGTCTGTAATCTCTCTACACATACCGCTCCACCAGAAATGTCTCTTCAAGTCCTTGTACATCTTGGTGGTTCCTGGATGCACTGTGTACCGAGTACGGTGTGCCTCATCAAATAACTCTCTCTTCAGTTCTGCACTGGCTGGCATAACCAATCTACCCTTCATCCGTAGACCTCCATCAGCTCTAATGGTCCAATCAGTCTTAGGCTCTTTGGAAATCTCCTCCTTTCGGATTTGAATCCAAGAGTCTCTCAACTGAGCTCTGACAACTCTGTCACTCCAAGATGGCTGCACTATCACAGCTCTCAAAAATGCACTGGTTCCTCCAATCTCGGGTCTAAAATCAAACTGGCTAAGAGTGATAAGGTCCCGATGTAGTGAACACCTCAAAGCCGAAATCCGAGGTCGACGCTTCCTACTTAAAGCATCTGCCACGACATTCGCCTTCCTCGGATGATACTGGATCACTAACTCGTAGTCTTTAATAAACTCAATCCATCTCCTCTATCTCTGGTTGAGTTCCTTCTGGGAAAAGAGGTACTTCAGACTCTGATGGTCTGTGAATAACTCAAAATGCACCCCATATAGGTTGTGCCTCCAAGACTTCAGTGCAAATACCACTACTGCCAACTCCAAATCATGAGTGGGATAGTTCTGCTCATGCACCCTCAACTGCCGTGAGATATAAGCTACTACCCTCTGAGTCTGCATCAATACGCCTCCTAAGCCTACTAACGATGAATCTGTATATACGACGAATGTCCTGTCACTGCTCAGAATAGTCAGAACCGGCGCTGTAGTTAACTTAGTCTTCAAAATGTCAAAGGCCTTCTGGCACTTCATGCTCCATATGAACTGTACACCCTTCTTCGTAAGGTGTGTAATAGGCGTCGCAATCTTCGAGAAGTCCTGAATGAACTTCCTATAATATTCAGCTAAACCCAAAAAGCTGCGAATCTCTGTCACCGTCTTCGGTGGCTCCCAATCAAGAACTGCCGTGACTTTAGCCAGGTCCACTGCTATGCCCTCTCTACTGATGATGTGGCCAAGGAATCTGACTTCTAAAAGCCAAAATTCACATTTGCTGAACTTGGCATACAGCTGATGCTCCTGAAGGGTCCTCAATGCTATCCGTAGATGCTCCTCATGATCCCCCTCTGATCTCGAGTAAATGAGAATATCATTGATGAAAACGATCACGAACTGATCTAAGAAGGGACGAAAAACCCGGTTCATCAAGTCCATGAATACCGCGGGTGCATTGGTCAACCCAAATGGCATAACCAAGAACTCGAAAGAACCATATCGAGTAAGAAAGGCGGTCTTGGGAATATTAATCTCCCTAACCCGCAACTGATGATAGCCAGAACGAAGATCAATCTTCGAGAAATACTGCGCACCCTACAACTGGTCAAACAAGTCATCAATCCTAGGTAGTGGGTACCTATTCCGGATAGTAACCTTGTTCAACTCTCTATAATCTATGCATAATCTCATACTACCATCCTTCTTCTTCACGAAGAGGACCGGTGCGCCCCACGGATAATGACTCCGGTGAATAAAACCCTGAGCTAGCAACTCGTCCAACTGGGTCTGAAGCTCCCTCATCTCAGCTGGTGTCATGCGATAGGGTGCGCGGGATATCGGGGCTGTGCCTGGCTGCAACTCAATACAGAACTCTACCTCTCTCACTGGAGGCAATCCAGGTATGTCCTGAAAGACATCCTGATACTCCGAGACAACTCTAGTCTCCAATAACTCAGCACCCTGATCCCGTCGCATCACCTCCTCGATGTACGCCAGAAATGACTCCACAAATCGGTTGCCCTGAGAGGTGGCTACAATCATCTCGGACCCGTCGGACGCTCGCAACTTGACTGTCTTCGCAAAGCAGTCAATACTAATATGGTAGGAAGACAACCAATCCATACCAAGGATGACATCGAACTCGGACATATGCAACACTATCAAATCAACTATGAACTCTGACTCGTCCAAACTGACGGTACACCTCCTACAAACGCTCTCCAGAAGCGATACCTCACCTAAAGGGGTGGAAACTGATAAAGGGGTGTCTAGAGGCTGAGCCATGAGCTGGAGTCTATCCATAAATGCATGCGAGATAAAAGAATGCGAAGCTCCCGAATCGAAAAGGATACGGGCGGGAAAGGAATTCACAAAGAACATACCATCCACTACAGCTCCGCTGGCTCTATGATCACGGGGAACTACTACATATACCCTGACATGTTTTTTAGGGTTTTCTATCGATTGATTGAGTAGCTTGAAGGTGATTTTGAGCACAGAAAAGTGAGATCTTTCTGAGCAATTTGTTTGAGGGTTTAGTTTGAGAGATTTGAGACATTTGTTTGAGAGGTTAGTTGAGTGATCTTGTAATCTCTACTTTGTACTCTCTTTCTCTATAGTGGAAACTAATCCCTTTTTTCCCCGTGGACGTAGTCAATTTGCCGAATCACGTTAAACTTTTGTGTTTGAGTTGGTGCCGTTATTTTGGATTGTTTTGGCTTTCTCTCTCGGTGTTTGTATTTGTTCCACCACGCAAAACAAGTGGTATAAGAGTTCAGGTTACGTTTGGGCTATTTAGAGGAGTAGATCACTTTGGAAGTTTGGCTAGGGCTTCGTTTGGAGTTAAATGTGGGATCTTTTTGGTAAAATTTTATCGTTTCTCAGTTTTGCATCTATTATTTGTTTGTTCTGCTTTGGTTGTTGGTGTTTTTAGGAATTATGGACGGGAAAGAAGGAGTCGTGGAGGGTATTTTAGGTGTGAAGACTATCCAAAGTTTGAATATTCACTCTATAAAGATAGACGTGGAGAAGTTTAATGACACTAACAATTTTAGACTTTGGCGATGTGAAGTCTTAGATGCGCTCAACACGTAAAATTTGAAAGATACTTTAGAATTGGATGGCAAGCCAGATGATATTGATGAGAGGGTTTGGAAGAAGATGAATCAAACGGCATATGGTGTGATTAGGTCATGTTTGACTTAAGATTTAAAGTATGATATGATCAATGAGACTTCAGTTAAGAAGATTTGGGAGATCCTTGAGAGCAAGTATTTGACCAAGAGTGTGGAGAATCGCTTGTATTTAAAGAGGAGGCTTTATCGCTTCCAATTGAAGAAAGGAACCTCCATTGGTGATCACATGAACCACTACACGAAGCTGCTTGCGGATTTGGCTAATGTAGATGTTATGATTGAAGATGAGAACAAGGCATTATTATTTTTGAGTTTCTTGCCTTGTTCGCGGGGAAAATCGTTTTCATTGAAGTCATTGTTTTCTTAAGCAACAGTTTATCGGTTACAAAAGATCCGGTCTTTTTATAAGATCTGGTTACAACAAAATCAAAGAAAGAAAAAAGATTACAACTTTCCTTTGTTCGAACAAATCGCAAGATCCTGTTTTGCGGTCTCTTGCTTGTGTGGGTTCTTCGCCGGGGTTAATCCGTGGACCACCGTGCGATCTTGATCGGGTCGGATCTACACGATATGGCGGGTGCTATTTCACGAAGGAAATAACAGCCGAGGGGATTATTTTGCCAAGGAAATAATAGCCCTAAGTAATCAAAATCGACCAAGCGAAATCGATACTCTTCTCGGGATCAAAAACCAAGTTTTGATCCGGAGGATGACCATGTAGATCTCAGATCTGATCTCTCTCGAACTCCTTCCTTATTTGGCGTGGATGATCGCCAAGAACCAGATCTGAAAAGTCTGAGTCCTCAAAGCTCCAAAGCTCTAATCTTTTTTAGTCTTGAGTCTTTAATCCAGCAGAGTTTCCTCTCTCAAAACTCCAACCCCTCAACAATGAGCCTGCCCCCTCTATTTATAGGCTTTTCAGGTCGGATCTGGGCTCAGATCCGATCGTTGTTTGATGTGGTGGACTCTACGGTTGGATGACTCGTTGATTCATCGACTTGTTAGCTTGATTCCGCACGCGAGTGGATGTATTCCGTTGTTTGTGTGCGGTTCGTTAACCTCGTCGCCTCGTTAATCCGCTTCGTCGCGTGTCACTTGGCTTCGGTGTCGTGGTCTAACGATCGTGTTTAGATACGTCACCCGATGGTTTGTTGGTTTGTCGAATCACCATACCGAGCTGTGTTAAGGGACCTATAAGCAGTTTTATACGCCTACAGATACCCCCTCCAAAGTATTTCAGTCTCATTCTTTTATAGAAGAGTCTGGAATACTTTGGATATGATTGTCCCAACCTTCAGTCGGTGTAACGGGACTTTGGAATGGCTTCTACTCTTGATTCCTTTAATCCTCCACGCTATTCGGTGCTTTGTCGAATGTCTGCAAGGGTTCCGGTGCTGCATTTATTGTCTGACCATTGTCGGAATTTTGAATTTGAAGTCAACTCCTGATTTTCTGATCTTTAGCTCGTGTTTGTTGTTTCAACATTGAACCGACCATCGATTGTTGGCATTGAGTCTTCATCTGTAACACGTTGTCCGGCATTTGACATAGTTTATACTCGTACGTATGCTGGAGTCTTGTTGAGTTATCCTTAAGAATATTTTTAGAAAAATACTCTCCAGAAACTTCTCAACAAAAATAGGGAATAGTTTATACTCGTATACCTTATTGGAGTATTGTTGAGTTATCCTTAAGAATATTTTTAGAAAAATACTCTCCAGAAACTTCTTAACAAAAATAGAGAATAGTTTATACTCGTATACCTTATTGGAGTATTAAGAATGAGCTGAACCAGCCTAACAATGACCCGAAAAAGGCAGTAATTAGGCTCAAAAAAATCTTCCGGCCCTTTCGAATGTGTGGGAGAGGAATGAATAAATGAGGGACTGAACCATCGGTCGATTTGAAGTCGTTTCGATACTCGGTTCAGCTCCAATTTGAATTTTGGTTCAAATCTGGTTCAAACTTGTTCAGAACTGGTTCAACCTGGTTCAAGACTGGTTCAAAATTGGTTCAGAACTGGTTCAACCTGGTTCAAGACTGGTTCAACCTGGTTCAAGACTGGTTCAGGACTGGTTCAAGACTGGTTTAGCCTGCTTTGAACTGATTTAACCTGGTCTGGTCTGGTTCAACTTGGTCTGATCCGGTTGAGTCAGCTGTGAGACCAACTACATCAGCTGATACATCAACAGCGGTTACACCTCCACTACCCCCAGTGACTCAAGGGAAAGGAGGTATAAATTAAGTAACTGAGAAATGTTATTTATTTTCTCATCAAAGCTTTTGATGGATTTCTCCTTTTTGTGTAGGGCTTTCTTCTCGGCTTCATGTCCTCATGAAGGAGTTGTTATCAGACAACGACCCTGAGAAGATTATCATCTGTATAGAAATCCGCTCCTTCTTCTCCTTCGTGAATGCTATGATTGGCAAACTCCTCAACGGTAGACTTTTCCTTCGCCAATTTAAGCCTTTCCTTGATTCTAGAATAAATTCAATAAGGGATGCAGGATATCCGGATCTGGCGAAGGCTATAGTTGATGACCTTGATTGCCTGGAGCACGAGCTTCAGATGTTACGTGAGCTCCAGGATGCAGGTGCCTCTTCATTCATTGCTGCCCATTTGGATACTCGTTTACAGACATGGCGCGATACTCGAATTCTTGCTGAGTTCGAGATTCAGGTGCAGCGGGATCGGGTAGACCGAGTTGCGGCTAACCTTGCTGTTAGATCATCTTCACTTGACGATCTTGACCTTTCTATTGCCTCTTGCGAGACCAAGATAGAACAGTTCAGAAGAGGGCTTTGTGAAGAAGAGGAGACTTTGAGTATCCTTCAGATGACGAAGGTACAGGATCAGCAAGCCCGCACTGCCTTATCTGAGGAGTTGAAGTCCTTAAAGCAGAAGCTGGCCGAGACGGAGGAGATTGCTATGAAGACTTTAGCCACCACTTAAGAATCCCTCAGAGCTGAATTGCAGGATGAGCTTAGGCAAGCTTATGACGAGAAGCTGTCTAAGTTTAGTCAGCAGATTTTTAGCTATAGGCTTGATGTATGATTTCATTTACTGAATATTTTGACTTTTGATCCTCTTAGTGGAACTGGTTTTATCTTTATCTTTATTATGATTCCTTATTCTGTTTGGAATGATTGACCATAATACTCATAGGATTTTTAGCAAACCCTCAGCCTTCAACGGATTTGATTAGCCTTTACCGACTACCGTTTGAGTCGGGCTAGCATGCGGATTGTCTAAATCCGTTCCGCATGTGACGTTGTGCTAAGAGATACCATTTGTTACGGGAATAGGCTACCCGGCGACACGTGTTAGGTGTTGACTTTAGGATTTTTGGCTAACCCCCAGCCTTCAACGGATTTGATTAGCCTTTACCGATTACCGTTTGAATCGGGCTAGCATGCGAATTGTCTAAATCGGTTCCGCATGTAACGTTGTGCTAAAGGAGTGAATTCTCTGAGACTTGCTGCTACGACTTCGAATACGTAGACTTCGCCATTGTTACGGGAATAGGCTACCCAGCAACATGTATTAGACGCTGACTTATCCCTACTTAGGCTTCAGGATAAAAATACCCCAGAATCGAACTCTGGTGTCTTTTTTCTACGGAAAAAGACTAAACTGGCGACGCGTGTTAGGCATCGGCATATCCTTTCTTAGGATTCAGGATGAAATCCCCCATGTGTGTAAGGCATGGATTTTGGTGTTATTAATAACAACCTGCCACAATATTGAATATGTGGGCGGGTGTTTTTTTGGGTTAAGCGCAGACTTATCCCTGCTTAGGTTTCAGGATAGGATACCCCAGAATCGAACTCTGGTGTCTTTTTCTACGGAGAAAGACTAAACCGGCAGTACGTGTTAGGCGCAGACTTATCCCTACTTAGGATTCGGGATAAACTTCCTAGGATGAATCCTAGATTGATACATTCTTGGAAAAGGTTGGTGCGGGAAAGGAAGAATTTTATATTCTATTTCCCGCTCTTCTTTTAGGGTGAAGACGAACCCGAATACAAGGAAGGAAGAATTTTATATTCTATTCCTTGATTCTGGAAAGGAAGAATTTTATATTCTATTTCCAGCGCAAAAGAAACTAGAAGTGGGATCTCCACTCCGAGAATCTGGAAAATCTAGATAAACTTACCTTTTATAGGATTGGTTATCTAATCTGAAGATGAGTTTTTCGTTTATCGAAGTGAAATTTCAACTTCGGTTATAACCATGAGAAGGCTTAACCAAAGAGAAAAAGAAGGGAGTTCTTTCGTTTATCGAAAGGGGACTCTGAACTAAAAGTGGACCTCTTGTTCATGGAAAGAGTCAAGAGGGGAATTTGCTGGTGGTTTGGGCCAGAAAGACATTTTTGGTGGACTCACTGTCAATTGAAATTGATCAGTGAGGGATTTTGGTGGTGAAAATGATTTTTGGGTTATCCTCTAGAATATTAGGTGTAATATTCTTCAAGGAACTTTCCGGTAAATGGGTTATCCTGAGCATACTGGGGATAATACTTTTTCAGGAACTTCCCATTTATTGGCATTAATTACCTGGTGCCCTCTTGAGTAATCAGGCGATACGCGTCGTTTGAGTAGACTGTGTCTATCACAAACGGTCCTTCCCATTTGGGTTCAAATTTACCTTTCTTCTTGGAGTTGAGGATTATCGGTCGGCGAGCAACAAGGACCAGATCTCCTTCCTTGAAGCTTCTCTGTCGGACTCTTTTGTTAAAAGCCCTAGATATTCTGGCTTGATAAAACTCAATGTGTTGTTGAGCTTCCAAGCGCTTTTCATCCAACATTTCGAGTTCTTCGAGACGTTTCTGATGTTGTTCTTCTGTCGTCATTTCGGTTGCGAGAGCGATCCGAAGGGATGGGATTTGGATTTTCAACGGTAGCACAGCTTCACATCCGTATACCAACGAATATGGGGTAGCTCCTGTAGGTGTGCGTATGGTGGTGCGATAAGCCCAGAGTGCTTCACCGAGTTTATCGTCCCAGTCTCGTTTATTGGTCTTCACGAGCTTTGACAGGATCTTAATGATCGTCTTGTTAAACGCCTCAGCTAATCCATTCGCAGCGGGATAATAAGCTGTTGACGAAATATCTTGAATTTTGAACTTGTCACAAAACCTGACGAAAGCGTTTCTTATGAATTGTGGACCATTGTCATGAATGATCCATCTTGGCATGCCGTGTCGGTATATGACATGATGTTTGATGAAATTGATGATGTTGTTCGTCTTCACCTCTCTAAGCGGAATCGCTTCAGCCCACTTTGAAAAATAATCCGTGATTGCGAGAATGAATCGATCTCCTTTGACTGAAGGGGGAAAAATAGGACCGACAATGTCCATACCCCATGTCTCGAACGGCCAAGACGTGGTTGACGTGTGTAAACGCTCTGGTGGTTGGTGCATATAATTTGCATGTACTTGACAGGCATGACATTCTCGGGCGTATTCGATTACATCACGAACCATTATTGGCCAAAAATATCTCATTCTCCTGATGCGATCATACAGTTTGGGACCGGACTGATGCGCACCACATTCTCCTTCGTGTGCTTCCTTAAGAACTTCTTCTGCTTCTTTGTTCGAAAGGCATCAGAGTAACAAATTGTCGTACCCTCGACGGTATAATGTATGGGTCTCGGTATTATAGAAGAATCTTGGTGCTCTTCGGCGGATTGATTCTCTTTCTTTTACATCCTCTGGCAAAATACCATATTGGACGTAGTCAATGATAGGAAAATGCCAGTCTCGGGACTCAGACCCAATTTGAGTTGAATTCACCTCCTTGGCGCTTATGTTTTCGTCATCTTCCTCTTCAATATCCATATCATATATGGGTATGCAGAGTTGATGCGTCCTTACTGTGACTAATAGCTTAGTTTCGGGAGGTTGCGCAAGTGATACTGCTAGTACTGCCAGTGCATCCGCATAAGCATTCTGGAGGCAAGGGATGTATTCAATAAAGAATTCTTCAAAAGAATCTGCCATTTTGATGGCCTCCTGGTGGTACGGGATCATGTCTTGGTTCTTGACTTCATACTCTCCACGGACTTGGTTGACTATCAATTGAGAATCTCCAAAAGCTTTGAGATATTCGACCCTCAGCTCCTTGGCAAAACTGAGTCCAATGAGAAGCGCATTGTACTCGGCTACGTTATTGAAACATGGACTAGTCAGTGAATAAGCACGAGGCATCACATGCATCCCCGGGGAAACTAAGACAACTCCAACTCCGGAGGAGACTTTAGGACATCCGGGGGTTACTGCCCTATTAACTGCCCTCGAAGCATCATCGAAATATAATTGCCATACTTGTTGGTGCGATGTAGTGTTAACCTTGTGGGTTTCATCCGGCAAGTCATCATATACTTCTGTCGTATCCGTTGTCGGGTTTGCCGCCAAAAGATCACAAATCGCTTGTCCTTTGATCGACTTCTGCTGTTTGAAGTACAAATCATATTGGGACAAGAGAAGGTCCCACTTCGCTAACTGCCAATTCATAGAGGCCGGTTGCGTCATAAATACCCGTACTGGATTAACGTTAGAAATAACGTAAATCGTCTGTCCAACCAGGTAATGCCGCATCTTTTGCATTGCGAATACTAATACGAGGCATTCTTTCTCAATCATCGGATATCGAGACTCGGTGCCTATCAATGTCCGACTTAGGTAATAGATTGCCTGTTCGTGACCGTTATCATCGTCTTGTGCTAGTAAAGCACTTATCGAGTGGTTCATCGCCTTAAGATAAATCAAGAACGGTCTACCTGATTTTGGTGCAACTAGAACAGGAGGATTCGTCAGATATGTTTTGATATCTTCGAATGCTTTTTGGCAGGCGTTGTCCCAGATAAATGACACCCCTTTCTTGTTTATTTTAGAGAATGGTTAGCACTTCCCAGAAAGATTTGAGATGAACCGCCGGATGTAAGCTAACCGCCCTTGCAATCCTCTGAGCTCTCTTAGATTTCTAGGGGGTTGCAGTTCATGTATCGCCTTGTTCCAGAACCTTTTGATGAAGGTATCAACTAATTCTCCGTCTTTCTGTTTCTCATCAAGCAACGACCCGATGGATATCTCGGTGTCATCGTCGAAGAAATCGGTGAGGAATTTAGTCTCCATGTCGTCCCAGCTATTCACACTTCCTGGCTTGAGGTGGCGATACCAATCGAAGGTGGCTCCACGAAGAGTGCCAATAAAGGACCGTACCATCAGAGGCTCATTACCAGAGATAACCCCTAGGTGTGATTTGAAGTAGATCAAATGCTGAGTGGGTGAACCCTCCCCATCAAACGGCGTGAAGTTAATTAGATTGAACTTCGCCAGATATGAGATTGATTCCCATTCTCTTGGGTATGGACAAGGAATGCCCGTTTTCTTCATCTCTTGAGCGGAAATCAACGTATTGATTTTGCTCTCGAGGTTTTTAATCTTTAAACTTTCACCTGTGTTTTCGTTATCATTCTCATTACCACCCCCTGCATTGACGGGAGGATTATTGGCATTATGAGCTTCATTCGCACCTGTGTCCTCATCTTCCTGATTAACCTGGTTACGACGATTTTGTTCGCCTTGCTGGTTTATCAGTGTTTGGATTTGTTGGTCATGCATTTCTCTCATATTCTGCATGGCCATCTGCATTTCGAACTTGAAGCTCTCTTGTTGTTTAGCCATGGCTTCTTCAAGCATCTTGGCCACTTGTTCCGCACTTATCATAAGTGATTCGCGGGGTTGTCCCTCGTTGGATACTGTGTTATCTGATGCGACTGCAGAGCCGGCATCCGATTCTTCATCTTTTGAAGGTAATCTTTTCTGAATCCTACCATAAGTTGCTCATATGATGGCTCCAGACTGCAGACGGGTTACACGCCGGGATGCTTCCAGAATCGACTTAGGATTATCCCGTGTCGCTGTCCCTTTGCTGGTCATATTAGTGGTGACCCTCGAAAATTCTCCGTCTTCGACTACCGTTCTTCTTTATCAGAAATGCCTAGACCTTGGTTTTGGCATTTTGGTACTGAGCCTTTCGAAAACCGAAATTCTTTCGGGGACTGTCTTGATGCAGTTGCACTCAGACAATACTGCCAGAATGAGTTTGGAACAAGGGCATTGAGTTTCTAGTTCTCAAGGACTCCTTTTCCTGGTTTTACTCGTACCCCCAACACGGTAGTACAACTCGTCGGTTTGAAGGTCGGAGTAACATATCGTGTGTTGGCACGACTTCTCAAGTATAACGCTATCGTCATCAGACGACAATGTTTCCTTCTGAGGGCGAACTGCCTTCTTTGGTTTTACAAGAGTCACGCGCCTCAAAACACGCCTTTGTGGGCGCGAGTTCTCAACAGGCTCTTGGACTTCAATGCGCAAATTGGTGCGCCTAGCTTCCATCATCTCTTTGTCATGTTGATGGTGGCGGCGACTCCCAGCATATTGAGTCGTTCGGGGTTTCTTTATCGGGCCCAGACGCTCTTGAACTGGAGATTTGCATCCCTCATTGGGAAGTGGACCGAGACGCTCCAAAACTGACTTCTTTCTTCGGGATGATTCTACGGGATCTCCCGGAGTAGCTACTGGAATTACTTGCGCTGAAGGCTGTAATGATTGTTCCTTAGCCTGAATCGCCGCTTCAGACTTCGGCCTCCATACTTAGCGGATTGGTGGTGACTTCTTGGCCACTTCCTTCTGTAGTCTTTTGCGGGCTTCTTGGACTTGAGCCCGTGCCTGCGTTAAAAGTGTGCGGGGCTTGCGAATGCGCTCATCAAGTGTTGAACGATTCCGTTTGACACGGATCAATTCATTCGTTGGCGGCTTGGAGGAACTGTCGTTCATTGTTTGTTGAGGCTGTTTGCCTCTCCTGTTCTTCAGATCCGCGTTATAGCGGATTCCGTCAATGGACTCCATCGCCTTTGCGAATTGCCACGCCATGTGTTAATGTCGCCTCTGGCGGGCTCTCTTTGAGAGAGTCACTACACCCTCAGCAGCGGAGGAATTAGCAAGAACAGCTTTGACCTGGTTGGAGGTTAGTGGAACTTCACTCGATGCAACTTTGGTATCAGTTGGGGTGAGATCTTCGTTAGCATTCTGCACTTCTTCGTACCAACGGACTTTTCTCCTGGAGGAGAACTTCTTGGACTTGAGGGGGGAGGTGGATCCGGACGAGGATGACAGATACTCCTCGAACTTTTGTTGGTCGAATTCATACTCAACCTCCTCCTCGACCGGGATCAAGATCCGCGGCTACGACGCAACGATCTCAACAGCGAGATCGGTGGCTCCCACTGTGGTCGCCAGATTGTTCGCGGGGAAAATCATTTTCATTGAAGTCATTGTTTTCTTAAGCAACAGTTTATCGGTTACAAAAGATCCGGTCTTTTTATAAGATCCGGTTACAACAAAATCAAAGAAAGAAAAAAGATTACAACTTTCCTTTGTTCGAACAAATCACAAGATCCTGTTTTGCGGTCTCTTGCTTGTGTGGGTTCTTCGCCTACGCCGGGGTTAATCCGTAGACCATTGCGCGATCTTGATCCGGTCGGATCTATACGATATAGCGGGTGCTATTTCACGAAGGAAATAACAGCCGAGGGGATTATTTCGCCAAGGAAATAATAGCCCTAAGTAATCGAAATCGACCAAACGAAATCGATACTCTTCTCAGGATCAAAAACCAAGTTTTGATCCGGAGGATGACCATGTAGATCTCAGATCTGATCTCTCTCGAATTCCTGTCTTATTTGGCGTGGATGATCGCCAAGAACCAGATCTGAAAAGCCTGAGTCCTCAAAGCTCCAAAGCTCCAATCTTTTTTAGTCTTGAGTCTTTAATCCAGCAGAGTTTTCCCTCTCAAAAGTCCAACCCCTCAACAATGAGCCTGCCCCCTCTATTTATAGGCTTTTTAGGTCGGATCTGGGCTCAGATCTGAGCCCAGATCCGTGGCTCGGCCAGGTGGCTCGGCCACCTGGGTGGCTCGGCCACCTAGGTGGCTCGGCCACCGAGCCACCACAATGGTGCTCGGCTTGCCGCCGAGCCACCACAAGGGGCTCGGTGAGCCACCAAGGTGGCTCGGACACACTGAGGGCACGCTAAAGTAGGCTTGACCGAGCCACCTGAGTGGCTTGGTCTTGGCCGAGCTCTTCCCGGGGTGTGCGGTTTCGTCCGTTTCGCGGTTTATCCGAGCTTCGTTGTTGATCCGATTTGGTAGTCCGGATCCTGATTTAGCAGTAAATCTGCCTTGGAGTTCGAGTCTGTTCCCGATCATTGTTTGATGCGGTGGACTCTACGGTTGGATGACTCGTTGATTCATCGACCTGTTAGCTTGATTCCGCACGCGAGTGGATGTATTCCGTTGTTTGCATGCGGTTCATTAACCTCGTCGCCTCGTTAATCCGCTTCATCGCGTGTCACTTGGCTTCGGTGTCGTGGTCTAACGATCGTGTTTAGATACGTTACCCGATGGTTTGTTGGTTTGTTGAATCACCATGCCGAGCTGTGTTAAGGGACCTATAAGCAGTTTTATACGCCTACATGCCTGATGATGAATATAAGACTTTTATCCTTACTCTTATCAATGGGAAGGCATCTCTTTCGTATAGTGAGGTCACCGCTACACTTGTGAACTATCAGCTTCGAAAGAAAGATAAGAAGTCTACAAGTGACACAGTAGCGGAGACGATGGTCGCAAGCGAGAAGAATCCAAACCGAAAGAATTGGAAGTCACAGTTTAGAGTAGGGCATCCTACAGTTAGAAAAGATCAGTGTGCTTGGTGCAAGGAGAATGGTCATTGGAAGAAAGATTGTCCAAAGCTCGATGAATGGATGAAGAATAAGCAGAAGGGAAAAAGGAAGAAACCATCATCAGAAGTAAACATCGTTATATCGGATGGTAATATTTTTGATACTTCTATTTATTCACTTTCTATCAGTCCTACAGGTAGCTATTCGGAGGAATTCGAGTGGATGTTGGATAGTGGTGTGATCTATCATGTGTGCCCTAGAAATGAATGATTCTCCAGTTTTAAGAAGCTAGATAGTAGTGTGGTGTACATGGGTGACAATCGTGCATGCCAGATCCTTGGGATAGGAAAAATTCATATCAAGATGTTTGACAGGATAGTTAGGGAGTTATATGGTGTGAGATATGTTCCTTCCTTGAGAGAGAACTTGATCTCAATTAGAGCTTTGGTTGGAAAGTGTCTGAATGTTCAAATTGAGGACATGGTTCTCAAGATTGTGGAAGACTCTCAGATTAAATAACCTGTACTATTTGATTGGAAGTTCGGTGACAGGTAGACTTCTGTTGATTCGACTAGATTGCTGCATTTGGAGCTTAGTCATTCCAGTATTGATTTGGAGATAGGTGCACAGACCTGTAATTTAAAGTCCAGTGAACATTTTGATATGAGCAAGAAGACCGAGGTGAAGTTTGGCACCTCTATTCACTGCACTAAGAATCTTTTAAGTGGAGTTCACATGGATGTTTGGAGGCCTTCCAAGGAGGCATCATTGGGAGTAATAAATGTTTGGTTTTCTTTGTTGGTGGTTCTTCTAGGCGTGTTTGGGTTACAACAAATCCTCTTTGGATAAAGTCCTAGTAGTCTCCAACAGATTGAATAAGTGTGAGATTGGCAGAAAGGTCAAGATACTTCATTTTAATTTTGGTGGAAGATACAAGATGGACCTATTTTTGCATTAGAACCGAGCTCACGGCATTTTTTGAGACACTTCGGTGGAAAGGAAATCTTAGGAAAACAAGATGAGATGGCAGATTTGGTGAGCTGTTCCTTGCTGGAGGAGGACCGACATTTGATATCGAGCATTGATTCTGGTGTTGAGGCTTTGACATATTTGGGTCATCTTGGTCATAGGTTATCAACTACTATGATTGGAGGTAAAATTCCATTGGATGTTTGGTCTGGTAGTGTCACTTCGCTTGAGGCTTCGATGAGGGAGCTAATTTACTCTCAGCAGGTGGAGAGTTTTGGACAGACCATAGATGTATCGCAGCAGGTGGAGAGTGATGGTACTCCATATTAGGTGGAGATTACTCCACATGCTCCAGATTATTCTGCATCGTTTGGGACTCTAGCTGAGGTGACATAATTAGGGGATCATTTGGATTTTGGTGCAGATGATGAGTTAGTTGATTCTAATACAGTTGGTGGATATGATTTGGATACGGTCATTAGTTCACCTCAGGTGGAGGTGTTTGATTTGTTTCACTTTGGGGCCATTGGAAGCATCATCAGTTGCAGAGCCGTTGGTGATGTTGGTGAAGAGTTACAAACTTTTCTATTTGATTGAGGGTCTTTGGAGGTCGTTTGATGAACTACGGGCGGCTTGATCCCTTGGGAGAGGGGGTACGTAGGCAGTTAATTTGATGCAGCCGGTTTGGTGAGTTGATACCGACATTTTAAGCGTGTTCACATTCTCGTTTGGGTCTCGACTTGTTGTGGATTGAGTCTGTTGTCATGGTTTTGTTCCACTTCATACTGGACGCAACAAGTGAGACGTTTGATTTGGTTGGTGTCGGCTCAGTTTTGGAAAAACTTCGTCAAAGTGAAGAATTGTGAGAAACGACGAAGGAATTGAGAAAAAGAATTGAGAAAAATATGAAAAATAAGCAAAATAGACTCCACCACGCCCTGGTGTGGTGTCCGTCATACCCAGATGACAGGGTATGGTAGAATCTGCTCTGTTTACCATGGGTGTAGTGTCTGCCACACCCTGGTGTGGCAGAATCTGCACTGTTTGCCATGGGTGTGGTGTGTGCCACACCAGGATGTGGCAGGCTCGTTTTTAGAATCCTAATCTGTTTGGGATTGTGTTTTGTTATAAATAGAGCCACGTTTTTTAGTGTTTTCTATCGATTGTTTGGGTAGCTTGAAGGTAATTTTGAGCACATAAAAGAGAGATCTTTCTGAGAAATTTGTTTGAGCGTTTAGTTTGAGAGATTTAAGAGATTTGTTTGAGAGGTTAGTTGAGTGATCTTGTAATCTCTACTTTGTACTCTCTTTCTCTATAGTGGAAACTCATCCTTTTTTGCCCCGTGGACGTAGGTAATTTGCCGAACCACGTTAAACTTTTGTGTTTGAGTTGGTGTCGTTATTTTGGATTATTTTGGCTTTCTCTCTCGGCATTTGTGTTTGTTCCGCTGTGCACAATAAAATTCATATGATGTTTTAATACTACAGAATTGTCTAGTAGCGGACGGTCAAATTAGTGAAGATGTTATTCCATTTGAAGGGAAGGAGTTTCCAACGGACAACAATGCATACAACTACTACAATGCATATGCAAAAAACATTTGATTTGGAATTCGCAAAGATACTTTTGAAAAATCAAAGAAAACTTCAGGAGAAATTCTTTCGAGGACTTTTGTTTGCGATAAAGAGGGAAGAAAGAGAGCATCGACTAAAAATGCAAGTGGATTGATTATCAATCATTGTCCGGAAACTAAAGTTGGTTGTGGTGCAAAAATGAAGATTAGCTTCACTTCTTCAAAAACTTGGACGATTACTAAGTTCATTTCTGAGCATGTTCATCCTTTAACAAGCCCTGATAAAGTAATGCATCATCATTCTTATAAGCAACAACATGAAGAGGGAATGAAACCATCATTCTTATCGATCAATGCCTTGCATTAGCCTTATTGAGTTGTTGCATGAAGAGGGAATGAAACCATCTAATATTAAAAAGGTGCTTAATGTTGGATATCAGGGACAAGATGATGAAAATGTCACCACACAACAAATTATTGAACATATCAGAAAGACAAGACAAAGTAACATTGGTTGTAATGAAAATGTCACCACACAACAAATTATTGAACATATCAGAAAGACAAGACAAAGTAACATTGGTTGTAATTGCTTAAACATCGTTAGACATTTTTATGTTAGAAAGGAGTTGGATCCGGATTTCTATTTTGCTATGGAGGTTGATCACTTTGGTACACTGAGAAGTGTGTTTTGGCCGATGGTAGAGCTAGAGCTTCTTATTTATGTCTTGGAGATGTAGTGGTGTTTTATACCATGTACAAGACTAATCAGCTAAGTATGCCATTTTCTCCATTTACAGGAGTAAACCACCACCACTAATCCACTCTCTTCAGTTGTGCATTGCTTGTTGACGAGCGAGAGGAAACTTTCAAGTGGTTATTTTCTCAATGGCTCAAGTGCATGCATGGGGTTGCACCAAAGGCTATCATAATTGATCAAGATGCACATATGAGAAAAGCTATTAAGAGCATTTTTCCAAATACTCATCATCGAATTTTGTTCTTGGCATGTTAGAAACATATTTCTGGGCAACAAGTAAAGTTAAAGAGCTAATACGCGGATGAGATGCCTGCATATTTCAACAGTTGGTAATTACTCTAGAAGTATAAGCAAATGTGAGGAGCTTTGGGAAGTCATAAAAGTTAAATTCAATATAAATGAAGATGAAGATAGTTGGCCAACAAGAATGTATAACTTGCATGAACATTCGGTGGATGCATACTTGAAGGATTGTTTTTGGGTAGGAATGACGACAAGCCAAAGGAGAAAGAGCATCGATGCCTTTTTTTTAATGGTTTTGTCAATGCAAACACTAGACTAGTTGAGTTCATTGGTCAATATGACAAAGCAATTGTATCTCGTCATACATCAAAATCTCATGAAGACTTCATGACTTTGAACATCATGCCTAGAATGAGCTTCTCAAATCCGATTGAAGAGCAAGTTGGAAATACATACACTAGGCTGATCTTGAAGATGTTTCAAAAGGAGCTTGGTGTTGTGATGTCATTGCATCATGAAGAAGTGTCGAAGGAGGAGTTGAAAGTTGTATATTTGGTAGGCAAATATTTTGAAAACAAAGAGAATTGGGAAGATCTAACTTATGAAGTAAATGGCAAGCATAACGTTGCATGCAGTTGTTTATTTTGGAAAACCAAAGGGGTTCTTTGTAAGCATATTCTAAATAAATTATGGCTAAACTAAGTGACTTCTATTCCTAATAAGTATATCTTGCCTAGATGGAAAAATGATGCAATATATAGGTATTTTGGCTTTGTTAATGCTATGAAGTTGCAATAAAATGAAGATAACATAGAGTGGGGAAGTATTATAAGATTATGGGCTTTACAAGGAAATTTTAATGAAACACTTGATATAGTGGTGGACTTGAAGGATCTTCTTTCTAAGTTGGAGCAACAATTAGCAAACTTCCTTGTGGAAGCAAAGGAGGAAGCAAGGCACAAGATGAAACATACTCTAGCTTCTCAAGTTGAGAGCCAAGTAGTTTCAAATACTCATGTGGTTGTATTAAAACATGGTGAGGAAATTATGGTTTGTGATCCCCTCAGCCCTGTGAAACCAAAGTGACGTTCGAAAAATTCAACTAGGCTTAAAAGTGGCTTTGAAAAATAGGAAAGAAAAAAATAGGTGAGACAATGAAAATGTGATCATTGTTAACAATTGGGTCACCATAGGATGGGTTGTCAATTGTTGGTAAGTTCAATTTAGTTCATTTGTTTTATATATTGTTTATTGTTTTGCTTTTCTTGAAATATCACTAATTAATTTCTTTTTGTTTTTTCATGTATAGAAGAATCAAATGAGATAGTTTGCGAGATAGTTTACAAAAGTATTTTGGAGCTCAAGAGCAAGAGGTGTTAGATAATGTTGTTGTTTATTAACCAATTTGGGTGTTTATTAACTAATTTGGTTTTATGGACTTGTCGATGTTAGTGAACTTTGATGATGTATAAACTTATTGTGTTGTTCTATTTTAAATTGTTGGTAAGTCATGTGGTTTTGTTGTTGTAAGGACTTATTGACTAATTGTGATTGTATTGAAGTATTTGTATGTTGTTGTTGTATGGACTAATTAGTTGGATTATTTACTATTTTGGTTGTTATGGTTGTATGAAGTAATTGCTTGGGTTATATACTATTTTGATTATCGGAGTTATCAGTGTATATAGTGTTATTGATTTTTTTAGCAAGGACTTCTTTTCTTGTTACGAAATAATATGAGATCTGTAGAACTCACAATGGAATGTGTTGAAGAGATTAAGAAAATTGGTGCAAGTATGTAGCTTTGTTCTAATTCTTGTTGATTATGGGTTTTGTTTTGGATTTAGTATAAGAAAGGAGTCATTTCTAATTTTGTTCTATGCACTGATTGAAAAAATATTGCTCCCCAACAACAAAATAAGTTCTTGCCCAACAAACATGAGGTGTAATCAAAATAAATGCATTGCACCGATCATATATTTTGTGAAACCAAAACATGATATGGATCAAATCCAACCATATCAAATGCTTAACAAAATAATCCCAGAGTAAAATATGAAACAAAGAGGACAGAGGAACAAAACAACAAGCTCCTCTAAACAAAAATCTCAGTCCCAGAAGAAAATCAAACAAGAATTAGAGCACATGATGATCCCATTCATTCCTTTATTCATATACACATTCATTTGTTCATTTGTTCATTCGAACATATAAAAATCAAACAAAGATCCGATAATAAGCTAAGAAATAGGATGATCACAATCCAAACAAGCCAAACTCTTTTGGGAAAAAACGTAAACATGTTAATCATCAACTTAATCCTCTCACCGTTGTAGACACTAAAAAGTGCCAAGAAACGAAGGAGAGTCGAACCTCACTACAAGTACGACGAGGGTCGTCATAACGACGAACCCCAGCCTCAATTCATGAAGTTTGTCTCAGTTTAATAGAACAAACAACACCTTACCCATCAAAAGACGAAGTTTGCCTAGAAACGAAGTTCGTCATTGAAGATAAAGTTCGCCAAAGATGAAGCCGCAGTTAAGCTCACCAAAGATATAGCGAAGTGAACGAACCTCGTCAGGCGGACGAACCTCGTCAGATGGATGAACCTTGTCTGGAAAACGAACCTCGTCTGACGGACGGACCTCGTCTGAAAAACGAACCTCGTCAGGCGAACAAACCTCGTCTGGTAAACGAACTTCGTCAGGCACTGTTTTAAAGGGCTACATTAAATGAGGGTTAATGACCAATAACTCACCCCTTTAAGGAGAGTTAATGACCACTAACTCATGCATTTAAATGGGAGTTAATGATCATTAACTTCCTCATTTAAAGGGAGTTAAAGCCCATTAACTCACTCCATAATGGCCCTAAGACTATAAATAGGCATGATCAACATGAAAGAAGGGGAGGAGATTGAGAGGCTAATGAAAAAAGCCTATCTCGGCATGATCAACATGAAAGAAGGGGAGGAGATTGAGAGGCTAATGAAAAAAGCCTATCTCTCCTCCACTCTCATGGATCTTCATAGATCATTGGCTAAAAAAGCCTATCTCTCCTCCACTCTCATGGATCTTCATAGATCATTGGCTAATCATTTGGCCTTAGAATATTGAAGCTCATAATGAGCATGAAGAGGGTCATTACAATGATGAACCTCGTCTCAAACAACAAAGCTTGTCATTGGAAATAAGATGTGAAGCTCGTCATTGGAAACGAGGTTCGAATATCATCATTGGAAATGAGACTTGACATCAAAGACGAAGCTCGTCATTGGAAACGAGGATCGAATCTCGTCATTGGATACGAGGTTCGGAGTTCATCATTGGAGGTGAAGTCCGTCAATGAAAACAAAGCTTGTCATCAGATTTAAGGCTCGTCAGTGAAGATGAAGCTCATTATCAAAGAATCTCACGAGGCTCGCCATCAAACACGAGGCTCGCCACGCACCGAGACTCGATATCAAAGACGAGGCTCGCCACGCAGCGAGGCTCGACATCAAAGACGAGGTTCGCCAACGCAGTGAAGTTCGTTACCCGCATTAAATCAGGCTGTAACGGTCATGAAGACCTAGTCAGCCACGTGGGCTAAATTCAAGGAGTCAGTTACGCCACAACTCCATAATTACAGCGCATCAGTTATGCCCACGATCCCACTATTGTAGCACGTCGGTTACGTGCTTAAAACCCTATAAAAAGCCATCGAGGGCTACGGAGAAAAGGGTTGGTGAACTGATTATCAATTAATTGGAGATTTTCAAGCTTGGACTTAGAGAAGCATCAGAGATCAAAGTTTCTACACATCGATCCGGAGTTCGAACCTCGATTCCAGCCGGCAAACAAAGGTCAGAAGCTCTTGCAATCTTGGTCTGATCGTCAACGGGAGGCAAGCTCGACTCAAGCATCGGGGGAAGCATCCTTTCCCCACCTAGAACCCACCTTAAACAAAAGAGAAGCTGAATTAATGTTCTCTTCCTCTGTAATCGAGAGAGAGTGAGTGATTGTAAGGGTTCGTACTAAGTGATCGAACCCAGTTTTCTTAAAACAAAAGAATCAATCAATCTTAAATTTTTTCGACCCTACAACTGTCACCTTCTCTTATGTGGCTTTGACCTCCCTTGGCATTTTTATAATTTTGACAAGGTTGTTCGGAGCTAGAGAGAGATGATATAGTGTCATTCTAGCTTCAATATTTTCAGATTTAAACATATTAAGGTAGGCAATAAACTGATGCGGCATAATTATGTACCAAAATTGTAAGTGCACAATTGATCAAGTTATAGTATAAAAAGTTATCGATCCCACGAGGAAGGTGATTTTAAGAGATTATTAGAATTGGTTCTTATGTTATGTGCGTGACAAAATAGGATTAAAGAATAAGTGCGAGAGTTATGATGAGTGAGAGTGATTGTTGTGAATATATGCAAGTAACAATAAATTGAATATTAGAGAAGAGAAGTAAGAATCAAAGAATATAATAAAAAGCAAGAAAGAGAAAAATCAAGAAAACAAAAGATGGAGGGTTCAATTAATGATATGAGAAATCTAGAATTGAATCAACTGGCTAATCTCAATTATTAAATACATACTATTCTCTTTTTGTCATATTTCAATTTAGATTTATTAAGTATAGACTATCAAACCATTTAAGGAAAGTATAACCTATCAAATTATCATCTAAGTCAAAATAAAAATCATGATAAGAACAACAACAAGATAGTAATCCTAGAATTCATAAATATAACCTATCAAACCATTTAAGATAAGCATAGATTATCAAATTCTTTTTCTATCAATTAGTTCTCTAGTTGATTATCCTAAACATAATCATTTTAAGTGTAAGAGAATAATTTGCATAGCATAAAGGAAATTAGACTAGTTTCATACAATTCTAAGATTCCTACAAGAATTAATTTCTCACATCTTAAGAAATAAAAATAAGAAGAAAAAGACCTAATTACAAAAATAAAAATAAAAGAAAAATCTAAACTATGAACAAGAAATAATTCTAACTACAAAGAATTAAAATCTAAACTACAAAATAAATTACAAAAATTAAATATAAAAAAATAAATCTACTCTACAAATTAAAGTGCAAAAAGAAATAAAAAGATAAGAAAATAAATCTATACTACAAGCATAAATATAAATCTAACTAATAAGCAATAATAAAGAAATTACTAAAAATAAATAAAAGAGAGAAATAAAAGAAAAAAAAACCTTCAAATTGTTCTTCATCTCCATCTTCATCATCCAACAAAGAGAAGAAAGGAAAATTTTAAAGTGGAGAAAAATTCTTTTATTAATTGTAACAAAAGTTACAAATTTGGAAGGTCTTCTCAATTAAGAGTAACCCTGCTCTCCAAATAGAGTTATAAAGTTTTTCACACCATTAACCCCTCACTCTCTACCCCTATTTATAGTAAACCTCAGTGAATGTGAGCCCTTGGTTCAAAATCTTATCCAAAACAATCTATTTTTTGCCTTTGATGCATAACAGAATGTCTGACATCGATGCAAGCATCAATGTCCGCATGGATGCCCACAACGATGCTAGCATCGATACTCCAATAAAAACTTTGACTTTACGGTTGGCTTCGTCTCGTCGAGATAGGCGATTTTCATATATTATATGTTAAATTTCGCTTTCCGGATTAGGAGATATCGTCGTTCTTTGCGGCCAACCATCTTGAATACATTTTTTTTCATATTTGATTTTTTTATTTTCTCCGGCTTCTACAAGCTACTCGGCTTGATTCTGGGCTTGGGCTTTTTGGCTCTTGCTTGTGTTCTTCATTTAATTCATGGGTTTTTATTGAGAGAAGAGATCTTGGGTTTTATTCTTGATTAACCTGTAATTAAAGATAAAACCAATTATTAGTGGTATATTTATTCATGTAAAATAGATAATAAGGGTATAAAATTGTAATAAAAATGTGATTATCATAAACCCCGACTCAAATTTGAACTAATTAAAAGTACATTAAAGAAATGTGATCATGTAACTAGCAGGTCGTCTCCCCTTGTTAAGGTATATCTCGAAAAACCTTTTCTTCACCTTCTCCAGATCGAATACTGTCATGCCCTTAACTGATGCCACTCTTGCCAAAAAATTAGCCTCACCTACTCCATCAGTTTGCACACATTATTAGAAATCGTCTATCAACTGGATGCCTCTTGGCCAATTAAATTGAAAACTATTAGACCATTAGATGATAATTCACTGCGTTAAAAAATGGAGCTCATCAGGCATCTCTGAAAGTGTTGCAATTTTAAACAATAAACACGGTATAATCATCACCTAAGAGCACAAGGAGGCGAAGCTGCAGCGTTGTCGTGGTTGGAAGGCGAGGACGGGGGGCACTGCGACGGCTGCTACGGCGGGATCGACTGTGGAGACGTGGTCGGGGTCGCGGCCAAAGAGGCGGCGCGACGGTGTAAGCATGGTCTTATCACATCTATATAAGAAAATAATTGAAATTTAGTATAATTTGACATACATGATAATCTATGAGGAATATAAATTTAATACATACCTATAACAAATTCTTTTGAATCAATTCTTGATTTAATCTCTTCTTAAGGAAAAATTCGACTTTGTATTTTTTTTATCATCGTCATCCTAAAACCTTGATCTTTGTATGATAACACAAATGAATAAATATTAAAATGCCTATTGGTTTGTACATCTTACTTGCAGTAACAATTTTTATGTTTTAGAAAATATAAAATTTTCCTTATTGTATTGATTTTCTCAAGCATAATGCATCATTCTTATGGCAAAAAAACATGTACACGAGTGTTCTGTTTAAAATTGTATATAACAAGTCATTATTAAATTAAATTTGTATTATTTAAACTAAAATTACCAGTATATGTAAAAATTTAAATGGTACTCGTTCTCAATGAAAATAAAGTTAATTCCAAATGAGATTTCAATATTTGCATTATGTCCTTCCAATGTTCGAGTGATTCTTCCTTTCAAGATGACATCATTTTCATCAACTCGAAGCTCATTTAATGGCTTGTATGCTGCAATTTTAATATTTTATCCAGACATCCTTATAAAATATATATTTTAATTTTTGTAATATTTTATAAATTAAAAATCCACTATAATTGCTATAATATTTTAAAAAATTTAAATCAATTCGATATAATAATTTAAAAATATATTTTCATTGTTGTAATAATTTAAAAATTTTATTTTAATTGCTATAATAATTTAAAATTTATATCTTAATTAATATAATATTTTAAAAATTCATTTAAAATTGTAAATTTGTAATCTAATTTTTGTAATATTTTAAAAAACTCAAAATATATTTTTTGAAAATATATTAATAGCTATAAAATTTTAAAATATTTAATATATTTTCAAAATATTAATTACTATAATATTTTAAAATTTTAAAAATATATTTTAAAAAAATTTATTGTCGTAATATTTTAAAAACCCAAATTTCAAAAATTTTAATTGTTATAATATTTTCAAAATCTAAAAAAATATATTTACCAAAAAATTAATTGCTTTAATGTTTTATAAATAAAAATATATATTCAAAAATATATTTTTTAAATGATGTAATATTTTAAATAACCAAAAATATATCAAAATTTTATAAGTGATAAATGATAATTGATAATAAATAAAATAATAAATCATAAATAATATATGATAATAAACATTTTAATCCATATCAATAACTAATACTATAAGTATCCATATCACTAATTGATTTAGTTTTTTTCTTGATTAAAAAATGATAAATGATCACAAAGAAAATAATATAAATTGATAATAAATAAAATAATAAATAATATATCATAATAAACATTTTAATCCATATCAATAACTAATACTATAAGAAATCCATATCACAAATTGATTTATTTTTTTTAGATTAAAATTTTATAAATGATCATAAAGAAAATAATAAAAAATTGCTAATACTGCACAAAGTTAGCTTAGTTTAATCTTTAAGCATATACATAATGTTTCCGCATATCTACTAACCATATATGTAATTTGTACAAAAATTTCAAAAAAATATTAATAAAACAAAGATATTTTAATAAACCAGCAAATAAAAAATAATATAATTTTAGTTTCATAATTATATATTAAATATATTAATTAATTAATATTCATATATATATATATATATATATAATATAGGGAAAAGTGATTCTAATGTCTTGGACACCTTAGTTCCTAACCTTAGAATAATTAGGGAATGATGTGATTTTAGACCGCGTCCTTAGGTGGGAATCTAAGGTGTCACCTTAGAATCACTTTTCCCATATATATATATATATATATAATATATTATATATATATATATATATATATTATATATATATATATATATATATATATTATAGGGAAAAGTGAATCTAAGGTGACACCCTAGGCTCCCACCTAGGACGCGGCCTAAAATCACATATTTTCCTAAAAAAATTTACGATCCTCTCCGTTAAACTTGATCTACACGTTTCTTAAACCCAAACCACCAACTTTGGGTGAACCCGTTGTGTTTTGACCATTCGTTGAGCCGTGCAAAAAGTTCTATTCATTCGAAACCGTTAAAATTGCACCAAGTGGATAAAGGGTCAAAACACGACGAGTTCACCCCAAAATTGGTGTGTTTGGGTTTAAGAACGTGTAGATCAAGTTTAACGGAGAGGATCGTAAAAATTTTAGGAAATAATGTGATTTTAGGCCGCGTCCTTAGGTGGAGCCTAGGGTGTCACCTTAGATTCACTTTCCCTATATATATATATATATATATATATATATATATATAATATTATATATATATATATATATATATATATATATAATATAGATTATTTTGAAATTTAATTAGTTGGTATTAGAGATTTTTCTGATTTTATTCTCTCATTAGAAATTGATTTTATTCCTCTTATAATATGTAATATTCTCTGGTCAAAATATGAATTTATACCATATATAATAACTAATATATAATATAATCTTAACCAATAAATGATGATAAAAATGGAATTTTATATCATATATAATGTTATTTTTTGAAATTATATCATCTAATAATTATATAATTATATAAGTATTAAAATTTAAAGTAAACAATTGATTAGTATCCAATTTAATTAATGTTAGGATTTTTAGAAATATTTTTCGTGATTAGGTAACAATTATCTAATCTTAAATTTTTAGTATTTTCGGTTTAAGTTATGTTAGGATTTTGTGATTATTTTCATTATTAGGTAACAATTATCTAGTCTTCAATTTTCAGTATTTTTAGTTTAAGTTAAGTTAAGATTTTATAATTTGTTTTTCATGATCAGTATCCAATTCTTGGATTAGATTCTCCTAATTTAAATAATATACCAATTTTCGATTTTATCTATCTCAGTTAATTTTTTGTTCTTGTATATTTCATTTCCATGATTAGTATCCACTTATCTTTTAATTACGTCAAGTACCAAAATTTTTTATCTATACATAAATTATTATAAGGATCATTTACAACCTAATAATTAATTTTGGAATCTTAAATTTCTAATTTAATATTATATTTTTAATTTTATACTTAATTTATATCAGATGATATTTATTACTCTATGAGGAACATTTTTTTTCCAGTTGCTAGATAATTACGATAACAATATTTTTAGGTAAAAATAATAATTTTACTGAAATGGTTATTTTGGAACTATTTTTGTTAAATGGATTGCCTTAGATAAGAATATGATTATTGTTTGTTTTTTAATAAATTATTTTTAAAATTATTTAGGCATTTCTAGATTTTTATAATATTTTATTTATTCTTAATAGACTTTGGTATTGACAAATTTTTATTCAATTAGGTATAATTTCTTCAAGAGAAATTTTATTTGATACAAAAGACGATGGCGATTGCTATTATTTAAAAGAAAACCCTAAAATAGGTTAAAAATAAAATTACTAAGTTATCCGACAGGGAACCATAAAATAGTAAACTGCAAAATTGAGGTGCTAAACTAATTTGGATCTAGTACCAAAGATATTCCAATTCATTATAAATTGATTATATCTAAATAAGGGGATTTAATTTTATTTATGATTTGAATTAGTTACTAAAAATATTATCAAAAATATTCTAATTTATTTTAAATTGGTTTCTACTATATCTAAATATCTGGTTATAAATTGATTTTTTTATATCTGAATATCTGATTTGAATTTGTTATTAAAGATATTCACAAAGATATTTTAAAATTTTAAAAATGCATAATATATTTTCAAACTTTTTTAATAATTATTATAATATTTTTAAAAAAGCTTATTTATACTTTTTCATCACTATAATAATTTAAAAATTGAGAAATATATTTAAAATATTATAATTTCAAAATTTTTAATTTCATAAAATTTTAGAAAATTTAAAAAAAGAAAATAATTTTTAAAAATTTATCATAATTGTTGTAATATTTTCAAATATTGAAAATATTTTTTTAAAATATATTTTAATCATTGTAATATTTTTGTATCTGATTTGGATCTAGTACCAAATATATTCTAATTGATTATAAATTGATTAGATCTGAATATCTTATTTGAAAAGAAACCCCCAAATGAGAGATTTGATTTTATTTGTGATTTGAATTAGTTATTGATGATATTGCCGAAGATATTCTAATTGATTAAAAATAATATTTTTCTGTATCTGAATATCTGATTATAAATAATTTTTTTTAATATTTTGAATATTTGATTTGAAAAAAGAAACGTCTAAATGAGGGGACTTGATTTTAATTGTGTGAGTTAGTTACTAAAGATATTACTTAAAAACTCTAATTGATTATAAATTAATTTTTTTCCATATTTGAATATCCGATTATAAATTGAATTTTCTATATGTGAATATCTAATTTGACTTAGTTACTAAAAACATTGCCAAAGATATTCTAAAATTAAAAAATGCCTAAATATATTTTCATATTTTTATTATAAGTACTGTAATATTTTTAAAAATTAAAACTATATTTTTCAAATTTTTAATTACTATAATAATTTAAAAGCCCAAAAATATATTTTTTTTAAATCAAAAAATATATATTTATTGTTAAAATTTTAAGATTATTTTAATTTTAAAAATATTATAAATAATTAAAAATATATTTTCACAACTATATAAAAAGTAAAATATCCAAATTAAATTTAGAAAATAAAATTTTCTATTTATATAAAAGTGAAAAAAAATTTAAATTGTAATATGTTGATTGGAATTAAAAGTCAAGCTCTAAAAAATTAATATTTTTAATAACAATTAAAACTACAAAAATACTTTACAAATTAAAATAAAAATTATATCAAATGGGTGTGGATGAAATACCTAAATTATTTTCCTCCAAGCACTTGAAGAGTCATGCGTTGAAGACAAAATTACGTAGCTAAAAAATCCAACAATCCAAAAAAATTGAAACTATTAAAAGGGGTAAAAATAATACACAAATTAAAATAAAATAAATAATTACTGTAATATTTAAAAACTAAAATATATATTTTTACCTAAATTCAACATCTAAATATATTAAATACATGAACTAAATTCTCCAAGCAACAAAATTATCAAAGGTTGAAGATTAAAAATCGCCGATATGTTCCTACAGTAATATAAAAAATATCAAAAATAGTAAATTAAAAATAATTATTCGAGAGTTGTATAATAAGTACCTGAATATTAATATTATTTTGTTACAATTAAAACTTAAACATAGTACATAACTTTAAATAAAAATTATATCGGATGGGGGAAAATGAAATACTTGAATTATTTTCCTCCAAGCAATTAATGGATCGTGGGTTGAAGATAAAATTACACAAGATTTAAAAATCAACAATTTAAATCAAAATGGTACTTTATTAATTACTTGATGTATTTCTCAAAGATTGTAATAATAATTCGAAGTTCTTTAAAAAATTGAGACGGAAAAACCAAAATGTAAAAAAATTCAGACAGAAAAAGTGATCAGAAAAATTAAAATGGAAATTTGATTTTATTTCAAAGTTTATAAGTGATTGGAAAAGATTTTTAGATTTTTTTTCAAGAAAACCAAAATGTATATTTTTTCCATATATTGAAAAGAAATGCCTAAATGAGGGGATTTGATTTTATTTGTGATTTAAAGTAGTTATTAAAGATATTGCCAAAGATAGTTTAATTGATTATAAATTAATTTTTTGTTGGGGATTCGAAACAATCAATCGAACCCTTGCCCTTCCGGACCTTGTGTTGAAAGTAGGAATAATACCACAAATAAAGATCTAACCTTGCAAAGATAGTAAAGGAGACGAACACACAGATTTAACGAGGTTCGGCAACGTGCCTACGTCATCGGGAGCCACACAACACAATCTCTTTATTAATTAAAGAAGAATTACAAGCTCTCAAACTAGGGTTTAATCTCTCTGAGATTCTCTCTCTCCTTGTAGTAAAAAAACTCTCTTTTTTCGTGTTGTTGCGACCCTAAAAACGTTTAAGGTATATATAGAGTCCTGGGGAAAACAGAATCCAAAATAGTTTAGGAAACTGTTTGACTGCGTCGCGGTCGACCGCAGCGGTCGACCGTGCCAAACGACAGAAACTCCCAGATTTCCAGAGAGTTGAGAGGTTGACCGCCGCGGTCGACCGAACCAAAAATCCGAGACCAAAAAATCCTACAGGGTTAGCGCGGTCGACCGTCGCAGTCGACCGCCTTCAGCTTCAGCTCCTCCCTACTCTTGTGCACGTGGATCTGTCTGCTTGTTTTTCTCGTCGTTTTGATTCTATCTCTTGTCTCGACTTTGGGTCTACACCTTAGACTAACAATCTCTCACTTGGAGACCAAAGTGCCTGCAGTGAGTTCACCCGAACTCTCCCCTTCTTCGCATGTATCTTCTCCCCCCGAAAAATTCTTTCTTCAATCAATAATATCACGACGATCGTGTCGATCCTCGTAGTGTGGCTCCGCCTTCGTCTTCTACTCGTGAAGGCCAACTGAAGTTACGCACAACTCCAGTTTCTCAATGGTGACTACCTTCGTCAACATGTCCGCCGGATTTTGACTCCCCAAAATCTTCATTAAATGCAACTTTCTGTCTTCAACTAGCGAGCGTATAAAATGGTATTTGACGTCGATGTGCTTTGTTCTGGCATGATATACGGGATTTTTGGCAAGATGTATAGCGCTCTGGCTATCACAATAAAGAACTCATCTCCCTTGCTTCAGATCCAACTCTTCCAAGCACCCGTTCAACCAGATCATCTTCTTGCTTGCTTCAGTCACCGTGACATACTCATCCTCAGTTGTAGACAAAGTTACAATCTTCTACAGACGTGAGACCCAGCTCACTGCTGTTGACGCTAAGGTATAAACATACCTCGTGGTGCTTCGCCCCGTATCATGATCATCGGCGAAGTCTGTATCCACGTATCCCTGCAGTACCAACTCCTTCCTCCTAAAACATATTGGCTTGTTCGTTGTCCCTCTCGAGTACCGCATTATCCACTTCACGGCCTCCCAGTGCTGCTTCGGTATACTGCTTGTAAATTTGCTCACAACTCCCACTGCATGGGCGATGTCTGGCATCGTGCAAACCATCGCGTACATAAGACTCCCAATGGCCGAAGAATATGACACACTGCTCATATGCTCTCTATCTGCATCTGTCTTAGATGATTGCTCTTCAGATAGCTTGAACTGACCTTCAAGGGGTGTGCTAATAACTTTAGCATTCTGCATGTTGAACCTCTGAAGTACCTTTTTAATGTATTCAGCTTGGCTCAATCCTAATGTCCCTTCAGCTTCATCCCTACTGATTCGCTTCCCTAGAATCTGCTTCGCCGCACCCAGATCCTTCATTGCAAATTCCTTTGCTAGCTGCTTCTTCAAACTGTTTATCTCCTCCAAACACGGTCCTGCTACCAACATGTCATCAACATATAATAACAAAATAATAAAGCTGGACTCGAACCTGTCCTGCTACCAACATGTCATCAACATATAATAACAAAATAATAAAGCTGGACTCGAACCTTTTGAAATATTAGCAATGATCCGAATTGCATCTTCTGTAGCCATTGTTCTGCATGAAGTTATCAAACTTCTTATACCACAGTCTCGGAGCCTGTTTCAAACCATATAAGCTCTTCTTGAGCTTGCACACCATCTCTTCTTTTCCTTCTTCAATGAAGCTAACAGGCTGCTTCATGTAGATTTCTTCATCCAAGTCACCATGAAGAAAGACAGTCTTCACATCTAACTGCTCAAGGAAGAGGTATTCTGCAGCCACCAAACTCAACACCACTCTGATGGTTGTGAGTTTCACAACATGGGAAAATATCTCCGTGTAGTCCACTCATTCCCGCTGTTGAAACCCCTTTACTACTAATTTGGCCTTGGAATCTCTTACTTCCATCACTCTCTTGTTTGACCCGGTAGACCCATTTATTGTGCAAGGCCTTCTTCTGTGTAGGTAGCTGGGCTAACTCCCATGTCTCATTAGTGAGTACAGAATCCATCTCCTCCTGCATCGCATGCTCCCACTGCTGAGATTCACTCACTCGCACTGCCTCTTCATAGCTTTCCGGCTCTCCGTTATCTGTCAATAATAAGTAGTCAAGAGATAAAAGATATTTGGGATTTGGTTTGGGTACCCTGGATGACCTCCTAAGCTCCACGCCCTGGGTAGTTTCTTCTGCACCTGGAGCCTCCTCCGTTCTATGGTCAGAAAAAACATCATCTCCCCTATCTGGAAGTTCCTCTATATCCATGTACTCAGATCCATCTGTATCTGAAATGTTGCTCTCATTGCTTTGGCTATCCTTGGCATCTTCTTTGTTCTTGTACATCACATCCTCATTGAATATCACGTCCCTGCTTCTGATGATCTTCCTGTTCTTCTCATCCCAAAGGCGATACCCGAACTCATCAATATCGTATCCAATGAATGTGCACTTCTGTGACTTAACTTCTAGCTTGTCCCTAACATGGTCACTGATATGAACATAAGCCACGCAACCAAATACCCGCAAGTGTGAGAGATTTATCTTCTTGCCACTCCAAACCTCCTCTGGAATCCTAAAATCTAATGGAACTTATGGTTCGTGATTAATAAGGTAGGCTATTGTATTCACTGCATCCGCCCAAAATATCTTAGGCAGACCTGCATGTAACCGTATGCTCCTGGCACGCTCTGTCAAGGTCCTGTTCATCCTCTCTCCAATGCTGTTCTGCTGCGGCGTCCCTGGAGTAGTCCTCTCTAACCGAATACCATTCGTAGCATAGAACCTCTTGGACTCCTCCAGCTCGTATTCCCCATCATTGTCTGATCTCAGACACTTCACCTTCAGATCTGTCTCATTCTCCACCATGACCTTCCACTTCTTGAAGATTCCAAACACCTCTGACTTTTGCTTCATGAAGTAGATCCACACCTTTCTCGAGTGATCGTCGATGAAGGTGACATAATATCTCGAACCGTCAAAAGAAGACACACTGGCTGGACCCCATACATCTGTATGAATCAACTCTAGCTTCTGAGCCTTAGGTGGCCTTCCACTATTCTGAAAACTAACCCTCTTCTGCTTCCCAAAGATGCAGTTTTCACAAACCCCGACTTTTACGGCGTCGATCTCGGTTAGCTTTCCTTATGAATGCAAAATCTTCATCCCCTTTTCGCTCATGTGCCCTAGCCTGTTGTGCCACATATCTGTACTCTCTTTGTCAGCTACAATTGTGAGGGTGTCACTCGCATGTAAGGTGAGGTAGAGAGTTCCTAGTTTGTTGCCTCAAGCAACTATCATCGTACCGTTGGAGATCCTCCACGAATCCCCGATGAATGTCGAAATATAGCCTTCTGCTCCAAGCTGTCCCACCGAAATAAGATTCCTCTTCAACTTCGGCACGTGTCTCATGTTCTTCAAGGTCCACTTAGAGCTCTTCATCTGAATCTGCACTTCACCATTTCCAACAACATTACAGGGCTCGTTATTCCCCAAATATACTTTTCCAAAGTTCTCTGCTACATAATTCTGAAATAGCTTCCTGTTAGCAGTGGCATGGAAAGAGGCTCCTGAATC
This sequence comes from Asparagus officinalis, assembly GCF_001876935.1. Taxonomy (NCBI): domain Eukaryota; kingdom Viridiplantae; phylum Streptophyta; class Magnoliopsida; order Asparagales; family Asparagaceae; genus Asparagus; species Asparagus officinalis. Next base: position 93,362,593 of record NC_033797.1, on the reverse strand, counting down.
GATGACCCAAGAATCCGAGTCGCTATCCATAGCAAGGATCAAGGCATCCTGCACGATATGAGCCTCCTGCTCACCCGCATCCTTCTTTGGACTTTTGCAGACTGAAGACATATGGCCCTCCTGGCCACAGTTCCAACACTTCCCTTTGATAGGCCTAACCTTCGAGTTCGACCTCTTCTTCACTGATTTCGACCGATTCCTGTTCTAGTTTCCTTTCTTCTGGCTTCTACCTCTTTGCTCGAAGTGTAGAGCTGAATTTGAACCTTTTGATTCGGACGATTTCCTTCTAACCTACTCGGATAGAATCATGCTAACAACCTCACTCAGCTTCAACTTCTCCTTCCCCGCCGAATTGCTGATTAGCGTCACACAACCTGCCTAACTATCCGGCAACTGCGATAGAATCAATAGGGCTTGCACTTCGTCATCAAACGTGATGTCCATGGAGATAAACTGATCAACAATCGTGTTGAACTCGCTGAGATGCATCGTGAAGGACTGTCCTTCTGCCATCTTGAGGTTGAAAAGAGTTTTGACTAGATGCACCTTGTTTGCTGCCTACGGTTGCTCGTACATCTTCGCGAGCGCTTCCATAAGCCCCACCGTCGTCTTCTCCTTCAGAATATTATGGGCTACAGATTTGATGAGCGACAACCGGATTTGCCCTAGAGCCTTCCGATCCAGTATCTCCCAATCATCATCTGACTCCTCCTTATTCTTTCCCTTTTCCTTGCCCATCAACGGGCGATAGAAGTCCTTCTGGTACAGATAGTCCTCCATATACGACTTCTAGTAGGCGAAGTCTGAACCGTCAAACTTCTCGATCTTTGATTTGTTTTTCTCTACCATGGCTTTCACACAAATTGCTAAACGAAGCTCTGATACTAGTTGTTGGGGATTCGAAACAATCAATCGAACCCTTGCCCTTCCGGACCTTGTGTTGAAAGTAGGAAAGTAGGAATAATACCACAAATAAAGATCTAACCTTGTAAAAATAGTAAAGGAGACGAACACACCGATTTAACGAGGTTCGGCAACGTGCCTACGTCCTCGGGAGCCACACCACATAATCTTTTTATTAATTAAAGAAGAATTACAAGCTCTCAAACTAGGGTTTAATCTCTCTGAGATTCTCTCACTTCTTGTAGTAAAAAAACTCTCTTTTTTCGTGTTGTTGCAACCCTAAAAACGTTTAAGGTATATATAAAGTCCTGGGGAAAACAGAATCCAAAACAGTTTAGGAAACTGTTTGACTGCGTCGCGGTTGACCGCGGCGGTCGACCGCGCAGGTCTCACGGTCGACCACAGCGGTCGATCGTGACAAACGACACGCGGTCGACCGAACCAAAAATCCGATACCAAAAAATCCTACAGGGTTGGCACGGTCGACCGCCGCGGTCGACCGCTTTCAGCTTCAGCTCCTCCCAACTCTTGTGCACGTTCGCGGTCGACCGCCGTGGTCTACCGTGGATCTGTCTGCTTGTTTTTCTCGTCGTTTTGATTCCAGCTCTTGTCTCGACTTTGGGTCTACACCTTAGACTAACATTTTTTTCATATATAAATATAATTATTTTAATTAAAGGTTGAGATATGATAGCAATTTAAATGAACGAATTAGATGATATGACATTTGTCTAAAAATTTAGAGTAGGGGGAAGATGAGGTGTCATCCTCTGGTGAGTCTTTAAACTTTTTGGTAAAGAAAGTAAAAATAGGTCCTTATAGTTAAAATTTGTTTATTTAGCCATACAAATTTAGCTAAATGGAAGTTATATATCTTATTGTTTCACCATTGTAGCATTAAATACCTCAAGTTACAAAACATAGCAAAAAAAATACATTGAGTTGATAAAATTGTGCAAGTTGCTACTTTCTGTCAACTAACCGTGAAAATATTCTATGAAATATTCCCACATGCTGCCATGGAACCAAATTAAATACTTTTTAACCCTTATTCATTGTAATATTTACTACTTTATCATGTGGAGAGGTTAATTTCAACCGAGAGACATTATTGTCCATTCAAAAGCTACCAACTTAAGGTATTTTTCTACTATACGTTGTAATTTGGGATATTTAAGTGCTACAAAAGTGAAACTATAGGGTATATAAGTGCCATTTAGCCTACAAATTTTAACAACTTATACATTGGAACATCCTATCAACTCATGAAAAGTCGTGGAACAGTCACGAATAGAGAAAAGTCATCATTGGAAAATGAAAAGCTCTTCTATCGAAGACTTTCAAAATGTAGAAAATACTCGAAGAACAAAGAATATATAATGAATAAATAAATAAACGCGTCCAAAGTCTCAAAGAGAAAAGGTCAACCATCAAGTTGGTTAGTTGTCTAGCTGAATCGGCCGTAAAGCCACTCACGATGGGGACGAAAGACAATTTGTTTGGTGGAAATTGAATTCCGCAAAATACTACATCACAAAATAACATCAAGTTATCGTCAAGCGACACATCAGCACACTGACTTTCACCCTCCTCGGCTTTGATTATTTAATTATCTCGTGAATATGTTACCATCATTTGCTAGCGTTAGTTGGCCATATAATATTAGTTGGCACTTGGCTATAGATGTGCTTGGCTAACCTATATTTACTTTGTTGTGGAAATTCACGTTGATCATGATAAATCATATATAGCAATTATAATCATAAACACACAAAGTTAATCACGTTTGGAACACACCAGGTAACAACAAATTAATTATCCTCTTTAGTAAAATAAAATAATAATAATAATTAGAATAAGAAGGGATATGCTCGTGTTACCAGCTCCGTAAGCTCTCGTCTCACACAGAATATGTAGACACAGTCCTGTTGAGATCTGGTGTAAATCAAACCTCGATTCAGGCGAGGTTGAACGACGCAGGCGAGCTCGCGATCATCAGACGAGTTCGAGATTCCCTTGCAGGCGAGTTTGAGGGTCGATGCAGGCGAGCTCGAGCGGGCGATCAGTTCGAGGCGAATTGGTGAGGTCGTGGCTGGCGACTTCTTTGGCAGGCGAAGTTGGGGGCGGAATTGGTCTACAGGCGAGATCAAGTCTCGTCCGCAGGCGAGACCTGTCATTGATTTTCCCTATAAAAGGAAACCCGAAACCCTAGTACCCCTTTGCTGAGCTTTTCCCTTTGTCTCTCTTCGATTCCAGGCGGCGGCCGCGACTGCTCCCAGCTCCTCGTGTTCGTCTTCAAGCGGTGGCGATTTTTTCTTCGGTTCTCCTTTTTTTTCCAGCGCCTCTCACGTGATTGAGGGGGGGATTTAAAGAAAAGGGAAATTAAGAAGAGGGAAATAAAATAGAAGAGGAGTATTAAAGGAGAGGAACATTGTAGCTACAGTGTTGGCCTTTGTATTTATTGAGAGATCTTAGTTTGAGATCTGCTCTGTATTGTAATTTCTTGTTGATTAATAAGAAATTTACCGTGTGACTCTCGAGGACGTAGGCAGTTGCCGAACCTCGTAAATCTTGGTGTACTTTTTTTCTCTATTCCGTGTTTCTGCTATTTTAGGGGTTTCGGCGAAAATTCCCAACAACTAGTACTAAAGCATGAAACGATCTAGAGGAAGTTAGATTCAAGTGGGAGCCATGGCCACAGATGAAGGAAAAATAAGACTTGAGAAGTTTGATAGAACAAATTTCGGATTCTGGAAAATGCAGATAGAGGATTATTTGTATCAGAAAAATCTGTATTAACCACTATCGGGGAAGAAACCAGATTCTATGAAGGCAGATGAGTGGAACCTTCTAGACAGACAAGCCCTCGGAGTTATCAGATTGACGTTGACTCGCAATGTTACGTTCAACATAGCGAAGGAGAAGCCCACGGCGGGTCTTATGGCAGCACTCTCAAACATGTATGAGAAGCCATCAGCCACGAACAAAGTTCATTTGATGCGGCGGTTATTCAATCTGAGAATGGCGGAAGGCGCGTCAGTAGCACAACACCTCAATGAACTCAACACGGTCACAACCCAATTGAGTTCAGTTGAAATTGAGTTTGATGAGGAAGTTCAGGCGTTGATACTTTTGTTTTCCCTACCAGAAAGCTGGAACGCTACAGCCACGGCAGTGAGTAGCGCGTCGGGAAGCACCAAGTTAAAGTTCGACGACGTTCATGATCTGGTTCTCAGTGAGGAGATCCGACGGAGAGAGTCGGGTGAAGCTACAACCTCTTCAGTATTGCATACAGAGTCAAGAGGTAGAAATTCAACCAGAGGGAACGGACGAGACAAATCAAACTACAGAGGTAGATCAAAGGACAGGAGGTCCAAGTCAAGGAATCCAAGTAACAACTCGAAGGCTATCGAGTGCTGGAATTATGGAAAAACCGGGCATTACAAGAATCAGTGCAAGAGTGTACAAAAGAAGAATGAGGTGAAGGTAGAGGTGAATGTCACTTCCACTTCAGGAGGAGACGACGCATTGATATGCTCTTTGGAGAGCAAGGAAAAATCTTGGGTGTTAGATTCAGGAGCGTCGTTCCATGCTACTTCTCAAAAAGAATTCTTCGAGAAGTATGTTCCCGAAAATCTTGGATACGTATACCTTGGTGATGATCAACTGTGTACTATTGTGGGAAAATGTGTGGTAAAAATTAAGTTGAATGTGTCAGTATGGGACCTGAAAGATGTCAGACATATTCCCGACCTGAGAAAGAACTTAATATCCGTAGGCCAGTTGGCTGGCGAAGGATACACTACGACCTTCCATGGAGATGATTGGAAGATCTCAAAGGGCGCAATAACGATTGTCCCAAGCAAGAAGACTGGTACCCTGTATATGACAGCTGGTGCACGTTATTTGATCTTAGTTGCAACAGGCAATGAGACTTCAAAGCTGTGACACCAGAGACTCGGTCATATGAGTGAGAAAGGGATGAAGATCATTCACACAAAGGGAAAACTCCCAGGACTGTAGTCAGTGGAAATGGAGATGTGTGAAGAATGCATACTTGGAAAGCAGAAGAGAGTCAGCTTTCAGACAAGTGGAAGAACCCCTAGGAAAGAGAAGCTAGAGCTCGTTCACTCAGATGTTTGGGGGACCAACCACCACTGCGTCCATTGATGGGAAACACTACTTCGTGACTTTTATCGATGATCATTCTCGGAAAGTGTGGGTCTACTTTCTGAAGCATAAGTCAAAAGTATTTGAAGCTTTCAGGAGATGAAAAGTCATGGTCGAGAATGAGACCGGTCTGAGAATAAAGAAGCTCAGGACCGACAATAGCGGTGAGTATGAAGACACCGGATTCAAGAAGTTCTGCTATGAGCACGGGATCAGAATGGAGAGAACCGTGCCCGGCACGCCTCAGCAAAATGGTGTAACTGAGCGGATGAACCGAACGTTAACAGAGAGAGCCAGAAGCATTCGGGTACAGTTAGGCCTACCGAAGCAGTTCTAGGCAGAAGCGGTCAACACAGCAGCTTACTTGATCAACCGAGGTCCATCGGTTCCATTGGAGCACAGAATACCAGAGGAGGTATGGTGCGGAAAGGAGGTAAAACTCTCACATCTTAAAGTTTTTAGTTGTGTAGCTTATGTGCATATTAGTGATCAAGACAGGAATAAACTTGATCCTAAGTCAAAGAAATGCACTTTCATCGGCTATGGTGAAGATGAGTTCGGCTACCGCATTTGGGATAACGAAAACAAGAAAGTGATTAGGAGCAGAGATGTGATATTCAATGAGAAGGTGATGTACAAGGACATGCACAAGACAGATAACTCAGAGAGTGAGTCAATATTTATAGATACAGATAATGTCCCGAGTAACCTCTCGGAAGAACCCAATGCAGAAGGTCCTCAGCTAGAAGAACCTGTTGGACAAGATGGTGCGCAAGAGCCCGACGCACCAGCTCCGATTTTGAGGAGATCTTCTCGTCCTCCTGTACCAAACAGGAGATACATGAACTATCTGTTGCTGACAGATGGTGGGGAGCTTGAAAGCTTTGAAGAAGCTTGTCAGAGTGGAGATGCGAGCAAGTGGGAGCTTGCCATGAAAGATGAGATGAAGTCTCTCATCTCAAACCAGACGTGGGAACTAGCTGAGTTACCTACGGGTAAGAAGGCACTCCACAACAAATGGGTGTACCGGGTGAAAGAGGAGCAGGATGGATCCAGAAGATATAAAGCACGGCTAGTTGTTAAAGGATTCCAGCAGAAGGAAGGAATTGACTACACCGATATTTTCGCTCCCGTAGTGAAGCTAAATACTATCAGAACAGTGATGAGTATTGTAGCAATTAAAGATCTTCATCTCGAGCAGTTAGATGTGAAGACAACGTTTCTTCATAGAGATCTAGAAGAGGAGATATACATGCACCAGCCAGAAGGTTTCTTAGAAGAAAAGAAGAAGAACCTGGTGTGCAGACTCAACTTGTATGGCCTAAAACAAGCCTCAAGGTAGTGGTACAAGAAGTTTGAGGCTTCATGCATAAGGAAGGTTTCCAGAAGTACAACGCCGACCACTGTTGCTACTTCAAAAGATATCGGTTCAGCTATATCATCCTACTGTTATATGTTGATGATATATTGGTTGCAGGAGCAGATATGGAGGATATCAGGAGTTTGAAGCAGCAGCTGTCAAAGGAGTTTGACATGAAGGACTTGGGTCCAACGAAGAAGATCATTGGAATGCAAATCACGAGAGATAAGAAGAGAGGTCTCTTGCAGTTATCTCAGACGGAGTACATCAACTGTGTTTTGTAAAGATTCAGCATGGGTGACGCCAAGCCAGTGAGCACACCCTTGGCCAGCCATTTTCGTCTATCGAATGATCAGTCTCCTTAGCTAGAAGAAGAGAAAGAGAGTATGGCTAAGGTCCCTTACGCCTTAGCTATCGGAAGTTTGATGTACACAATGGTCTGTACGAGACCAGACATTAGCCATGCAGTGGGAGTGGTCAGCCGGTTTATGTCGAATCTAGGAAAAACTCATTGGGAAGCGGTCAAGTGGATTCTGAGGTATCTACGAGGCACCACACAGAAGTGTTTGCACTTTGGTAAGGGAGAGGTGGAAGTGCAAGGGTACGTAGATGCAGACTTTGGAGGTGAAGTCGATCACCGAAGAAGCACCACCGGCTATGTATTCACTGTTGGAACTACAGCTGTTAGTTGGATGTCATAGATACAGAAGATTATCACTCTGTCCACTATAGAAGCTGAGTATGTTGCAGTGACTGAAGCCAGTAAAGAGATGATATGGTTTCAGGGTTTGTTAATAGAGCTGAGATTCAAATAGGAGAAGAATATTTTGCACAGTGATAGTCAGAGTGCGATACACTTGGCTAAGAATTCTCCATTTCATTCTAGAATGAAGCATATTAGGCTTCAGTACCACTTCATCAGATCCCTGTTGGAAGATGATATGTTGAAACTAGAGAAGATTCCAGGAAGTAAGAATCCAGCAGACATGTTAACAAAGAATCCAACAGACATGTTAACAAAGACGGTGACCGTTCAGAAACTGGATTTGTGCGCAACTTCAGTTGTCCTTCATGCATAGGTGATGATGGCAGAGCCACACAGGAGGAGGAGGTTGATAAGATAGCCTGCTGACCGTGGTTTGATCTCCAAGTGGGAGATTGTTAAGATCGGGTGTAGATCAAACCTCGATTCAGGCGAGGTTGAACGACGCAGGCGAGCTCGCGATCATCAGGCGAGTTCGAGATTCCCAGGAGGGCGAGTTTGAGGGTCGATGCAGGCAATCTCGAGCGAGCGATTAGTTCGAGGCGAATTGGCGAGGTCGTGGATGGCGACTTCTCTAGCAGACGAAGTTAGGGGCAGAATTGGTCTACAGGTGAGTTCAAGTCTCGCCCTCAGGCAAGATTGAACACCCG
>NC_033797.1:93343261-93354737 GCF_001876935.1 Asparagus officinalis | reverse complement strand
GGCTGGCGACAAGCTGTCGCCAGCCTATCGTTGATTTCCCCTATAAAAGGAAACCCGAAACCCTAGCCCCCCTTTGCTGAGCTTTTCCCTTTCTCTCTCTTTGATTCCAGGCAGCGGCGACGACTGCTCCTAGCTCCTCGTGTTCGTCTTCAAGCGGCGATGATTTTTTCTTCGGTTCTCCTTTTTTTTCCAGCGCCTCTCACGTGATTGAGGGGGGGATTTAAAGAAAAGGGAAATTAAGAAGAGGGAAATAAAATAGAAGAGGAGTATTAAAGCAGAGGAACACTGTAGCTACAGTATTGGCCATTGTATTTATTGAGAGATCTCAGTTTGAGATCTGCTCTGTATTGTAATTTCTTGTTGATTAATAAGAAATTTACTGTGTGGCTCCCGAGGACGTAGGCAGTTACCGAACCTCGTAAATCTTGGTGTACTTTTTTTCTCTATTCCATGTTTCTGCTGTTTTAGGGGTTTCGGCAAAAATTCCCAACAAGTCCAAACGGTTGGAACCGTTTGGGAAAACACAGTCCCAAACGGTTACAACCGTTTGGGCTATAAAAAGAACTGTTTGGGCTAAAGCCGTTGGGGAAAAGTCTACCCCAACGTTCGCCCAAACGGTTAGAACCATTTGGGCAAAATCCCAAACGGTTGTAACCGTTTGGACAGAGTAATATTATCCAAACGGTTACAACCGTTTGGGCGGAAATTAGCCCAAACGGTTACAACCGTTTGGGCGGAAATTAGCCCAAACGGTTACAAACGTTTGGGCTAATTTTCACCCAAATGGATGTAACCGTTTGGACTGTGTATTTTAATATTTTTAAATTTTAACTATTTTATTTATCTACCTGTTTACATTTAATATACACATCTCACACAATGATTATTCAATATCTCACAATGAAATCAAAAACATATACATACACAAAAATGTCTCAAAAGGTGCTGAATATCCAATTCAAATAGATAATATAATATTAAAGATAAAACATATACATACACAATGATTACTCAATATCTCACAATAAAAAGCATCCAATTTTATATATTTGTCTCTAATATCCATTCAAATAACAAGAAAAGATAATATAGAAATGCGAGAGCCAACATCAAAGGTCTTCATGTAATGGCTGCACTCGAGGTCTTCTCTAACATATCCTTTGCCTACAAAATAAAACATGTAATAGCATTAATGAGATAATTGAATTTTTCTTCTACACGAAGGAATACTTCAGTTCGATGAAATTCCAAATTGGTAAAGTGATAATATACAAACAAAAGAATTATCATATCATGAAAAAAAAACTCTTAACATTACTGTTAAGAGAGCATTCTCATGATCCTTGCAACTTCCAATAATTGCTCATGATATATGATTATAGTTAGTTTGCAACTCCATGGGAGCATGAGGATTAGTTAAGAGTTACATACAAAGATTTCACTATCAGATTTTTTCAGAACGAATGGTCTCTATTATAAACTTAACTTACTTGCGTTTTTGTTGCCTTCTAGGTGGCTCAATCCAATTCTCACTAACAATTTTCTTAAAGTCCACCTTGTTTTCATCCTTTTGTACAAGTCAAAAAAAATTAGTCAAGCAACAACTATCTAAAATATATGACATTAGTCAAGAGTTAATGTATTCATAATAACATAGAAGATCATAAAATGCTTACTTTTTTGCTCGGCCAATCTGCCTTGTTGAATAACTAAAGCATCAAGAGCAAGCTTCTTATATGCCCTCTTAATAACTTTTTCCTCAATCGTGTACTGTAGTATCAAGGGGAAAATGATACGTGTGCATCTTCTTTTCGGAACTTAGTGATCCTCATGAGAGGTTGAGGATAGATGATTCTCCTGGTAGCTTGAGAATAGAGGTGTAAAACAGCACAGTGGAACGTAGGTTAAAGCGTGAAACGAGATGGCGAATCAAAGAATCGAAGCATCCAGTTTTCAGCCCGTGAGTCAACTAATAACAGTCATGAGTCGACTCATCAGGTTGAGTCGACTCATGCTTGTCATAAGTTGACTCATGAAACCCAACCGTTTTGTCAAAAGTTTCTAACGAGTCGACTCACCATTTCATGAGTCGACTCATGACCCCGTAAGTCGACTCATGAGTGTTCATGAGTCGACTCATCGATGGTTTCCTGGTTCGTTTGGGTTTCTATTTACACAAATTACTGTAGGGTTGGGGCTTGGTTATTTACCACTTTGTCATCCACGTTGTTCCACATATAAAATGGATTGTTTTAGGGTTTTAAAACAATCAAGAGAGATTAGATTGTATTGGGCGAATTGAGAGAGATTGTTCTTCAATTCTAGTAAGATTGTGAGAGATTATAAGTTATTTTATTCTCATAATCTAGAGAAGGTATTTTCCTTCGCTACCACTAAATTATTCTTGTGTTCTTGTTATTTTCTTCTCAACCCACCATTGATAATTTCACGATCAAAGGTGCTCACACAACAACTCGTATTAAGTTGGTATCAGAGCGATCAGATCCGGTGAAGGGGGCATCCTGTGTATGGTCCTGACTCGATCGCAATACAAGAAGCTAGACGAGATCCTTATTTCATTGGAAGGAGTCTAGGTTTTAAGGAAGAAGAAGAAGGCCGATGGAGACAATTCAGCGAGGATTGATGCATTGGAGAAGCAGATCGAGATGATAGGGTCTACTCTCACATAACTTGTCAGTCTTATCCATGGAGGTGATAAACAAGGTGAATCTTCTTCAAAGTCCAAGAAGAAAATTATGGAGTCCGATGTGGAGAGAGTGGATTCAGATCCTGACGAGGAGGTGGAGACCGTTAAGGCTGCATTGCATCAAGGGGGTAAGAATTCTTACCAGAACCTAAAGATTAACTTCAAGGTGGAGATTCCTGTTTATGATGGGAGTGTCAATGTGTAGAAACTCAATAATTGGATCGAACGTATGGAGATGTATTTCACACTCTATAGATATTCGTCCAAGGAGAAGATTATGTTAGCGACTTTGAAGCTTTCAGGGCACGCGTTGACGTGGTGGAAATTCTACTGCAAGCAGGAGAAGAAGGCGGTATCATGGAACAAGTTCAAAGAGTTACTGAGGAAGCAGTTCTATCCGGTGGGATTCCTTGAGAAGCATTGGTACAAGTGGTACGGTTTACCCCAAAGGGTCAATCAAACCGTTTAAGAATACACCACAGAGTTCCAATAATAGGCGATGGTTCTTAACATTGTGATAGAGGAATATTCTGTATTTATAAAGTATATGACGGGTTTAAGTGATTACATCCGGAAGGAGATAAAGTTATTCACGGTTGAGACTATTGCAGAGACGAGTGTGAAGGCTATTGCCATTGAGGGCAAGCAGAAGAAGGGCAACGAGACTAAGGGAGACTCCAAACATATGGGAGACGAGTCTAGTGGTTCCAAATATAAGGAGGAGAAGAAGGGTGATCCAGGGAAAGCAGAACTGATTGTAGCCACTGCGAGAAGACAAGACATGTTGCTGATCGGTGCTGGGAGAAGTATCATAATCTCAAGCCAAGAGGATTGAAGAAGAAGGAGGACAAAAAGGCATATGTCATAGCTCAAGGTCCGAAAGAAGTCCCGGGGATGACAGAGCCCAACAGCAGTCTCTACCTTATGGCGGGAAGACATGCCACGAAGGAGGACGATGACCCGAGAGAGCAACTCTTTGTGCTTAAGTTGTAAGTGAAGACCAGTTTGGTTGATGCCATAGTTGATCCGAGCAGCGAGAAGAATTTGATATCCGAGGCCTTGGTTCAGAAGTTAGGTCTGAAGACGATCAAGCATCTAAAACCCTATCCATTGGGATGGATTCAGAAGGAGCAGAGACTGAGTGTAGTTGATCAATACACTATCAGATTTGCGCTCTATGAGTCGTATATTGACGAGGTCATATGCGACGTAGTTCTATTAGATGTTTGTTAGATTATACTAGGTAATTCGTACTTATGGGATAGATATGCGATCTACGAAAGGCGGGCTCAGAAGTATACATTCACCAAAGGTGGTGAAAAGTTCATATTTCGTTCGACATCTCTTCCGAGGGAGACAAGCTTGGGGACATTCACCAAAGGTGGTGAAAAGTTCATATTTCGTTCGACATCTCTTCCGAGGGAGACAAGCTTGGGGACGGCGACGCGAGCGAAGAGGCTAGTGAATCCAAGCAAGAAGTTTATCTCGCTATGCATTAGACTTCTAGAAAAGCCATCGAAAGAAGATTACATGTAGGAGCGGAAGACGACTACGACAAGGCAAGGAGCGAAGGAGTCGTTTCCAGTTGTACGTCGCTATCTAGTTCCTAGCAAGGTCAGGTGGTACAGAAAAGATAGAGGAGCTCGAGAGTTTTCTCAGCTGAAGTTTTAACTTGAACGAGATTTCAAGTTCCTAAAGGGGGGACCCATGATACGAGTGTATCTTCTCTTCGGAACTTAGTGATCCTTATGGGAGCTTGAGGATAGATGATTCTCATGGTAGCTTGAGCATAGAGGTGTAAAATAGCACAGTAGAACACAGGTTGAAGCGTGGAACGAGACGGCGAATTGAAGAATCGAAGCATCCAGTTTTCAGCCCGTGAGTCGACTCATAACAGTCATGAGTCGACTCATCAGGTTGAGTCGACTCATGCTTGTCATAAGTCGACTCATGAAACCCAGCCGTTTTGTCATAAGTTTCTAACGAGTCGACTCACTATTTTATGAGTCGACTCATGACCCCATAAGTCGACTCATGAGTGTAAGTTTCTAACGAGTCGACTCACTATTTTATGAGTCGACTCATGACCCCATAAGTCGACTCATGAGTGTTCATGAGACGACTCATCGATAGTTTCCTGGTTCGTTTGGGTTTCTGTTTGCACAAATTACTGTAGGGTTGGGGCTTGGTTATTTACCACTTTGTCACCCACGTTGTTCCAAATATAAAATGGATTGTTTTAGGGTTTTAAAACAATCAAGAGAGATTAGATTGTATTGGGAGAATTGAGAGAGATTGTTCTTCAACTCTAGTGAGATTGTGAGAGATTATAAGTTATTTTATTCTCATAATCTAGAGAAGGTATTTTCCTTCGCTACCACTGAATTGTTCTTGTGTTCTTGTTATTTTCTTCTCAACCCACCATTGATAATTTCACGATCAAAGGTGCTCACACGGCAACTCGTATCAAGTTGGTATCAGAGCGATCAGATCCGGTGAAGGGGGCATCCTGTGTATGGTCCTGACTCGATCGCAATACAAGAAGCTAGAAGAGATCCTTATTTCATTGGAATGAGTCTAGGTTTTAAGGAAGAAGAAGATGGCCGATGGAGACAATTCAGCGAGGATTGATGCATTGGTGAAGCAGATCGAGATGATAGGGTCTACTCTCACATAACTTGTCAGTCTTATCCATGGAGGTGATAAACAAGGTGAATCTTCTTCAAAGTCCAAGAAGAAAATTATGGAGTCCGATGTGGAGAGAGTGGATTCAGATCCTGACGAGGAGGTGGAGACCGTTAAGGCTGCATTGCATCAAGGGGGTAAGAATTCTTACCAGAACCTGAAGATTAACTTCAAGGTGGAGATTCCTGTTTATGATGGTAGTGTCAATGTGGAGAAACTCAATAATTGGATCGAACGTATGAAGATGTATTTCACTCTCTATAGATATTCGTCCAAGGAGAAGATTATGTTAGCGACTTTGAAGCTTTCAGGGCACGCGTTGATGTGGTGGAAATTCTACTGCAAGCAGGAGAAGAAGGCGGTATCGTGGAACAAGTTCAAGGAGTTACTGAGGAAGCAGTTCTATTCGGTGGGATTCCTTAAGAAGCATTGATACAAGTGGTACGGTTTGTTAGACCCTAGAGGGGGGGTGATTAGGGTCTTATGCTAATCTAATCCGATTATATGCCAATTAAAAACTAATTAATAAGTTATTCTAACAAGTATGAAATACAATAATATATGTAAGCTAGGATAAGCAATATGAACAATAAGATATATCCTATATGATGAAATATATATGCAAGGATATATAAACTAATACAAGGGTAAACAATATGAACTAGATAGTGGATGATATAGATAATGAGCTAATGACAATGGCGATATAAGATATGAACATAAAAATGAATGAACGCCAAAGCACACTCAAACAAGCAATATGATCACGGAGTTCGGACCTCCCGTCCTACGTCTCCGCTCCCCACTTCCGGGGAGAAATCCACTAACACAATCCAGTTTGGAAGCCGGAACTTCTTCTACACACTCGGTTTTCTAGCTAACCGAAAACTCTACAACTCACACTCTTGCAATCACACTCTACACCCACTAAGTGTTGGACCTAGCCGTGTCTCCCTCAAGTGCTCGGTTACAACCTCTCCCTAGGCACGTCAACCGACGCCACTCCTCTTGGGACGATCCCCGACTCTCACCACACACTCCTCACTCGGTGTACAAGTGTATTACAAGGTGAATCTCTCAATAAGCATAATATAACAAATGATTGTTCTCAACTATGGATGAGAACTCAAATAAGCATAACTCAAAGTTACAATCTCTCACTACCCAACTATACTATGTATGAAAGATACAATAAGCTCAATGTGGGTGTGTGTAACAATGAGTAAAATAAAATCTAACTCAAATAGCAAACTAGCAATAATAAGAATATGAAAATCAATAACGAAATTGCTAGAGAAAAGAGTTAGAAAACTTCTCTATAAACACAAAGAAGAGGATGAAGAGGATTGAGAATGAATCCCTCAATCTGCAGTGAAAACTTCCTCCTTTGTAAACAGGCTCTATTGGCGGTCGACCGAAAATTCTGTCGGTCGACCGATGGAGAATTTCGGTCGACCGACGGAAAAGTCCGGTCAACCGCTATCCAGGTCAAAATAAAAGAAAACGAGCAGAGACTTCGTCGGTCGACCGGTGCGGTCAACCGATGGAGCTTTCGGTCGACCGACAGACTCTCTGTCGCACAGTGAAGAAAGATCAAATGATCGGTCGACCGGTACGGTCGACCGAAAACTGACATATGAAAATCTGATTTTCTGATTTTAAAACCCTGTTTAAAAATATCAAATAAATTCCAAAAAATATAAAACTTTGGGGAATGATTGTAGACATGATAATAAACATGCTACAATGACTGGTTTCGAAAAAGAACTTCCCAAATGAATTTAACATTTTGCCTAAACCATATTTTAAAACTTCACAAAATGATTTTATAGACTTGAAGAAAGATGTAAACTATTGTTATGAAGTCTATAAACAATGAATGTAGTATTTTATCAAAATACACATATAATGCACTAAAAACATGATTTCATTTAACTAACTAAAAATTGATATTGATGAAATCATATATATGCATATGAGTATGAAAAAAATATGTTTTCTAATTATATTCAATTGTTTCATAGTAAAACTTAAAAACTATCAAACAAAACATATATGTATATATATAACTATATATATACAAAAACCAAAACGTGTATGTGTGTATATGATTGAGCTTAAAGTACTAACACACATAATATAAACTCCTAAACTAAATTACCCAAGCAATCTTGATCTTGATCATATGCATGAAGGAAATGAACATATACAAGATAATACACATGCATATAAATGTATACTCACAATATTTCTCCCCCTTTGACAACATCAAAAAGGGGACAAAGGTATGAAGAGAGCGAAAGCTCCCCCTATCAATAAGCATAGGTGAGTATAAAACAAATATAGGGAATAGCTCCCCCTATCAAAAAGCCATATGAAATATAAGCAATAAAAGATCATGGCAAACATGTGAGCAAGCATAAATAATATGCCAAAAATCACTCACATTCAAGAGATAATGAGAACATATATAAATATATCAAAGTGAAAAATAGTGTCTCATTAACAAAAAAAATAAATGTAAAAATAGATTTATGAAAACAAATGAGAGAGTAACATGAGAAACATGTAAAAAGAGATTTCGAAAGAAAACAAATCAACCAAATAAAATCATAAATCAACCATTTAAACCAAAAATGATGTTTGATCAACAAAAAATTTCTTTGTAAGACATGATCAAAACACTTATAGAATACATTATAAAGCACGAATAGATGATCCATAAGCACAAACACATAAATATCATCATATAAGTGAAATATTATGAATTCAAAGTAATAATTAAAAACAAAATCTTTGATAAAGAATTTCAAGAGAGGCGATAATATATTAAGCTCTTAAGCTTGTTCCAACCCATATAATCATTCTAGCATCCGGTAAACATGATTTGGGAATAAACACCCAATAAACCCGGAGGGTTATATAAACACAAACCTCTCATCAAAATCAAGACTAATAATTATGAAAACAAAAGATTTGATAAAAGAAAAATTGTTTTCATAACCAAAAGATCTTAAAACATAATTTTCAAAACCAAGACAAAAAAACTAAATAAATTTGTTTTGGTACCCAAGAACTCTTGGTACCAAAAGATTTAGGGACATGACCCCTATCATTTAAGCTCAAAGCCCTAGGGTTATGAACCCTCTTGGGCACATATGGTGCACTAGCACGGTCAAAACAATATTCATTCAAATGATCATTTCGATTGCAATTCGTGCAATGAAAAGAGTGAAAAGATTTGTATTGACCAAGTGAGCGTGCACGGAGATCATTTGCAACTAAAGATTGTCTTTTACATTTATTTTGCAAATGAGAAACCTTACTAAACAAAGGTGGTTTACTTGAAGAATTTGGCAAGTTTGAACATTTTTTCAAATCATAACAAAACTTAGCCAAATGACCAAAACGTCCACAAATATCACATTTAAACGCATTTGCATGTTTATGATGTGCATGATAAGCATATGCATGTGTATGTGATGAGGAAGCTACATGAGATGCACAAGAAAGATTAATATTCTTATGTTTTTGTGCATCATAGCAAAATTTAGCTAGATGGCCTTTACGGCCGCAAATTGAACACTTATAAACTTTGCTATATATGTGTGCATGATGAGTAGATGATGATTTAGACTTGGCACACATATCCATAAGCTTCTTATGATTATTGATGCATGTTTTCAAAGTTGAATCTAAGGATGAAATGCATTTTTTCATAAGATTCAAGTCTTCATTTTTTGGCACATATGCACCTTTAGAAGTAGAACATAAATAGTTATCTATAAAAGAAGCCGTATCATTTTGTATGTTCTTTACTTCTAACATGGCATTATCTCTTTCATGAGTTAAGCTAAAAATGGATGATGTTAATTTTTCATTTTCCAAGTTTAACATATCATTGTTTTCTTTAAGATTTTCATTTTCTTTAGCAATGATATCAAACTTGGATACTAGCTTCTCATGATCGGATTCTAAATTATCATGCTTGCATTTTAAATCAATAAAATCTTTATGTAATTTATTGTAGGCATGCAATAATTTCTTAGATGCACAAACAAGTTCATCCCTAGATAATTCATTATCGGGTTCGAACTTGCAAACCTCACTAGGGCTATCGCCTAGTGGCCGTGTGCATGATGAAGCTCCAATATTACTTGAGGAAGAGTCCGTCGGAATCCTTTGGATCTCCTCCAAGTTACCATGATGTGTTTCTATGAATGTCCACAATTTGTAAGCACTATCAAAAGAAACAAGCTTGTTAGAAATAGAAGAATCAAGTGCATTATGCATATATTCTAACACAATCTTGTTCATGGTAAACAATCTTTTGTCATTTTTGCTCCACTTGGATTTCTCCATAGTGGGTACAATATAAGCATTATCAATAATTCCCCATAGATCAATATTTTTAGATTGCACAAAAAGTTTAAATCTAGAAGCCCATTGTGCATAGGGAAAGTTAATGAATTTAGGAGCAACATTTGATTCATAGCCTAACAAAGGTGCACAACTCATGTTCATGATAAATGTGCAAGCAAGACAAATGCAATCAAAACAAGATTAGCACAAAAAGATAACTTGGATCTTTAACTCAAGGCGATTAGACCTTAAATCAAAGAGCACCAAGCTCTGATACCAATTGTTAGACCCTAGAGGGGGGGTGATTAGGGTCTTATGCTAATCTAATCTGATTATATGCTAATTAAAAACTAATTAACAAGTTATCCTAGCAAGTATGAAATACAACAATATATGTAAGCTAGGATAAGCAATATGAACAATAAGATATATCCTATATGATGAGTGCAAGGATATATAAGCTCAAGGGTAAACAATCTAAACTAGATAGTGGACTGATTATATGCTAATTAAAAACTAATTAACAAGTTATCCTAGCAAGTATGAAATACAACAATATATGTAAGCTAGGATAAGCAATATGAACAATAAGATATATCCTATATGATGAAATATATATGCAAGGATATATAAACTAACACAAGGGTAAACAATATGAACTAGATAGTGGATGATATTGAATAATGAGACAATGGCGATATGAGCAATGAGCACAAATATAAATAAACGCCAAAGCACACTCAAACACAAGATATGATCACGGAGTTCGGACCTTCCGTCCTACGTCTCCGCTCCCCACTCCCGGGGAGAAATCCACTAACACAATCCGGTTTGGAAGCCGGAACTTCTTCTACACACTCGGTTTTCTAGCTAACCGAAAACTCTACAACTCACACTCTTGCAATCACACTCTACACCCACTAAGTGTTGGACCTAGCCGTGTCTCCCTGAAGTGCTCGGTTACAACCTCTCCCTAGGCACGTCAACCGACGCCACTCCTCTTGGGACGATCCCCGACTCTCACCACACACTCCTCACTCGGTGTACAAGTGTATTACAAAGTGAATCTTCAATTAAGCATAATATAACAAATGATTGTTCTCAACTATGGATGAGAACGCAATTAAGCATAACTCAAAGTTACAATCTCTCACTACCCAACTATACTATGTATGAAAGATACAATAAGCTCAATGTGGGTGTGTGTAACAATAAGTAAAATAAAATCTAACTCAAATAGCAAACTAGCAATAATAAGAATATGAAAATCAATAACGAAATTGCTAGAGAAAAGAGTTAGAAAACTTCTCTATAAACACAAAGAAGAGGATGAAGAGGATTAAGAATGAATCCCTCAATCTGCAGTGAAAACTTCCTCCTTTGTAAACAGAAACCCAATCTTTTAAACAAACAGTAAAACCCTAAACCCTTGTTTAAAAACTTTGTTTAAAACTCTTCATCATTGCATAGAAAAGAGATCAGCAATTTGGTATTTATACCCTCTCAAAACTCAGCCAAAAAAACCCAAGCCAAAGGACAACAAAGCCCCCAGAAAGCTCCTCAGAAAAGTAGCCGTTGTGCCCAACGGATCTATTGTCGGTCGACCGAAAATTCCGTCGGTCGACCGATGAGAGCAAAAACACGAAGAAAACTTTCTGGACTAACGTCGGTCGACCGAAAATTCTGTCGGTCGACCGATTTGAGCTCTCGGTCGACCGGACC
>NC_033797.1:93335103-93342834 GCF_001876935.1 Asparagus officinalis | reverse complement strand
TGTCAAAGCATATTTTCAAAGTTGAATCTAAAGATAAAATGCATTTTTTCATAAGATTCAAGTTTTCATTTTTTGGCACATATGCACCTTTAGAAGTAGAACATAAATAGTTATTTATAAAAGAAGCTGTATTATTTTTTATGTTCTCTACTTCTAACATGGCATCAATCTTAGCATGAGATAAGCTAGAAATGGATGATGATAATTTCTCATTTTCAATTTTAACATATCATTACTTTCTTTAAGAGCAACATTTTCTTTGGAAATGATATCAAAATTGGAAGCTAGCTTCTCATGATCGGATATAAGTTCTACATGCTTGCTTTGTAAATTAATGAAATCATTTTTAATTTGTTAAAGGCATGTAATAATTTTTCACTAGCACAAGCAAGTTCATCATTAGGTAAGTCATTAATAGATTCGAACTTGCAAACCTCACTAGGGCTATCGCCTAGTGCTCGTGTGCATGAAGCTCCTTTAGAACTTGAAGCGGGATCCTCCAAAGCTTGTCGGATCGCCTCCAAGTCTCCTTGATGCGCTTCTATGAATTTCCATAATGTATAAGCGCTATCAAAAGAATCAAGCTTGTTAGACATAAATGAATCAAATGCATTTAATAAAAATTCTAACATAAGCTTGTTCATAATAAACATCTTTTTATCATGTTTGCTCCACTTGGATTTCTCCAACGTGGGCACAATATAAGCACAATCAATGATTTCCCATAAATCGATATTTTTAGATTGAACAAATATTTTGAATCTAAAACACCATTGAGCATAAGGGAAAGCATTGAATTTAGGAGCAATACTAGAATCATAGCCTAAACAAGATGCATCATTCATATTCATAATTTGTAAAAATATATGCAAGCAAGATACAAATAAAGCTCAAAATTAGATTAGCACAATAAGCTAACTTGGATCTTTAACTCAAGGCGATTAGACCTTAAATCAAAGAGCACCAAGCTCTGATACCAATTGTTAGACCCTAGAGGGGGTGATTAGTGGATGATATAGATAATGAGCTAATGACAATGGCGATATAAGATATGAACATAAAAATGAATGAACGCCAAAGCACACTCAAACAAGCAATATGATCACGGAGTTCGGACCTTCCGTCCTACGTCTCCGCTCCCCACTCCCGGGGAGAAATCCACTAACACAATCCGGTTTGGAAGCCGGAACTTTATATATGCAAGGATATATGAACACAAGGGTAAACAATGTAAACAAGATAGTGGATGATATAGATAATGAGCTAATGACAATGGCGATATAAGATATGAACATAAATATGAATGAACGCCAAAGCACACTCAAACAAGCAATATGATCACGGAGTTCGGACCTTCCGTCCTACGTCTCCGCTCCCCACTCCCGGGGAGAAATCCACTAACACAATCCGGTTTGGAAGCCGGAACTTCTTCTACACACTCGGTTTTCTAGCTAACCGAAAACTCTACAACTCACACTCTTGCAATCACACTCTACACCCACTAAGTGTTGGACCTAGCCGTGTCTCCCTCAAGTGCTCGGTTACAACCTCTCCCTAGGCACGTCAACCGACGCCACTCCTCTTGGGACGATCCCCGACTCTCACCACACACTCCTCACTCGGTGTACAAGTGTATTACAAAGTGGATCTCACAATAAGCATAATATAACAAATGATTGTTCTCAACTATGGATGAGAACTCAATTAAGCATAACTCAAAGTTACAATCTCTCACTACCCAACTATACTATGTATGAAAGATACAATAAGCTCAATGTGGGTGTGTGTAACAATGAGTAAAATAAAATCTAACTCAAATAGCAAACTAGCAATAGTAAGAATATGAAAATCAATAACAAAATTGCTAGAGAAAAGAGTTAGAAAACTTCTCTATAAACACAAAGAAGAGGATGAAGAGGATTGAGAATGAATCCCTCAATCTGCAGTGAAAATTTCCTCCTTTGTAAACAGAAACTCAATCTTTCAAACAAACAGTAAAACCCTAAACCCTTGTTTAAAAACTTTGTTTAAAACTATTCTTGATTAACCTGAAAACAGATCAGCAATTGGGTATTTATACCCACTCAAGATCTCAACAAAAACCCCAAACAAAATGACAAAACAGTCCCCAAACGGATCTATTGTCGGTCGACCGAAAATTCTGTCGGTCGACCGATGGAGAATTTCGGTCGACCGACGGAAAAGTCCGGTCAACCGCTATCCAGGTCAAAATAAAAGAAAACGAGCAGAGACTTCGTCGGTCGACCGGTGCGGTCAACCGATGGAGCTTTCGATCGACCGGACCGGTCGACCGACAGACTCTCTGTCGTACAGTGAAGAAAGATCAAATGATCGGTCGACCGGTGCGGTCGACCGAAAACTAACATATGAAAATCTGATTTTCTGATTTTAAAACCCTGTTTAAAAATATCAAATAAATTCCAAAAAATATAAAACTTTGGGGAATGATTGTAGACATGATAATAAACATGCTACAATGACTGGTTTCGAAAAAGAACTTCCCAAATGAAAAATATCATCATTTTGCAAAATAGTCCAAAACACAAAAATGTAAACATGTGAATTTTGACATTTTGGCTAAACCAACTTTTGAAACTTTATAAAAATGATTTTATAGACTTGAAGAAAGATGTAAACTATTGTTATGAAGTCTATAAACAATGAATGTAGTATTTTATCAAAATACACATATAATGCACTAAAAACATGATTTCATTTAACTAACTAAAAATTGATATTGATGAAATCATATATATGCATATGAGTATGAAACAAAAATATGTTTTCTAATTATATTCAATTGTTTCATAGTAAAACTTGAAAACTATCAAACAAAACATATATATATATATATATAACTATATATATACAAAAACCAAAACGTGTATGTGTGTATATGATTGAGCTTAAAGTACTAACACACATAATATAAACTCCTAAACTAAATTACCCAAGCAATCTTGATCTTCAACGAAGCTCTATCTTGGTACACTTGCGGATGAAGCTTGAACTTGATCTTTAACTTGAATTGTATAGGCTTCAACCCGACATTCCGCCAACCTCCTTTGGATATGATCGTTGAAGCTCTATTCCATCCATCCTCCAACCATGTTGTTTGTCTATAATAAATAAGAAAACACAAATACTAGACAAACAACATTAGTGGTAAATTGTTTGTTAAACATCATCAAAACAAGAAGGCCAACACGGTTTACGCCAAAGGGTCAATCAAACCGTTTAAGAATACACCACAGAGTTTAAATAGCAGGCGATGGTTCTTAACATTGTGATAGAGGAATATTCTGTGTTTATGAAGTATATGACGGGTTTGAGTGATTACATCCGGAAGGAGATAAAGTTATTCACGGTCGAGACTATTGCAGAGACGAGCGTGAAGGCTATTGCCATTGTGGGCAAGCAGAAGAAGGGCAACGAGACTAAGGGAGACTCCAAACATATGGGAGACGAGTCTAGTGGTTCCAAATATAAGGAGGAGGAGAAGGGTGATCCAGGGAAAGCAGAAATGATTTGTAGCCACTGCGAGAAGACATGGCATGTTGCTGATCGGTGCTGGGAGAAGTGTCATCATCTCAAGCCAAGAGGATTGAAGAAGAAGGAGGAGAAAAAGGCATATGTCATAGCTCAAGGTCCGAAAGAAGTCCCGAGGATGACAGAGCCCAACAGCAGTCTCTACCTTATGGCGGGAAGACATGCCACGAAGGAGGACGATGACCCGAGAGAGCAACTCTTTGTGCTTAAGTTGCAAGTGAAGACCAGTTTGGTTGATGCCATAGTTGATCCGGGCAGCGAGAAGAATTTGATATCCGAGGCCTTGATTCAGAAGTTAGGTCTTAAGACGATCAAGCATCTGAAACCCTATCCATTGGGGTGGATTCAGAAGGAGGAGAGACTGAGTGTAGTTGATCAATACACTATCAGATTTGTGCTCTATGAGTCGTATATTGACGAGGTCACATGCGACGTAGTTCTATTAGATGTTTGTTAGATTATACTAGGTAATTCGTACTTATGGGATAGATATGCGATCTACGAAAGGCGGGCTCAGAAGTATACATTCACCAAAGGTGGTGAAAAGTTCATATTTCGTTCGACATCTCTTCCGAGGGAGACAAGCTTGGGGACAGCGACGCGAGCGAAGAGGCTAGTGAA
Source organism: Asparagus officinalis (assembly GCF_001876935.1). Taxonomy (NCBI): domain Eukaryota; kingdom Viridiplantae; phylum Streptophyta; class Magnoliopsida; order Asparagales; family Asparagaceae; genus Asparagus; species Asparagus officinalis. Next base: position 93,338,643 of record NC_033797.1, on the reverse strand, counting down.
TGCAAGCAAGAAGTTTATCTCGCTATGCATTAGACTTCTAGAAAAGCCATCGAAAGAAGATTACATGTAGGAGCGGAAGACGACTACGACAAGGCAAGGAGCGAAGGAGTCGTTTCCAGTTGTACGTCGCTATCTAGTTCCTAGCAAGGTCAGGTGGTACAGAAAAGATAGAGGAGCTCGAGAGTTTTCTCAGCTGAAGTTTTAACTTGAACGAGATTTCAAGTTCCTAAAGGGGGGACCCATGATACGAGTGTATCTTCTCTTCGGAACTTAGTGATCCTTATGGGAGCTTGAGGATAGATGATTCTCATGGTAGCTTGAGCATAGAGGTGTAAAATAGCACAGTAGAACACAGGTTGAAGCGTGGCAGTCATGAGTTGACTCATCAGGTTGAGTCGACTCATGCCTGTCATAAGTCGACTCATGAAACCCAACCGTTTTGTCAAAAGTTTCTAACGAGTCGACTCACTATTTTATGAGTCGACTCATGACCCCATAAGTCGACTCATGAGTGTTCATGAGACGACTCATCGATAGTTTCCTGGTTCGTTTGGGTTTCTGTTTGCACTAATTACTATGGGATTGGGGCTTGGTTATTTACCACTTTACCATCCACGTTGTTCCATATATAAAAGGGATTGTTTTAGGGTTTTAAAACAATCAAGAGAGATTAGATTGTATTGGGAGAATTGAGAGAGTTTGTTCTTCAATTCTAGTGAGATTGTGAGAGATTGTAAGTTATTTTATTCTCATAATCTAGAGAAAGTATTTTTCTTCGCCCCCACTGAATTGTTCTTGTGTTCTTGTTATTTTCTTCCCAACCCACCTTTGATAATTCCGCGATCAAAGGTGCTCGCACGACAACTCGTATCAGAAAATGACAATAACTTACAAGAGATTTCACATTAACATAAGAAGAGTCAGTAAACTTTATTAGTAAAGCTAAACCTCAGTGCAAAACCGGAACACTTGAACTTCTTTCTTTTGATCAATTCTATGTGCACAATCTTGGGCTTGCAGATCAACTTGCGGATTCCTGAGATTAATAACAATAGAACACCATATTGAGTGTGCTAGATAGTAAAACGACCAAAAAAATACAGAAAAACATGTCTATCAATCACTGTCATAAAGAACAATCACTGTCAAATGCTCACTAAAGAAAAACTCTTCCTGCAGATTAATATCAAATTTCAACATAGGCATTGTATATAACTCCAAAATTTCAGAAAACATGGAAACGCCAGAGCTATAGAGTAATGAGCAATGAGATTGGATTGATAGATAACTTTAAATCCTATAAAACTAAGAGTAAATTCTTCTTAATTGCTGCAAGAAATCAAGTGCTATCTGTAAAAAATATTAGACCTGTGCACATAGAAATGACCGTCATGTTCTGCACCCAAGGAGTTGGACAACTTCCCTAATCTAGAAACAAAGGCATCCTAATACTTGCGCACTTATCTGCAAAATTTTTAAGATATATGCCATACATGTTGAATTTATGCTTCCGTATGGAAGAACCTTCGGATGTCAGACAAATAATCCAAGCAATGGGTCACTATTATTACAGTTTTTTGCCAGAGAAGGCACAAAGCAGTTCAATATCACTCATACCCTTGAAATGGACAATAATTTGTGAGATTTCAAACATGGTTTGCATTTTCAAAATCGTTAGACAGCTGTTCATAACAATTTAAGCATGACGTGCTTGCTACATATTCATAGCTAATGTCATTGTTCATTGCAATACAGGTCAAATTTTGACCAACTACAGCTGAAATTACCTTTGGGTAATTTCTAATTATCTCTGGGCAAGATGGTTAACTAGCAATCCCAGAAAGGTGTTTGAACTAGGTTACTAACTTGATATGGTCAAATATGCTCACTACCATGATATCAGATTCGGTAACAAGCACCAAACTAGAAAACGAACATGTACTACAACAGACATCAATAAATCCAACTAACCTGGAATCATAAAACGAGAAATTCGTTCGGTTCTGATCTAGTAGTAAAACACGTAATATAATCATGCGGGATACAAGATCAATGATTCTATGTATAATAGACTTGTTAAAGCTATCATATTCCTGTGAAATATAAAAGAGAGATCCTAAACAATGCAACAACCTTTATAGGCTTTATTCAAACAAGAAAACCTTGGTCATCAATTACCACAGGCAATCGGCAAAGGGGGCAGTTAGAATGAGATTGATGGCTGAAGCCACATATCAACACAAGCGTCATGGATTTTGTTGCAGGTAGAGCTCACAGCGGTGGCCTCAACAAAGTAAATGAGGAAATTAGGTTAGATGGTCAAATAAATTAGGTTTAGGGTTTTATAGGGAGTAGATAATACTAGTTTACAGAGGACAAATTTTTAAAACCAACCTATTTACAAATTTAATCGCAGAAAACAACCCATTTCAAATTTAATTGCAAAAACCGACCTGGTTTCAGCCTTGGCGCTGAAACCAGGTCGGTTTTTGTGAAAAAACTTTCGAAACTTCACGGGAGTTGAACTACCGTGAAGTTTCCCAGTACAAAAAAAAAAATTGAACTACGAAACTTCACGGGAGTTCAACTCCCGTGAAGTTTCGGATAAAAATTTTCAAAAACCGACCTGGTTTCAGCTCCAGGGCTGAAACCAGGTTGGTTTTTACAATTAAATTTAAAATGGGTTGCTTTCTGCGATTAAATTTGTAAATAGGTTGGTTTTAAAAATTTGTCCAGTTTACAGAGGATAAGGGGGCGACCTGAGGAGGAGGTGGTGGAGGCACACGGTGGAGGAGGAGGCGGAGGAGCAGCACGATCCGAATCTACGATGCGGAGACTAGCGATGCGGTGGAATCAATGGAGGCGGTGGAGGAGGCGGTGGAGGATCGAGAGTGCCGGCGAGAGACTGAGGCAGGCGGAGGTGCGAGAGACGCCGGTGAAGATGAGGCGGAGGTACGTTGGGGCGGCCGGGCAAAAGATGAGGCGGAGGTGAAGAATGAGATGTAGATAGAGGGAGGTAGGAGCAAAGCCCAACTCATGCAAATGCACCTGCGTCCCATAAGTAATCAACCCAACTAGGGAATTCTCGGGCAGCAATCCAATCGCCCACCGCATTGCCAACTTCACAAATTCGAGCTCCTCCTCGATGAGACACATATCGGGGACAAACAGAAACGCCGGCGGTAGAGCGAACCCCACGACCGACGAATCGAGGGCATACTCAATGGTGGAGCACTGATTGTAGAGCTCGCCAGGGACATTGGACTCCGAGATCCCGGCGTAATAATGGGGGAACTGGTTTCGAGAGGAGCAGAGAGGGCAGATCTAGATCTTGGCGTTGCAATCAACGCTGCAGTAAGGGTTGAGGACGATGGAGCACGGGGGCTTGCATCAGAGAGGGGAGTAGGGGAGGGTGAGATCGGGACTAGATCGGATCGAGGCGATCGAGGCAGCAATAGGGATCACGCATTTCGAAGCCTCGACCTTGGATCAGGGCCAGGCATTCCACGTCATGCGGATGCCGTCGGGGCCATCGGGATC
>NC_033797.1:93331026-93335093 GCF_001876935.1 Asparagus officinalis | reverse complement strand
GGAGGTGTAGTCTACCGCCATAGATTGGGGATCGAAAGGGAGAGGGATGAGGGGTAGATGAGGGAGGTGGAGGCGGATTTGAGAGGACGGTGAAATATTTGGGGATGAAATATAAAACGTCGCTGGGTGAAAATTTTTGGGGAGAACATGCGAATCAGAAAAAAAATTGTAATTTTTTTTTAAAAAAACCCAGACATATAACTTCCAAACGGTTTCAACCGTATGGGCTAATGTATCCCAAACGGTTTAAAGCGTTTGGGAGCTCCGTTTGGGATTTTTTTAATAGGCTAAACGATTTTAACCGTTTGGGATAATTAATCCAAACGGTTTAAACCGTTTGGGCTATTTCGACTTGTCCAAACAGTTCTAATAATCGTTTGGACAGACTTGTTTTGTACTATGTACATCGCGAATGACATCTTGAGATTCTAGGATTATTTTTCCAAATTTGAATCAATTACAAAATTCATCTTCAACAGTCTCCAAACTTTCATATTACCCGCTTCACTCTTTAGACTAGATCTACTAATTCTATTTGAAAGTTAATGTGAGAATTAATATAGTTAATCCATTCCATAACCTGAAGTACTGTTTGATAAAGGGTTAAGTGATGGGTTAAGGAGACATAACCTTTTCTTGAACCACCGAACATAAAAAATCTATATAAGGATTTGTTGGATAGTAGGTTCCTAATATATTTCCTAATTTCTTTTAGTAACAGGTTATTAGGATTCTTAATCTGTTTTGGTAATAAGTTACTAGGATTTCTAATCTGTTTTGATAACAAGATTCCTAATCTGTTTTGGTAGCAGGTTATTATGATTCCTAATCTGTTTTATTTTTTGTTTTAGAATTCCTAGTATGTTTTTGGTTTAGGATTTCTATATATATGGAACGGTTTATCAGAGAATTAAAAGAGAGAAAAAAATAGTCTTTTGAGCATATTGAGAGGGAGATATTATGAGAGAGTTGAGATTTTTGGTTAGGGTTATATTTGAGTGATTGTGTGAGTTGTAACTCATTGTATTTCTCCTCCATATAGTAAAATCTCCCCATCCTCTCCTCGTGAACGTAGGTAATTTACCAAACCACGTAAACTCTCTATGTTGGTTTGATTTGTGTCATGTTTTTAGTGATTGCACTCGTTATTTGGTTTGGTGGTTCTCTTCTCTCATCGCTCACTGACTCGTTTGGTTGTCGAGCACGCTTCTGCACGACGTATAATAATTGGTATCAGAGCTCTAGATTTGAGATCTAGGATTTTGGTATTGGATGGAGGAAGATTCATTGTGGAAGCTTGATTCTTGGAGTTCTAGGCTTTGGTTGAGATAGCGTTATGGAGTTACCATTGAAGATCTCGCTTTCCTCATGTGGTTAGGAGATCATGTTGGAATTCTATCTAGGATTCAGTTGTGTAATTTCACAATTTCTATCAAAGTTTTAATCTTTCTTTATAATTTAGAGTGGTTTGCAATGAGAAAAGAAGTTGGTGAAAGCAGCAAGACGATGGTGAGTACAATTCAGGTGGGGTGTCCTGCATTTTATCATGTTAGAACAGATAAATTGGAATCTTGAGCTAGGAAGACCATATTTACGGGATTCAAGCTGGTGTCAAGAGATATAAGCATTAGGATCCAGTTGGTAAGAAGATTGTGCTGAGAAGAGACGTCACATTCGATGAGGCTTATATCTTGAAGCTTCCTAGCTCTCATCAGGTGAAGAGCGACCCGACATTGGATACATCACAGGTGATAGAGATTGATACAGCTCCACATTATCCAGATAGGACCGTATCCATTAGAGTGTTGACCGAGGTGACGCCAGGTGAGCACGATGATGATTTGGAGGATACATGTACAGTTGAGCAGGATCAGGGACCGACGGCTCAGGTTCAGGATTCTATTACGGTTCGGAGACAGAGGAGAGACATATGGATGCCAGCTAGGTATACAGACACAATTGTTGCATTTGCACTTCCAATGGAGAGTGTCGATGAGATGGTTCCTACTACATTCAGAGAGGTCGAGAAAAGTTCGGAGGCTGATTTATGGCAGGTGGCTATGTAGGAGGAGATGGAGTCTCTGCATAGGAACGACACATTGGAGCTTGTCGAGCTTCCAAAAGGACGGAAGACAATTGGTTGCAAATAGGCGTATACAAAGAAGGAGGGCATTGAAGGCACTCCCATGAGGTTCAAAGTTAGGTTGGTTGCGAAGGGCTATCCACAGGAGGAAGGTATTGATTATAATAATGTTTTCTCTCCAGTGGTGAAGCATTCTTCGGTTCGGATTTTGCTAGCTTTGGCGGCACAATATGGTTTAGAGTTAGATCAGTTGGATGTAAAAACAACATTTCTTCATAGTGATCTTGATGAGGAAATTGATATGACTCAGCCATTAGGGTTTTGAGCTACAGAGGAGGATAAGTTCATTTGTACAGAGCCAGATTTGTTACAGGCAGTGAGCATGGTTTCGAGATACATGCACGACCTAGGTCCGGATCATTGGGATGCCGTGAGTGATTGTTGAGGTCATTCACGACCATTTGGATGAACTACGGGTAACTTGATCCCTTGGGAGAGGGGTATGTAAGTAATCACATTGGCGCATCCAAATTTGGTGAGACGACGTAGTGGTGCTCATGTTTGGTGTCGGCTCAGTTTTAGAAATACTTCACCGAGGTGGAGAATTATTGGATAGCAGGTTCTTAATATGTTTCCTAATTTGTTTTGGTAACAGGTTATTAGGATTCCAAATCTATTTTGGTGACAGATTATTAGGATTCCTAATCTGTTTTGTTAACAGAATTCCTAATCTGTTTTGGTGACAGGTTATTAGGATTTCTAATCTGTTTTGTTTTTGGTTTTAGAATTCCTAGTATGTTTTTAGTTTTAGGATTTCTATATATATATATATATATATATATATATATATATAATATATATATATATATATATATATATATATATATATATATATGCAATATAATATAGAAAATTGCTGTCGAAACCCAAAAGTAGAAGCTTCATGCTGGACGAGACCCTTTGTATTCTACCCCATTGTGGATAAAGCCCCAAATACACACAGTATTCTGTGGACGCATGCCCCAAGTATCAGATTTTAAAAAAAACCCAATGGAATCGAATTTGCCTCTTTGATGGACTAGAACTCGGTTATTGCGCCCCTCCCTATTTATTCCCAATTTCTCCATCATTAATCACCATCTCTCTCTCTCTCTCACTCCTCTATCTTCAACTTGCTTCTTCTCTTCTCACTTCCTCCATGACCACTGAAAATGATCAGGGCTTTGCGGGAGCTGTGGACTCGCGAATGCGAGATGCGTGGCTTGGTCATGAGTAGAGATCGGGGACGTTATTCAGGCGCGAGCGGTGGGCCATCTGCGGCGGGGCTGACTTTTCACCAAACCTGCTACTACACCGAGCTACAACAATCAAGGGCACCAACGGCGACCCCAGGCTTAGGGCCTGAGTGCGTCAAAAAAACACGAGCCTGATTCAACAAGAGGCGTCCCTCTTCGTGATCGAAAAACTGGCTGGGGACTTCACCTGGCCGCAGGGGACGGGGGCCAAGTTTATCGACGGCTTCGTCACAAGAGCTACTTGTTAAATTCAAAATCGCTAGCTAGGTTATTAATAAAAGCCATCGATTGTCTTGCGACCTGCCGTGCATCAAGCACGCTGGCGCTTTTAATTTTGTTACCTTGAATTTTCATTAATTGTTTTCGTCATGAATTTTTAAACATTTTATTTGTAATTATTTCAGAAAATTATAAATGAACAGTGAGGTGAATTCCTCCTCCTCTTTTTGCTCGTTCGTTATTGCTTATCTTTATTATCACGTTCTTTCTTTAAGTTTGTGTGGACGTGGCCCCGAAGCTGCTGACAGCGGGGAATAAATCGACAAGGAAACAACATTAAAAAAAATAATATGAAAAGAATTAACGCTGTTAGTTCTACTTCCAAACTACGTGTTATTTCTAATATATAGTGGTTAGTTCTTAGTGTATGTTAGTTCAGTTGTCGAGCCCACTGTAGTTCTAGCGTTTCT